>NC_061862.1:339299-678598 GCF_907164915.1 Impatiens glandulifera | reverse complement strand
TCTCCAAGTTTGATCATTAACTCTTCTTGATTATTTTTGCATCGAGCATTTCCTTAACCATGTTTTCTATTTCATCCTTCTGTAGAACTAGATACCGGTAAGGCCTCAAGCTTACTGCATTCGCTCATTCCTTTAAACATATCTGATGAGCATAACTTCTAATTAGAGGTAACGTTATCGGCTCCTGAAATAAGTATTTAAATTCCTTTAACAGATTCTTTAGTTGGTCCTCCACATCTTTCTCATGTAAAGAAGCTATGATGAAATATAATTCTGTCGGACTAATTTCTTCCTCCCTGATAGTAAGAACTGTTATTTCAGCTCCCTTTTTAACTGTCCTCTTCAGCATGCTTCCATCTAACAGTTCAACATTCCTTGTAGTGTCACCCTTCAGTTGAATTGTCTTGGTGAGAAAAATTTACCCAAATTTATTTTGAGCATGCATAGTCATTTCATGTTGATTATTGTTCAAAATATGGCAATGTAAGTGCTTCAATTATGATATGAAATATATTTATAGTTATATTTTATTTGATTATGTTGCTAAGTGATTATTTATATATATCATGCATATTAGCTAATAATATGATGTTTCATGTTAACTCATAACATGTATTATTATTAACTAGTTATTTGTATACATACATGAATAAAGATTATTGTATATCTATTTTATTTTAGTAGAAAATTTTTAAAAAAATTTAAAACATTATGTGTCTTTTGGTATATAATAACTCCTAGGTAAAGTTAAAAGTCATCATTGATTTAAAAAAGATACCAACACAAATATGGGGCAAATATATTTATGGATAATAGCACAAAAATTATTGTGTATATAATGACAAATAAAAAGATAATTGATTGGTATAGAAATATATTCTCTACAAAATATAAAGTTGCGCAACTTTACAAAAGAAATAAAATAACAAAAAATGCATTGTTTATATTTGATGAGTTGGTGCTCAAATCGATATTTAAAATTTGAGAGTTTTTAAATCAAGAAACGTGTCATTTCTTTGACATTAATTCATAAAAATTTGAAGAGACAATGTCTTCAAAATGATTTTATGAAATAGATGAAAAATAAAGTTTATAAAGTCTTTGTATGACTTATAACAATTTTTTTAATAATGATATGAAAAATTGATCATAATTTGATTAAAAGTGAATGTGAAAATTGTTAGGATCGGGATTATCCTTGGAGGACCGGGGTTCCGATTTAGAAGGGTTGACCGCTTACTACGCAATACAACACACTCTGATTGGTGATAGTCCGGTTAGAGATTAAAACCGTTTCTTAACACCGCGCAAGCTATCACAGACTCTTGAACCGAGTTCAAGGGCAGAAATGTCTATTTCAGCTTGAAGCAACACACAAGACTTTGGATGATGTTTGTAAGGGATCGGTTAGAGAGGATAGATAGACCGGTTTGATTAAGGATTATGTTTCGGTTAGTAATAGTTCGGTTTTAGAGTAGGTAAGCAGGAAAAATAAGGAAAAGACACAAGACGAGATTTTTATGGATGTTCGGAGCAAACCCTCCTACGTCACCCCTTCTTCTCAGGTTATGAGATGGATTTCCACTAACTTGAATGTTACAACACTCACACAATGTCGGACGAGCCTTAATCGCTACTCGCCGGTTACACTACTTCACTCTGATGTAATACAATAATTCAATACAATAACAATGTTTTCAACAATTGAAACTGCTATTTAGGATCGCGCATGAGATTTCTTTTCTCTCTCTTAAGATTTTTGAACTGTATTTAATGAAGTCCTTTCGTCTTCCTTTTATAGTGAATAATGTCCTAACGATCATTTTCTTCTTTCTCCGTGGGATTGGCCATTCTGAAGCCACGCCGGTTCAGATATGTTGCGTGCACGTTTCACCTTTCTAACACTTGGCAAGCATGCATGCACCGGTCAGGTATTGATGACGTGAGCGGCTTGCAGTTTTGGACACATGGCAAGCATGCACGTTCCGGCTGTCTGATTCAGATTTTGCTACGGATCTTGGATAAGCAGATCATCATTGTTTTTATGGCGTGCTTCTGATCCGGATCTTATCTTCTTGCATTTTCCCAAGAAGTATCTATCTCGTCATATTGCGTCATCTTATATTTCGAAGTTTCCGGTTGATCTTTTCTTAATATGGTCCGGCTGGAATTGAGAACTTTCTTGCTAGCCGGTCTGGTTGAGATGTTGAAGCCGGTTCCTCTTGATCATGGCTTGATCATTTGGAGTCGGATTACTTTGGTATGTTCTCATGCCGGTTTATGCTGCTTGATCTGTTCCTGCACATGAAAGTTGAGACTAATTAAGTTCTCTGGCCGGTTAAAATTAACCTACTTAATTTTTCTAACAAAAATTATATATATATCATGAAGACAATGGAAATTATTTCATTACGTGTCTTTTGTATGATATATTTATGTGAATTGCACTTCACGAAATATCATGTTGTTATCAAATGATATATTGATATTATTAAATGAAATACTTAACGTCTATAAGTGAATATGTTTACACTTGAAAGTGCAATCTACGTATGTAAATATTCTTAGAAAATCATGTTTGATAGATTAAACGTTATAATCTATAATTTTGATATATGTCGAAAAATAAAATGTTTTATAAAAAATATGTAATCGTTTATACGAAGGTAGAATAGTTCAAAGATATTTTGTCTACTAATTAGTCAAGTAAACAATATTTTCAAAAAACAAATTTAAATGGTAAGCATGTACGAACAGAACCATCCCTGAGAGCTGCCGCAGCCTCGGGCAGAAAAAGATCAATATTTTTGTTGTTGCCTAAAGTCTAATTTAAAAAATGGATTAAAAAATATCTTTTGGTGAGATTTGAACCGATGATCAACTAAAAAGTTTATATACTTATATTCCACCACTAAACTACAACCCTTAATGTTTAAAATTATAACAAATTTAATAAAATATCTTTCTAATTTTAGTAATTGGGCTGCCCTGTGTACGAATGACTATGCTTCTTATTAAAAGATGTTCCAATATTATATAAGAATGTACCAACGAGAATTTCTAATTGTTGTGATAGTAATTTGAAATTGGAAAAGTTCAGAGTCAATGCCAAGTCTAAACATACACGTCTTAGACATAATGTCATTAGACTATACTCTCTAATGAAGTTATTAAATTTGACTATGTAAGTCAAATATAACATTGTGGATCCACTAACCAAATTATTGAATAGAGAATTAGTTTGAAAGTCTTTTAAAACATGAGCCTACTATAAATTGGTATGAAGGAAAACCTAACCTATGCATGCTAGACTAAAATCCCAAGAATTAGGATCAATGGGACAACCTAATTGTACTGACTTGGAAAGTTATTGTTGAAGAATAATCCTATAAAGAAACAATATATATTTTAATGAGGATAAGTATATAATTTTTAATGATTCTTTGTGAGCAAAGAGATCACCTATGTGAGGGGAAAGTGGGGCCGCTTCGAAGGAATTGTACGGCTCAATTCTAGATCCACTCATAGAACCAGGTGCATGTTCCATGGTCAAAATGGACAGAATCATGAGAGCTTGACATTTATTACGAAAAATTCTACGTGAAAGTGTGTAATCATTTACACAAAAAAATAGAATAGTTCGAGGCAAAGCTGTTAAAATCTCGAGTTGACTCTTAAAATCTTACGATTTTACGATTTTACATTAGGTTAACGAGTCTGGTTTTAAGTAAACTATTAAATAAGTTAACTCTTACGATTTTAAATTTACGATAATAAGATTTTACGAGTTTATAAATAATTTCGATTTTATAATTCTATTTGATTTTACGTTTAAAAAAACAAATTTATATATAAAAATTAAAATTAAAGTTATTTTTTATTAAAAAAAATTAATTAATATAATTAATTTTTTAAGTATAATTTTTTAGTAGTATTATTTACTTATTATTATTTTGTAATTAATTTTATATTTAAATATATATATAATTTTAAAATTGGTTAAATATAAAATTCTTAATTATATATAAATAATAATAATATATATCTATTATTTTTTAAAATTAAACTCTTACGATTTCAAGTAAACACTAGATTTTACGAGTTTACAACTAACCAACGATTTTACGTAAACTCTCAATTTTGACAGCCTTGGTTCAAGGACATCAAGTCTACTAATCAGCTAGTAAAATTATATATTTTCGTAAGGGAAGATTCAAAAGGTTACAACTACCTATTATATGTAGAATTCAATTGTTGAACCTTTCACCGGGTCAATCTTTCAATTTCCATTAATGTGGAGATTGTAAGAATTAAGCTAATTCCATTAATGAATGGAAATAAGATTGTGAGTAAATAAAATCAAATAAAATTCATGCTAAATTCAAACGTGAATTAACGTTGAATTTAATCCAAATCATAATTAAAATGAATTGTTTAATTAATATTTAATGTTTAATTAGAAAATTAAAATATAATGATATGATAAACATTTAATTTTAATTAGCATATAATTGGCTAACATATGAACTTTTCAATTAGCTAGCATTGAATGTCTAACATTGTATTTTAACAAATCAACGTATAGAAAAACTATGTTGATTAGTTATGAACTATTTGATAAATGAATGAGCAATATTTATTGCTAATAAACGTTTTGATGATTTTATTTGAAAGTTTAATTCTCAATAATATAAACTCATTCTTTATTCATTTCACAACATCATTTGTACCACTCTCTCTCTAAGAAATTCTAAGTTTGATGCGTAGTGATATCAGTGTAGAATCATTACTAGATTCGTTGTACCATGGAAAATAATATTTGCGATAAGCTCCAGCACAAACGGGATATGATGAAACTGTTATAAGGGAAATGTGCTAAGCACGTGCTGTTGGGTTTTGCAATAGCAAAACTACAGATCTTTTTAGAAATCAAACATGTAACAAATTAGTTTTTAAAATGTCTATAATGAACAACAAATTTACCAAGAACTGACATAACACAAAATAAATGACAACGCAATATACGTGGTTTGGTCAAAATTGACTTACGTCCACAGGATGGATAAATTTCACTAAATCAAAAAAATGTCAATAGTAGAAACTTACATTCTCTGCCCTCAAGTTAAATAATTGATTACACCAGGAATGATTGGAATACTCCATAATCAAAAACTCCCCCTTATCTTTCTCTCTAGATCAGCCAAAGAAAAAAATAAACTAGAAAACCCTAGATCTGTTCACTCTCTCTCAATCTTACTGTGTTATGAGAAAAATACAAAAAAATGTATTTTTACTCTAACTCGTTTTCATAACAGAAAACCCTAACCCGTTTACTTGGAATTTAAAACCCGCCCGCAATGACAAGGAACACCTCAACACATGCATCGAATCAACTTCTCAAATTTGTGATTTTGTTTCATCGTATTTTCTATGTTCTTTGATTTATTTGTAATATCGTTCACTTATATATTTTTTTAACTTAAAGACAAAATATCTAAGGAAATCGCATGTAATAACAAAATTCGCATCTAAATAATTTCGAAAATTTGTATACCATAATCTTTCTTTATCTTTGAAATGTAAACGAGCAACTCTTTGCTGAATATCAATAGGAGTATTGTCGACTTCAAAAAATACTTCAGTTGCATAGATCCAACCATCAACATCATTACCGTCGAATTTAGGAAAATCGATTCTGGTAAAACTTTTGTGTATATGCATGAATTGTTTCATCGTTTCATCGATTCTTGCTTGTGTTCTATCCATTTGGAATCAACTTTGTAAACTACTTCCTCGTTATTTTCAAGCATTTTGATTTACTTATTTACTTTTTTATTGAGGACGTTGACACGAATAGATAATTCTTTTGGTTTTGATTATCTAAGATCTGATTTTGATCTATTTCTCACCATATTCTTTGTCGAAGCTGTTTCTTAATAAGTATAAAAATATTGTTCAGTTTTGAATGAGGTTGGAAAGTCTTTTAACTCTGATATGTATGGAGAAGGGAATGAGAAGATAAAGCGGTTTGTAATAAGAATAAAGAAATTAAGAAAATAAAGGTGAAAAATTGAAAAAAACAAAAAAAAGTGTAATTACTCCATAAAATTAATCAATATCATTTTAAATGATATAGTAATGCAATTCTTTCTTAATTAATAACAGGGATAAGTTTTATTTTAATTAAAAGAATAATAACTATTTGTACTTTAATAATATCTTCATGGACTTTTTATATATTTATTAATTTAAGGTTTAGTCATTGTCATTTATTTATGCAGTTTTCTGTCTTCCATCTCTTCTATGGCAGCTTCTTTCCCTTTTCCAATTATACAGGAGCTTTGAGCAAATATGTTCGTTACATACCCCTACAAAAGTAAAATTCACAAAATACATTATCAAATTTGTAAAACTCGAACCTGAAATTTGATTGGTAAAATTCAAACCCGAAATACAACAAAAAAAAAAAAAAAATGCGTTCAAGTTCTTCACAGAAAATATATATAATAATTAGTAATGGGTACCTACCTCAGTGAACCACTCATTTCCTAGTGAATCACCCCTTGAAAACAATTTATATAAGCAATCATAGACATAAAAACTACAGCACACGTGTTTACATACATTGGTTTTTAATCCTCCCATCACTCCTTAGATTTCCTGAGTTTGTCTGAGGTTTTAACATGTGAAGATATGAGAATGGTTCTTATAGATTTTGAGAGATGAAAAAATAGGGTAAAAGGCGGCGCGGATAGGGAACTAATTTGAGATAGGGTTTCTCTAGACTCTTGTCCCATTTTATTAAAATACCATTAAGCCCTTACATAACTTATAAATAGTTAAAATTGATCCCAAACATACACCATGGTTAACAATTAACCTAATCTAAGTTGAGATTAATAATTAATATAATATAATATAAGTTGGGATTATATGAATATATTAAAAAATTAAAAGAAACCTGATTATGTGAATATATATATAAAAAGAAGAAGAGTGAGACATTATTATCATATTATTTTTAAATATATATATATATATAAATATATTTGAGTAAGACTTTTACAATAATGGTGACTTTTTTACAATATCATTGTTTTAGTTTTTTTTCTTCAAAAAGTAAATACTTTTGAAAATAAAATTTTAATAGTAAAATATATACATATAGTATCACTCATATTTTCATCAACAAATAAAATGTTTATTATATAATGATTTATTTTGATCTTTTATATTCATTAACAATTTTAATTAATTTTAATATTTTTATAATAAAATTTTAACATTAAAATTCATAGATAATATAAAATATATAAAAATAAATAAATTACAATTAATGAAAATAACTTAATTTAATTCGTTAATATTATTTTTTATAAATATAATAAGATAGTTGAAGAGTTCAAATTTTAAAAAATATTTAGAATTTTGTTTTTGTAAAAACTAAAAAAAAAACTCACAAGGAACAATCATGTAGGCTCTGATCAACTCTGGACAGCCTTAAAAAGTTTTAAATTTACTAACTTAAAAAACAAACTATTATTTATATATTTATTTAAGTCATTATATATGACCAATTTGAAATATTTGTTTAAAAGTTTGTTTTATTGAGAAAATATAAGGTTACTGGAACAGTTACTACAAACTAAAGTTTACTTTCTAATAATAATATAGTATTTAGTGGATTATTGAATTATAAATATTTGATTTTGGATATCCATTTATATTGCTGATAAAAATAGTTATAATTCTAGTTCAAGTTTATAAATGTTTTATTTTTTTGGAAAATTATATATTAATTATTTTTATTTTTATTTTTACCATTTACACAATTTAAAGGAGTATGTAGTTGTAGTTTTTATTTACATCAATAATTTTTCTTTGTAATAGACTAGAATACCATCCTACTATCTATACACTTCAATTAAAATTGTTTTCAATGAAAATGAGTAGGTTCCTTTAATTAGATTACCATTCAGTTTTAGCACCTTGTTTCAGTTAACTGTATTTGTATAAAGATAAGAAAAAAGATAAAGAGAATAAGTTTACAAATGTTTTGGTAACATAATTGGAGGTTTTAAATTTAATTTCTACTTTAATTTTATTTTAGGTTAAAAAGTGATATATATATATATATATATATTTCATATAATAAAATAAATAATAGTTCTTAATTGGTAAACATTACCATCAAAAAGTATCAAAATTTTAAAACAAATAATCCTACAAAGAACGATCTTGTAGGTGAAAAACAAAAATCAATAAGACTCTTAAATACTTTAGTTTCATAGATGTCGTATCTAAATTTTTTCTTATGCCCCCCACTTTGTTAAGTCGATATCTTTTTTATTCAATTTGATTGTCGTTGTCGATAATCAGAATTATCTAGTTTCGCTTGGTGGGCCGGAAATGTTCTCGGATTGGTTCTCGCGTCCAATTAAGACCTTGCTCATATTCATCAATGAAGCCAATGTTTTCTTTCATTTTTAGGTATCGATTTGTTAATATCAGAAAAACTTTTCCTCTAAAAAAAATCTCTAACATAGTGATATGACAAATTGTATTTTCTAAGATTTGTATCACCTTCGAGAAATTTGTCTCCCCTTATTCCCCTGGCTAACTGAAAATAAAAATATTATGTGGTTATTGAGAAGTCAACTTAGAATTTGTTGGAAGTTAAGCTAATTTCAAATAAATCTTAGTCAAGCTGTTACTAGTTAAGTTATCTCCTAGTCAACTTTAATGTGAAATAAGGATGTTATTATTGTAGCCCTAGTAGACTCTAATTTGTGATCAACTTTGATATTTTAAAATTTCTAATAATCAGTTGATAGTTTGAAAATATGATAACATTGTTGAAGACTGCCAATTTTATTACAAATTTTAAAGTGTCATGATTTTGTTTGTATTTTTTTTATTGATATTTGTATAATGATTCTTATGTTTATTTGACCATTTCAAATTAAATCTAAAGTCAACATGTCCATGATTTTCAGGCATAAGTTGATAAAATCGAAACTACTTGGTTCGTAGAAGAAAACATGTTTACGCGTGAACTGAGTCAGGTCTGATGGTATCGTTGGAGATGAGAGTCTATTCATATAAGTATCATTATCAAGTTTTATAACTTAATAATACTTATCTATCTATTTTGCAAATAGTTATCTTTATTTTAAAATTAGTTATTTTATTTTTATAAATTAGTTGATAATTTTTTAAATATTATAAGATAGTTTGAGGGCTAAAGTGATATTTGTATATCAAATTTTGCCTATCAATTATATCACCTTTTGTAACCTCTTTTATTTATCCGATAAATATTAATAATACAAATATCAGTTTTCTTCTTGTTCTTGGAGATTTCATTCTCATTTCTAAGAGATCTTTAATATGTGAGTACCAAATCTCTATATGGTATCAGACCACTTCGACTTTAAAGGAGACAATTTACTTGAAGACACGGAAGAGGAAGACAGAGGCACAAATCAAGTAATCTTACAGAATTTGGGGAAAACTTCTTTGAATCATTCTTCTCCAAATTCATCAAAAATGACAACCAAGAAGAGACACGGTAAGATCACTCTGCATACATAGTGGAGAGATTCCAGGTGCAATCCTAACTTCTACAGTACTAACTAGGGAAAACTATTTTGAATGGAACACAAGTGTTGAACTGTCATTGACGACAAAGATGAAGATGTGCTTCCTTGATGGATCTTGCACAAAACTTGAAGATCCAGAAGATGCAATACTTTGGAAGATGATTGATGTCATGCATGGTCAGATCTTGAATCATGCATACAATAGAAAAGAAAGCAAGAATACATTTTCCAAGTGCAACCACATCAAATGCGTTATGCAATAAAATCAAGTCTAAGTATGAGACAGATAACTGACCAACTCAATACAAGTTAAAGAGAGACATATGTACAGCTAAACAAGATAATCTTGATCTTGAAGATTATTATTCTAAAGTTATATTGTTCTGGGATAGCAGTTACATTTACAGCCACACCAAAATTGTACATGTGATAGGAGTCAACAAGATTGTGTAGGCTGTAAACTAGAAAAAGAAGTTATAATGGTTTATGAGAAGATCAATCTACTCATTTTCCTTATGAGTTTAAATGATTCTGATGAGATTTTGATAGATTCAATATTGGTCATGGAATCAAAACCAACTGTATACAAAGTATTTACAATGTTTCTTAATGTTGAGAAGAAAATAAACATCAATATGGAACATGACACATATACTTGATCCATGTTTGTGAAAGAAAATTCCTACAATAATTCTAGAAGAAATAAAACTGAAGATGTGATGTAAAGAAATAAAACGCATATGTGTACACATTGAAACATAAATGATCATCTTAAGGAAGGATGCTACAAGATCATGGGCTACCCTGAATGGTGGACAAACAAGAGAAGGAAGAAGACATGTTCATATATAGCTAGTGCAACACATTTTGATAAAGAAAATGAATTAGTGAAGATTTTAAAGTTTCAGTACAAGGAAATTCAGAATTTTAAGAAGGCTATCAAGGAAGGAAATAACAAAACAATAAGTACATCTAAAGGAAAAGGAAGCTGCAATGATCTTGACTTCGCTGCAGGTGTACCGTCTTCAAACCCAAAGTTTTTCATATCAACTATTTACGAATTAAGTATGAGAATAAATTATCTGGAAAAAAAAAACATGTTTGGATAATTGATTTAGGGACAAGTAGTCATATATGTAACTAGAATAACCTTCTAACTGAAATTAGACAAACTGAAAAAGAAAAAAAATCTTTATCTAGTATATGGTTCAAATAAGATTATAAATGAAATTGGTAATTTGATATTAAGTGACAAAATTACTTTAAAGGATGTACTATATTCACCTAATTCTAAATATAATTTATTATCTTTTGCTAAACTGATTAGAAATGAGAAAATGAATTATATTCATTCTAAAAATAATTGTGTGATGCAGGAACTTAATCAGAACATCTCGTTTAAACTTGGAAAAATCTATTTTTTTTCTTTTGCAAATGAATTTGATGTAAAAGAAATAGTTTATAGCACTCTTAATTCTTTTTTTTGTTAATGATTGTTACAAGATGCACCTAAGATGTGTGTATCCTTCAAATAAAGTACTCAATTTCATTTTTTAAAATTCCGCAAATAGAGTTCCTCATTGTAAGACATATTTGTTTTCAAAATCTCATTGCTTACCTTTCCCTATTAGAACAATTATGACCAAATATGTTTTTTATTTAATTCATATAGATCTTTGGGGTTTCTGCAAAAATGAATCTTTCACAAAAACACCTATAATATGTTAACTATTGTTGATGATTATTCAAGATGCACTTGAATTTTTCTACTAACTGATAAAATTTCAAATTTTCTTTTTTCTAGTAAAAAATTAGTACAACAAAATATTAAAAAGTTAGAAGTGATAGTGGAACTAAATTAGTAAATTTGAAATAAAACATAAACATCTTTTTGAAGTCGCTAGGTCGTTAATGAGTTATTCCAGTTTACCTATAATGTTTTGGCCCTTTTCATTTTAACAACTACTTATTTGATAAATAGAATGCCCACATCAACATTGAATTGGAAAACACTTTTTTATGTATTACATGAAACTGAAATTGATTACACTATTTTGAAATTTTTTAGATATTTATGTTATATAACTAATATATGTCCACACAAATCAAAGTTTGAAAGTATGGAGATTAAGTGTGTTTTCATCGGATATCCTTCAAACAATAAGGGTTATCTTTTATATAACTTTGATTTAAATGAAATAATTATATCTAGAGATGTTGTTTTCTATGAAGAGATATTTCATTTTAAAGAAGTCACAACCATCTCAAATCAATATACAAATTATGATCACATTACTTTATCTTCTAATGATCACAATAATATTTCTAATGAAGAAACATCACAAACAATTGATAAATCTGCTTGTGACGTGTTCAATTTAGAAAACTCTAGATTCATAGACATTGAGAATAAAAAAGTCAAACTTAATTCTATTATATTTCAAAATGAGAATAGTACCGATGATATTGATTTAGAAAATATTTATAGAAGAGGTATGTTTCAAACCAAGTTGAAACAGAAAACAAACAATAAAGGAAATATACTCCTAAAACTTTCCCTTTTGCACCTCTAACATAGATGAAGAATACATAATTTTATTTCAAAAATTGATTTCACAAAACTCCTTCAAACTACAATCATACATCTAAAGATTCAAAGTGGATCAAAGCAATGAATGATAAATTAGATTATTTGAATTTTAATCAAACTTGGGAATAACTAATTTATTAAATGATAAAAAGACATTTGGTTGAATAGGTATACAAAACAAAATTAAATGTTGATGCTACTTTAAACAAATGTAATAAGCGACTAGTTGTAAAAGATACAATCAGAAAGATATAATAGCTGTAAAAGATACAATCATAAAGATATAATAGATTTTCATCATTGTTTTTGCAACGTCAGATACATAGACATAGAGAAAAATAACTTTTGTTTTCAAAATTAAGTGAAAAATGAAAAAATAATTTTATTTTTTTAAGATAAAATATTTACTGTATACTTTATAAGTGAGAATCGTGATTTTAGAAAATTTGAAACCAAAAAGTAATATATAAATAAAATTAAAATTAATTATTTATTACAAAATAATTTACAGAGTTAATGACTCAAGTGCCAATTAACTATAGCTAGATTATTTTATTTCTTTTTTTTTATGATAATCTTAATTATCTAAGTTTTCATTAAATTCAGGTTTATTCATAAAAACTAATTTTAAATATTTAATAATACAATTAATTTTAAATTAGTTTATAACTTTTATTAATATATATACATATAATATTTCTTAATTTGAATTTGTTTGATTTATCGGGTCGAGAGTTGTGATTAATTTGAATATATATATATATATGAGAGCAAATTGATATTTGGGGTGAGATCGTGGGTTAACCTATCCATAAACTTGAAACGATTAAAAATAAATAAAAAATGATATACGTATGTTTCGAACTTACAACCTCACAAAAACAAGTAAAACTTTTTAATCAACTAAACTAATAAAATTTTATATTTTAAATTTTACACAAAATTTGATGAACACGCGACATTTATAATAATATATATAATAATACTTAATTTGAATTTGTTTGATTTGTCGGGTCGAAACTATGGTTAATTTGAATATATATGTGAGAATAAATGTATATTTGGGTCAGATCGTGAATTAAACCGCCCATAAATGAATTCTTAATTATTTTTTTTTATTTTAATTATAAAAGAGTGTTGGATCGCTCAGAGGAATTTCAATATTAAACCTTAGGCTACAATTTATTTTTTACATATTTATTACATACACCATTTTTTATAATTTATAAAAATATTATATTTTTTCTTTACTAGTTTTTTTAATAAAAATTATATATATATATAATTCTATTTATATTAATTATTTTATAATATATTAGAATTTTTATGTTTCTATCCATGCGGCAACAATATAATCTTATCATATTAATGGTAAGATTAAAACCAACTAAGTAGGAAAATATGTAAAAATAAAGTATTTTCTTACACATAGTTTACAAACTGAATATAATTATGTCTTAATTCAAATAACAAGTCACCAAATCACAAATAAAACAAAAATTGGTATATGATCGTTCTCAATATTTTAGAATTATAGTTTGTCTATCCACGTGGAAACAATATAGTTTTATCATATTATTTGTAAAACTAAATCAACAAAGTAGGAGAATATGCATAAATGAGTATTCTCATACACATAGTTTTTATAATCCAAACCGAATATAATTTTATGTCACAAAATTCACAAGTCATTTAAATCACAAATCACCAAATCACAATCACTATAAAACAATATTAAGAAGTGATCGTTCTCAATCTTTTAGATTTTTTTTGTTTCTATCTACGTGGGAACAATATAGTCTTATTATATTATTTATAAGACTTAACCAACTAAGTAGAAGAATATATAGAAATGAAGTATTCTCATCCACTGAGTTTTATAATTTCAAACCAAATATAAATATACGTTCCAAATCACAAGTCATTCAAATCTAAGACCACCAAATTACAATCACTATAAACCAACATTAGTAAGTGATCGTTATAAATCTTTTAGAATTTTTGTGTTTCTATCCACACGGCAATAATATAGTATTATCATATTATTTAGAAAACTAAACATACTTAGTAGGAGAATATGTAGAAATAAAGTATTCTCATATACAAAGTTTTTATAATTTTAAACCGAATATAATTATTCGTCACAAATCACAACTCATTCAAATCACAAGTCACCAAATCATAATCACTATAAAACCAAAATTAATAAGTGATCGTTCTCAATCTTGTAAAAATTTTATGTTTTTATATAAACGGAAATAATACAGTATTATCATATTATTTATTAAACTAAACATACTAAGTAGGAGAATATGCAGATATTAAGTATTCTCATACACAAAGTTTTTATAATTTCATACTGAATATAATTATACGTTTCAAATCACAAGTCACCAAATCACAATCACTATAAAACCAACATTGATAAGTAATCGTTCTCAATCTTTTAAAAAAATTGGATTTATATCCACGCGAAAATATTATAGACTTATCATATTATTTGTAAGACTAAATCAACTAAGTAAGAGAATATATAGAAATGAAGTATTCTCATACACAATGTTTTATAATTGAAACCGAATATAATTTTACGTCACAAATCATTCAAATTACATGTCACAAAATAACAATCACAATAAAGCAACATTAGATAGTGATCGTTCTCAATTTTTTAGAATTTTGTGTTTCTTTCTACGCGGGAACAATATAGTCTTATTATATTATTTGTAAGACTAAACCAACTAAGTATGAGAATATGCATAAATAAAGTATTCTCATTCACTTAGTTTTTTATAATTACAAATCGAATATAATTATATGTCCCAAATCACAAGTCATTAAAATTTAAAGTCACCAAATTATAATTATTAAAAACCAATACTAGTAAATGATTATTTTCAATCTTTTAGAATTTTTGTGAATTTATCCAGGTGTCAACAATACAGTCTTATCATACTATTTGTAAGATTAAAACAACTAAGTAGGAGAATACGTAGAAATCAACTATTCTCGTACACGGAGTTTTTATAATTTCAAACATAATATAATTATACGTCCCAAATCAAAATCACTATAAAACCAACATTGATAAATGTTCGTTCTCAATCTTTTAGAATTTATGTGTTTCTATCCACACGGTAATAATATAGTCTAATCATATTATTTGTAAGACTAAACCAACTAAGTATGAGAATATGCATAAATGAAGTATTCTCATGGACATAGTTTTTATAATTTCAAACTAAATATAATTATAAGTACCAAATCACAAGTTAATAAAATCTCAAGTCACCAATTCACAATCACTATAAAACCAACATTAGTAAGTGATCATTCTCAATCTTTTAGAATTTTTGTGTTTTTATCTACGTGACAACAATATAGTCTTATAATACTATTGGTAAGACTAAACCAACTAAGTATGAGAATATGCAAAAATGAAGTACTCTAATACACAAAGAGTTTTTATAATTTAAACTGAATATAATTATACGTCTCAATTTACGAATCATTCAAATCAGAAGTCACCAAAATCACATAAAACCAACATTGATATCGTTCCCATTTTTAACTTTTGTGTTCCTATTCACGCATGCAACAATATAGTCTTATCGTATATTATTTTTAAAATTAAACAACTAAGTAATAGAAAATGCATAAATAAAGTATTCTCAAACACAAATCTTCTTTAATTTCAAATCAATTATAATTATATGTCACATATAACAATCCATCGAAATCACAATCCACCAAAATCAAAATCACTATAAAGCCAACATTAATAAGTGATTGTTCTCAATCTTTTTGAACTTTTGTGTTTCTATCCACGCGGACAACAATATAGTTTTATCATATTATTAGTAAGATTAAATCAACCAGGTAGGAGAATATGCATAAATGAAGTATTCTTATACAAAAAGTTATTATAATTTAAACTGAATATAAGTATATATTCCAAATCACAAGTCATTCAAATAATAAGCCACCAAATCACAATCACTATAAAACCAACATTAGTAAGTGATATTCTTTCAATTTTCTAAATTTTTGTGTTTTATTCATGTGGACAACAATATAGTTTTAACGTATATTATTTTTAAGATTAAACTAAATAAGTAATAGAGTATGTAGAAATGAAGTATTCTCAACAATAATGATTTAATCATTTGATAATTAATATATTCTCAAATCTCAAATCACAAGTTAAGTGATATTGTCTAAAAATAGGCCATGAGAATATACATAAATGAAGTATTCTCAAACATAATTATTTAATCATTTGATCTTTGACATATTTTTCAAGACTAGAACCAAAGGCAAAATATTTTGATATTATAGGGCCAACTTTAATTAAGAGAATAACAGTCACAAATTCTCAATAGTATAGAGATAACAAGAATATAGGAATATTGCCTCATAATTTTTGAAATGTTCTTTTTGTTTGTAACCGTATCGAACAATAAAATAAGCTTAAATGCTATTTTTTAAATATAATCACTATAATAAAACAAGAAAATATGCAGAAATGAAGTATTCTAAAAACCATAATAATTTAATCATTTGATAATTAATATTTTCTCAAATCTAAAATCACTAGTTAAGTGATAATGTCTCAAAATAGGCCAAGAGAATATGCAGAAATAGAGTATTCTTATACATGGTGATTTAATCATTTAATCTTTGACATATTTTTCAATCTAAAATCAGAAGCCAAAATATTTAGATAGAGCAAACATTAATTATGTAATATCGTTTCATATTTTTCAAAATGTTGTTTGAGTTAGTAACCATATTTTTCATATTTTTAGCCTAAGACGGTTATAGCCCTAGGCCTAAGTCCGAACCCTCACTCAAAATTGAACCTCTTCAACCTTACTAAGCCCAAATTGACAAGATTGGACTCGAACTAAGGGTTTAATCCTTATGCCCGTTTGGTTCCAATTTTCAAAAAATCCAAAACTATTCTGGAGCCAAGCCCCCATTTTCTAAAAAATGGTATTTTCAAGGTCATAAAGTAACTCTCAAGATTTTCTGGGATGTTTCCCAAAGCAATTTTCTTTTACTAGGTCTTGTTTGGTTATACTTTCTAACATCTTTTTCTGATATTTTCAGGTTTTGTTAAATTTGAACCCCAACGCAACAGGTACACACCTCCTTTAAATAATTTTGTACAATTATTTAAAGTATATCCTCATTTAGGACCCCTGCACTACTAATTAAAGATAAAGAATGTTATAATTAGATTTATAGAAGTCAGACTTTGTCTATTTTAGAAGGATTTTGAAAACCGTCCTTAGGCGGGCGTAGAGGACATAGCGCGAAAGCCCTTTCTCGAACGTAAACAGACAAGAACCACTTTTTTCAGAAACTCTGGTATAAATACGTTTGTACACGTATCATTTTATTGATTTTCATAAAATCTCTTGGCGACTCTAATTTTCAAATGAATAATCTTTAAATTAATTATGCTTAATTGATTTAAATCGGGTCAGGTTAAATTGTTATTTAGCCTCCTAGATTATTAATGTTTGAACAAAAGATTAATTATTTTTTATAATTAATTTCTTACTGCTCCAGGTATTTTCAAAATCTTTTAAAAAAAATGTTTCATTTTAAAAGATGTCTGGCACGCAAACCAATGTTGAAATCATTGAACCTCGAGCTGCCTCGAGATAGTCCTTCCATATTGGCACGTGCCTCACAAGCACGTGATAAGCTATGGAACGGGACATAGACCGGGGGATAAAACGGTGTTACAGCTTTCTTGACGACTCTGCTGGGGATTAACTTGTTATTTTAAAATGAATAAAATAAACAAAACTCTGGTTGTTTATAAATTGATATTTATAACATTCCACTCTCACAATAGTCCACTTCATGGGGTCCATCACCCCAACAGGTACTTAGGTTTTACCCTAAAATTTTTCTCGAATGGGTACATCACCCAAACTTACATGAAGAAGTACTCGGTCGGAATTCTATACTCCTATCAATTACGTGAAGACCGATAATACTGATAGTTATGTTAGATTGTTTGTACACAATCCTATAATTTCAAACCCTGTTAGTCAACAGGTAACCTAAACCCTATCTGTTGATAGGTACGTAAGATTGTTTGTACACAATCTCATTATTTCAAATTCTGTTAGTCAATAGGTAATCTAAATCCTATTAATTGATAGGTACGTGAGATTATTTGTACACAATCCCGTTATTCCAAACCCTATCTCTCGATAGGTCTAGACGTTGTTTGTACACGACTCCTTCTCTCAAAACCCTATCTCTCGATAGGTCCAGACGTCGTTTGTACACGACTCCTTTCAAAATCCTATCTCTCGATAGGTCTGGACATCATTTGTACACGACTCCTTCTCTCAAAATTCTATCTCTCTATAGGTCTGGACGTCGTTTGTACACAACTACTTCTCTCAAAACCCTATCTCTCGATAGGTCCAGACGTCGTTTGTACACGACTCCTTCTCTCAAAACCCTATCTCTCGATAGGTCTAGACGTCGTTTGTACATGACTCTTTCTCTCAAAACCCTATCTCTCGATAGATCCAGACGTCGTTTGTACACGACTCCTTCTCTCAAAATCCTATCTCTCGATAGGTTGAGGCGTCATTTGTACACGACTCCTTCTCTCAAAACCCTATCTCTCGATAGGTCGAGACGTCGTTTGTACACGACTCCTTCTCTCAAAACCCAATCTCTCGATAGGTCCAAACGTCGTTTGTACACGGCTACTTCTCTCAAAACCCTATCTCTCGATAGGTCTAGACGTCGTTTGTACACGACTCCTTCTCTCAAAACCCTATCTCTCGATAGGTCCAAACGCCGTTTGTACACGACTCTTTCTCTCAAAATCCTATCTCTCGATAGGTTGAGGCGTCGTTTGTACACGACTCCTTCTCTCAAAACCCTATCTCTCGATAGGTCGAGACGTCGTTTGTAAACGACTCCTTCTCTCAAAACCCTATCTCTTGATAGGTCGAGACGTCGTTTGTACACGACTCCTTCTCTCAAAACCCTATCTCTCGATAGATCCAGACGTCATTTGTACACGACCCCTTCTCTCAAAACCCAATCTCTCGATAGTTCGAGACGTCGTTTGTACACGACTCCTTCTCTCAAAACCCTATCTCTCGATAGGTCGAGACGTCGTTTGTACACGACTCCTTCTCTCAAAATACTATCTCTCGATAGGTCGAGACGTCGTTTGTACACAACTCCTTCTCTCAAAACCATATCTCTCTATAGGTTGAGACGTCGTTTGTGTACGACTCATTCTCTCAAAATCCTATCTCTCGATAGATCCATACTTCGTTTGTAAACAACTCCTCTCAAAATCCTATCTCTCAATAGGTCGAGGCGTCGTTTGTACACGACTCCTTCTCTTAAAACCCTATCTCTCGATAGGTCGAGACATCGTTTGTACACGACTCCTACTCTCAAAATCCTATCTCTCGATAGATCCATATTTCGTTTGTACACGATTTCTTCTCTCAAAATCCTATCTCTTGATAGGACGAGGCGTCGTTTGTACACGACTCCTTCTCTCAAAACCCTATCTCTCGATAGGTCGAGACGTCGTTTGTACACGACTTCTTCTCTCAAAATACAATCTCTCGATATGTCGAGGCGTCGTTTGTACACAACTCCTTCTCTCAAAACCCTATCTCTCGATAAGTCGAGACGTCATTTGTACACGACTCCTTCTCTCAAAATCCTATCTCTCATAGGTCCAAACGTCGTTTGTACACAACTCTTTCTCTTAAAACCCTATGTCTCGATAGGTCAAGACATCGTTTGTACACGACTCCTTCTCTCAAAATCTTATCTCTCGATAGATCCATACTTCATTAGTACACGACTCCTTCTCTCAAAACCCTATCTCTCGATAGGTCGAGACGTCGTTCGTACACGACTCCTTCTCTCAAAACCCTATCTCTCAATAGGTCGAGACGTCGTTTGTACACGACTCCTTCTCTCAAAACCCTATCTCTCGATAGGTCGAGACGCCGTTTGTACACGACTCCTTCTCTCAAAATCCTATCTCTCGATAGGTCCAAACGTCGTTTGTACACAACTCTTTCTCTTAAAACCCTATCTCTCGATAGGTCGAGACATCGTTTGTACACGACTCCTTCTCTCAAAATCTTATCTCTCGATAGATCCATACTTAATTAGTACACGACTCCTTCTCTCAAAACCCTATCTCTCGATAGGTCGAGACATCGTTCGTACACGAATCCTTCTCTCAAAACCCTATCTCTCAATAGGTCGAGACGTCGTTTGTACACGACTCCTTCTCTCAAAACCATATCTCTCGATAGGTCGAGACGTCGTTTGTACACGACTCCTTCTTCAAAAACCATATTTGTCGATAGGTCGAGACGTCATTGGTACATGACTTCGTCACAAGACAAAACCCTATCCTCCAAATAGGTAATTCTTAAACCCTATTTGTCGATAAGTACTCGATACCCTATCCTCCAAACAGGTAATTTTGAAACCCTGTCCGTTGATAGGTACCTTCAAACCCTATCTATCGATAGGTACTCAAAACTCTGTCCTCCAAATAGGTAATTCTCAAACCCTATATGTCAATAGGTACTCGAAACCCTATTTGTCGATAGGTACTTGAAACCCTGTTCTCCAAACAAGTAATCCCTAAACTCTATCTATAGGTACTCGAAACCATATTCTCCAAGCAGGTAATTCCTAAACTCTATCCGTCGATAGGTTCTCGAAACCCTGTCCTCCAAACAGGTAATTCTCAAACCCTATCTGTCTATGGTACTCGAAACCATGTCCTCTAAACAGGTAATTCCTAAACCCTATCCGTCGATAGGTTCTCGAAACCCTGTCCTCCAAACATGTTGTTAGATAAAATTAGACCGGTTCACAGAACTTAACATAAATAAACCTTCCATGCAGGAACAAAGAACCGGACCAGTCAAAGTACCCAACCGGTTTGAGAAAACCAACCGGTCAGACCAATGAACCGGTTAAGAAGCTCAACCGGTCAAGTTATCAAACCGACCTGAAACATGACCGCTCAAAAGAAGGCTGGAAACACCAGATAGCCGGTTAATAACCGGAAGTCATCAGGCTAAGTCAAATGACCGACCAGCATAAGAAGATACTTCGGGTATCTGTTGAGAATGATACCAAAGGAACAGATTGAACATTTCCATATCCATACAAGTCTGAGGAAAGTCTGTAGGCTGCAGAAGACAGTCTTACAAGATCTTTCCACTTCAGGATAAATCAGAGGCAATCTTCCAAGTACAGACAACTGTCTAACTTACAGTTACTATATTGGGTAAAAGACAAACCCAGCCAGTTTGTCGTACATACTGGAAGAACAGACTGCCAATTCTGATAGGTTGACCGCCAGGTCTGAAAAGTTGACCGCCAGGTCTGAATCACTGAACCTCTGCTCAGCCAATCAGATTCAAGGAAGTGAAATATGACCGTTGGCATATTTCACCTATAAAAGGAGCAGCTGAAGAAGAGTAAATGCGGGACAAGAGAGATTTCAAGGGAACACAGTGAACAATTAATCTACAAGTGATAAGAGTGTGTTCTCTCTCTAGAAAGCTTAAGTGCTAAGTTGGAGTGTGTATTTACAATTTCGGTGTAAATTGTACAGGTGTTATCGAGCAGGAAATAAGTCTCGATCGGATTGTATTTGTATTCCTTAATGAATATCTTTCTCGCGGTTTCGAGAGGAAGGGGTGACGTAGGAGTTTTATCTCCGAACATCCATAAAAACCTGTCTTGTTATTTACTTTCGGCTGGTTCTACATTCTAATCGACCTGTACTAACCTACCTACACCGCTTTAACCGACTCTACACCACTCAAACCGAATCATCAAGTTAAAAAAACCGACCCATCAATCTCCAAACATGTCCTATTCAAAACTGGTTCTGCCTATCTTGTGAGTGTACTGCTTCAACCTGAAACAAACCTCTTCCGCGCTTGAACCTGGTTCAAGGGTTTGTGACAGTTTGTGTAGTATTGAAACCCCGGTGTTAATCTCTAACAGGATTAATCACCACCCTTTAAGTGAAACGCGCTAACCGATCCAACCCCGGTCCTCCAGCGGCGACCTAGATCCTAACACAGGTAATTCTTAAATCCTATATGACAATAGGTACTCAAAACTCTGTCCTCCAAACAGGTAACCCTCTAAACCCTATCACACTTTCCTCTTCCGGTTCATCGACAAGTTCGATCACGTGTCTTTCGTATATGCACCAAGAATCCAAATCACTTTGCCGATGCTTTGGCCACGTTAGCAACTATGACTTAAATTCTTGTCGGAATTAAGGTCAAACCTCTAAAGATCCATCAGAAACGGAAATCCGATTTCGAAGTCGGAGTGGTAGCCTCCGTTCAAGTACCCACCAAACCATGGTTTGATATCCTTCAAAACTACATTGTGTATGGAGAATATCCGTCCCACTTCCAAGCTAAGGAACGAAGAGCTCTACGCCAATATTCCACTAACTATGCTTGGATAGCTAACAAGCTATATAGACGGTCTTTTGATGGTCAAAACATGCTTTGCCGCAATGGTCCCGAGGCACGAAGGATCATAGAAGAAGTACATGCAGGTGTGTGTGGTCCACACATGAATGGACTCGCCCTTGCTAAGAAAATACTCCGCCTCGGATACTATTGGCAAAACATTGAGCAAGAATGTGTCAGCTATGTGAAAAGTTGGCACCAATGCCAAATCTATGTTAATCTAAAGCATACTCCAGCATCTCTACTATACTACATGACATCACCATGGCCCTTTTCGACATGGGGCATTGATGTCATTGAAAAAATCTATCCCCATGCTTCCAATGGACATGAGTTCATACTCGTAGCCATCGACTATTTCTCTAAATGGGTCGAGGCATCGTCTTATAAGATCCTCAAGTCTACTCAGGTAGCAAAATTCATTTGTGTTAACATCATAGCTAGATACGGAGTACCTCATGCTATTTTCTCGGATAATGGAAGACACTTCCAAGGAAAGGTTTTATCCCTTCTTAAAGAATTCAAGATCAAACATCACAAATCTTCACCCTATCGACCCCAAACCAATGGCGCGGTCGAAGCGGCAAACAAAAATGTGATTAGGATCATCAAGAAGATGACCAACACATATAAGGATTGGCATGAAAAGCTGCCATTCGCCTTATGGGGATATCGTACGACTGCTCGAGCATCGACATACGAGACTCCCTATTCTCTAGTTTACGGCATGGACGCTGTACAACCCATCGAGATTAAAATCCCCACACTGAGAATCATGTTAGAATCTCACGTTGGTGAGGAAGATTGGGTAAAATCTCGATACGACCAGTTGACATTGATGGAAGACCATAGGTTGGATGCGTTATGCAAAACCCAAGCTTACCAGAAACGAATGGCCGATACCTTTAATAGAAAGGTCAAACCCAGAAGCCTAAAAGAAGGTGACCTAGTGCTCAAAGTAACTCGTGAACTGTTAGACCCTAGGGGCAAGTTCCGACCATGATGGGAAGGTCCCTTCCTCATCAAGAAAATCCTCTCTGGAGGTGCGGTTCGCCTTTCAACAGTTGAAGGCGGAGAATTTGTTGCTCCTAGCAATCTAGACGCCCTAAAACGATATTATGTCTAATATCGTTTCGCGCCACGACTCTAATCTAGCCTTAGTAGGATTACAACGGCTCTAATCTAGCCTTCGCAGGATTACAACGGCTCTAATCTAGCCTTAGCAGGATTACAACAGCTCTAATCTAGCCTTAGTAGGATTACAACGGCTCTGATCTAGCATTAGCAGGAGCACGACGACTCTCGATCCAGCCTTACCAAGATTAAGTCCTCTTGAACTAACCAACCTTCAATGGTGTATGTCTATGCCATAATTACCATCAGTTAGTCCCTAGCTAAGAGTGAACTAGTCAACCTCTAGTTTTGTACAGCTATGTCATCATCAACAGTGGGAGAACTACGTGAGACCTGATTCTTCCAAAGAAAATAAAAGAATATATCAAGAACAAATGGAAGATACGTAGGCAGCCTTTGTACAGGTTCAGTCACAATGAGCTCAGTAAGCTTAAGAAGCTCAGTAAGCTCAAGATGCTCAAACTCAAAATGAATGAACTATTTCTAGTTCTATCCCCCACAGGGTCTGAGGACAGTGGGAACCCTAGTTCTTTCCACCAACTGGTGATAAGGATTTTAGGAAACAAGTAAGGGCAAAAGTCAAGGGCATTTCCTTTAACCAAACTATGATTGATCTCCCGAATCAAAACCCCGAGTTTCCAGAAAACTTCTATCGATGGATATCCTTAATAAGCTTGTTTTCGTGGTATGCGATTATCCAAAAGACTAACCCTCAAGGGAAGGCTTTTGAAAAAGAAATGAAATAAAACCCCAAAAGCCAAGCCAAAGTCGCAATTTGAGAAAGGACGTCTCATTCCCCTTTGTATAAGAGAATAGAGAGAACTATACTCAAGGCTCCAAAAAATATATATCTACAAAAAAAAATCCCCGTAGATCAGGGTAAAGTCATTGTTCATACTCACTCGGGCGGTTGTCCCGATGACTATCGCAAGAGTAGAACGTGTCAATACCCATATGGACGAAAAAAATAGAAAACACTCTCGTGTAGGTTGAGGTGTTGAAATCACCGTTTATGCTCACTCGGACGGCTGTCTCGATGTCTATCGCAAGAGCAAAACGTATCGATTCCACCAGATATACCCCGGTAGTTAAAAATAAAAAGAAGAGAAAAATTCCCCAACCGGAAAGTTGAAACTCTCTCTGTGATGATACACGGAATAATCGAACTTTCGAAGAATTGCGGCCCACGGCAAAAGCAACCAAAAATATAACTGAACATGATTCTCATGGTTACCTTCCCCGCAAGTTAATATCTTGGATAATCGTCTGCACGAAATCAAATTTATCATCCATATCTTAATATAGGAGAATAAGGAGTTCGAGATCTTTTAGAAACGAGACAATCCCTTTCAACACATGAATGCTCATGTCTTAGCCCCGACCAGGGTTTCTTCTACTTTCAAACCTTGTCCGAGACAGAATTAAGAATAGTTTGTTCCCCCAACAACTTTTATTAAAGCTCTCCACCTTATAGAGTGATAAAACAACTAGTTAATGTGTCAACTAGGTTATGAAGAACACTTTGTAAATCCAAAGGAAAAAAGTTCATGTTAAACCATTCCCTTAACTCCCCAAAGTGTTGACAATTTCACCCATTTGTGAAGGACCCTTCGCAAGGACAAAGGAAAAACTCTATGGGAAGCTCCCTGAGTGTTAAACCCCCACGGAGTTAACGATTTTAATCTAGTTGAGAAGGAAACTTTGTTAAGCCCAAGAAAGATAAGTTGACGATTATGACAATTCCTCTCTTAAACAATCCCCAGCGGAAGCAAGAGGTTCAATCAGATGTGAAGGTCACTTCGTAAAAGACCTATTTAAAGCCCTAGTAATAGGCACAGAAGATCATTGTTATGATTCTTAAAGCCCTATTCCAATAGGCATCTATATAGGTTATTGTCATGACCTATCCCCAACAAATTGGCGTCCACATATGGGTTATTGTTATTGTTATAGCACATTCCCCTCGGAGCGAATGTGTTCGCGTATCCCCGATAAGAGTAAGCCATATCTCTCGATAGGTATGTGTATTGGTCATTTCCATGACCACTCCCTACCAGAGTGATTCTAATCACTCAGCTTATCTATAGGTTATTGTTATAACTCATATTCTCGGCATGATTGTAATCATCCCCACAAAGCGATGATTGCTATAGTCCCCACGACAACGTGATTGTTATCACCACCCAACATGATTGTTGTCACGTCACCTAGAAGGTCTTCCTTCATCCTCAATGGAGAATTCTCTTCATTCCCCAGAAAAGTCCTAGTTGTGGATATCATCTCCTACAGTAAGTCCTATCGTATTATAGACATCCTCGAGAGTCATTGTAATGACTACTCTCTAGTAGTGGATTCCATTTGTTGATGGATGGGGTATGATTGTTATCATTATCCCCAAGAGTTGTACCTCTATCCCCGTGGGATTGTATTCCCAAGAGAGCATTCCTCAGGAGGGTCCTACCTCCCGATAGGTAGTCTTACTGGCATGAGACTCCTCCCCACAAAGAGTTCTTTTTAATCCCCAAATGAGTCCTATTTATTGATAGGCACCATCCGTCATTGTTATGACAGGATTATTGTAGTAATCAATCCCCAGTTGGAGTCCCGCTTACTCTCCCAACAGGATAAGACTATTATCGTAGCCTATCCTATGCAAGATTCAATAAAGAAGAGAATGAGCCATTGTCATGACTCGTACCGCAACACCCTATCATCTTCCCGACACATGATAAGACTATTGTGATAGTCTATCCCCAACGAAAGACAACAGGCAAAGGAAGATCACATAATCTCCCCAACCACGAGTCATTGTGTTGACTCCCCACCAGCAGTCGCTGATATCCATGTTTTATCCTTCTACCTCACTGTAGGTTAGGGTGCAAATTTTTATGATCAAACCTCGAACCCACGTTTTCCAAAAACTAAGACTGTTTTATTCAAACTTGGTTTGAGAGGGGCATTCTGTAAACATGAAATTTTGACTTACCTTATTTGCAAAATAATATTATTATGTTTAATAATATTAAAATAATTTTTATATTCAAAATAACTTGAAAGAAGGAATTAAAACCTAATTAAGGATTAATTATTGTGATAATTAAACCTTAATTAAGGAAACTTTCCAAAATTTCAAAAATAATTTGAGGATAAAATATTTGTATATATTTTACCCAAATTAGACCAACGAATGGGTTAAAAATATTTAATTAAGATTTATTCATGATTTATGTTTAATTCATGACTTAAACCAATTAAATAAAATACCCAAAAATTCCCAAAAATTCCGAAAAAAATAAAATATGATCATAATTTTTATTATGATTCTATAAATATTTTTTGTGAATTTTTCGGCAAAAAAATGGATTTAAAAGGAATTAAATTCGAATTTTAATAACCTTTTAAATAAAATATAAAATTGCATAATCCTGTGTGGCTGATTTTATGTTTAAAATTTGCAGCAGGATCCTGGACCATCAGATGAGCGCCCAGATCTCATCCGATAGCCCAGAGCGCGCCAGAAATCCAGTTGTATCGGAACCGCGCGCGCGCGCGCCCGCACCGGATCAACTAACGGGACAGACTAACCCCGTTAGTCAACTAGGCTGACCGCTGACGGAACCAGACGGAACTCAGCGTTCTGTTACTCAAAATGACGTCGTTTTGTTCATCTTCTACGTTGGGATGCAGGGGTCGCCGGAATCGCGACCTCGCCGGCGAGTTTCTTCCAGAAGCTCTAACTTCGGCTACAGGCGATCAAATCCGTTGATTTTTTCGCCCACGTGATCCCCTCGTCAGCACCTACGTTTTCCCCTTATCTTCCCCGGGATAAGGCTGCAACGAATTAGGGATAAGAACGCCAGCGATCAAAGAAAACTCAAATTGGCTTTCTACAGCCGACCTTCGAGCACTATAAATACTCCTCTACCCCTCTACTACCAATCCATCAAACAATAACCAAGAATTACACATCAATTCAATCCGATTGAAGACCTTTAGATTCCGGCGAAGAACAGTTTCTTTCAAAACTTTCTCCAGCGAGCCAATCTTCGATCCACGCTTTTGGATCACTTCCAGCAACTCTCAGGAATGTTTTCAAGTTGTTGGTATGATTCCAGAAGCCTTGAACATTGATTTGTAATGGAAAATTTTGAATTTCTTCAAAATTTCTTGTTTGATCACTTTGGTCGTGTTCTTATGCTTGATTGTATGGTTTCTTTGTAGAGAATCATTATATATATCATGTGTGAGCTTTTTGTTGAAAGAAAACCGATCAAATCAACCTAGAACAGAATTTTGCAAAAATCAGTTTGAAAATTGGATTTTTTGAAATGTTGTGTTCTTGGTTTAAATCTGGATTTGTTGATCCAGATTGTTGTTATATATGTTTATAAACATGTTTGAATCATTTCCATACAACTATAATCAAGTTTTGATCATGTTTGATCAAAATTGAAATTTGAGAAAAAAAAAGCTTAAAATTTTGAATTTTAAAACTTTGTGTTCTTACTTTTAATCTGATTTTGTTGGTTCAATTAGTTGTATTACATGTTTGTATACATGATTAGATGATTTATAAGTAACTGTGATCATGTTTGATCAAATTGAAATTTTGGATAAAAAGGTTAAAAATCTAGATTTTTGAAATTTCATGTTCTTGCTTTTAAGTTGGATTTGTTGATTCAATTAGTAGTTATACATGATTCTTAACATGTAGGGATGAATTCCAAGCATCTGTTTCACCATTTTGATCATGTTTGATCAAATTTGGTTTTTGAAAAAAGTTAGATTTTGATTCAATCTTCAAAACCCATTTTATTGATGTAATGATGTTCTTGTTTTGGTATGGATTAACTATATTCATCATTTTAAAGTTAATGGAACAAAAATCGGGCCTTGAAATGGCCTAATTTAAAAGATCCCAAAATTTGACCTAGAAATGGTGTTTTAAAATTGATCCTCTTATGATTTTCAAAATCGTGATTTATGTTGGGTCTTTTGTTCTTCATGATCATATTAACCTACTGCAACTTACGGATTGTGATTTGGACATCCCAATCAAAAGTTATGGCGTTATGAAGTTTCGGACCAAAGCAAGAACACCAGGCCCTGAAATTTTGCCTTCGGACCGAGAAAAACAGGCCAGGACCGAGCCGCGCGACCGAGGAAACCGCTCAGGACCGTGCCACCCGACCGAGAGAGTTGTCTTAGGGCCGACAAAACTAGCCTAGACCAAATTAACCTAGGACAAACCTTGCACTTGATCTAGGATTGACCTTGACACCTAACCTAGGACCAGCAATTAAGCCTAGCCTCATCTTAGCCTAGGCCAAACCCTAGCCCTAGCCTAGGATCAAACCCCCATTTAGCCTAAGACCGTTATAGCCCTAGGCCTAAGTCCGAACCCTCACTCAAAATTGAACCTCTTCAACCTTACTAAGCCCAAATTGACAATATCGGACTCGAACTAAGGGTTTAATCCTTATGCCCGTTTGGTTACAATTATTTAAAGTATATCCTCATTTAGGACCCCTGGACTACTAATTAAAGATAAGGAATGTTATAATTAGATTTATAGAAGTCAGACTTTGTCTATTTTAGAAGGATTTTGAAAACCGTCCTTAGGCGGGCGTAGAGGACATACCGCGAAAGCCCTTTCCCGAACGTAAACAGACAAGAACCACTTTTTCCAGAAACTCTGGTATAAATACGGTTGTCATACTTCTTTCCGAGTGTCTGAAGCTCGTTTACTACGCCGGTGAATCGGTTGCTGAATTCCTTCATGTTTTCCCCCGGTTTCATCCTTATGTTTTCATACTTCTGCGTAGCCACCAAGATTTTGTTCTCCTTGGTTCTTTCGTTTCCCTCGTGGATCTGAATAATCGTTTCCCAGGCTTCCTTTGCATTTTCACACTCTGATATTTTGTTCAAAGTGTTATTATCTATAGCCTTATAGATGTGCCTCATGCAATGGTTGTCCAGGTTACTTCTTCTCCGATCTTCACTCGTCCATAGGTTTTCCTCCTTGTTGATCTTGATCGGTCCCTCTTTCAGGACTCGGCTCATCTCATCATCTAACGTAATCAGATGTAGATACATCTGTTTCTTCCAACTGCTAAACGCTTCGCTGTTTAGCATTGGCGGCTTGTCGCTGTGGGTCATGCTTCCCATCTTCTTCGGTTGCTTGAGTGCTAGGAACCTTGCTCTGATACCACTTGTTAGGATCGGGGACGCCCTTGGAGGACCGGGGTGTTTTCCGGTTTTAAGAAGGGTGGCCGCTTACAACGCACATAACACTCTTTGGTGATAGTCCGGTTAAAGACTAAAACCGTTCTTAGCACTACGCAAACTATCACAGACTCTTGAACCGGGTTCAAGGGCGGAAATGTCTGTTTCAGGTTGAAGCAACGTATGCGACTTTTAGATGATGTTTTAAAAGGAGTTGGTTTTATGGATGTGAGTGACCGGTTTTAGGTGTATGATTGGTTTGAGGTTTAGGTGAAGTAAACAAGAAATGAAAGCAACGAAAGAACACGAGACAAGAATTTGTTTATGGATGTTCGGAGCAAACCCTCCTACGTCACCCCTTCTTCTCAAGTTATGAGAAGGATCTCCACTAACTCTTTAGAGTTATAACAGACACTGCCGGTCGAGCCCAACTTCGCTACTCGCCGGTTACACCAAACTCACACTTTGATGTAATACAATTACTCTACACAACAACACACAGAAAGCTTCCGGTTTTAGACACACCGGTTTTACAGTATAGGACTTTATCTCTCTAGAATTTAATGCTTTGATGATTTGTTTTTCGTAATTCGTCACTTGCATTTAATGAAGACGATCCGTCTTCCTTTTATAGCTGAAAGTAGCCAACGGTTACTTTCTTCTCTCTCCTGCGGATTGGTCGATCGTCATCACGCCTGTTGCAGAAAAGGTTGCTTGCACGCTTCACTTTCCTCAACACCTGGCATTCATGCAGGCAGTTCTGAGCAAAAGATGACGTAGTCGGTTTTCAGATTTGGACACGTGTTGGGCATGCACCTCCGGTTGTCAATTTGAGATCAATAAAGCATCATTGCTTTCCTCGCATGCTTCTGATCGGATCCGATCTTCTTTTATTCTTTCAAGACACGTTTCTTCCGTCATGGTACGTCACTTTTGAGATTTGAATCTTCTGACTTTTATTCTGAACCTTCCGGTTTTTGTGTCTTGTGCGGTATGATCCGGTTGGAATGAAAGTTTTTGTCTTGACTAACCGGTTGCTTGAGAAGGTGAAAACCGGTTCCTCTGATCTTTAACTTGATCACTTGAAACTGGTTTCTTTGAATTGTAGTATCAGCCGGTTTTACAACGCCAACCTGTTCATACGGTTTTAGAAGTACCTGCACATGAAGATTGACTTCTGTTTAGTTCGTCTGGCCGGTTCCAAAATTAATCTACTTAATTTTTCTATCAATTTCTCCCTTTTTGATTATTTAGAATAAATATTCAAAAATTGTAATGTGTGGCCGGTTTTAAAATTAATCTACTTAATTTTTCTATCAATTTCTCCCTTTTTGATTATTTAGAATAAATATTCAAAACATGTAATATATGGCCAGTTTTGAAAGATTTATGTTCGATTGTTTTTGAAAAAGATGTTTCAAAAGGCATGAGTTTGATTGTTTGAAGAAAGTGTTTCAAAAACATATGTTTTTCTAGCAAATATGTGAAAACCATCAGAAAAGTGTAGTGCAGTAACTAAGTTCAAGAACATAATTAGACATAATTGTTTGAGGTAAATAACGAGAGGTTTAAGGCTTGGATGATCCCCCCTTGTGAAGCTCCTTTTCCAGCTCCTTTTCCAACCGTCTTCTCTCTTCTTCTTGCCTTGCTTTGTATTCCCAATCACGTCTTTCGGCATCAATCAGCACTCCGGCCCATACACTTGAGTGACCGGTGCCCTTATTCTTGAACCCGAAGTTTGCACAAACTGGTTTTGGTGGTGGAGGCGGTGGAGCATTCGAAGGTCTGATGCTTGGAGTTGCGGTTGATCCTTCGGTTGTCCTTCTCTTCCGTTGGTTGAGTTGCTCCGGATCTTCTTCTTCTTCTTCATCAAGCGGTTGCGCATTTATCACGACCGGTAAAGCTGTTTTCTGTTCTGCCCGCTTCATCACTTTCTTAACTGCACTTCGTTTCTTCTTGTTCCTTGTATCCATGGAGTGGGACGGTTGAACCAGTGGAAGTTCCTGGATGTTGGCCTGTTCCTCCTCGGTAAACTTTTGAGCGAGTTCGAAATCCCGTTCTTCAGTCTCCTTCTGTAACCGTTCTCTTTCTATCTCTTCCTCTTGCAATTTCTTTGCGGTTTCAGCATCCTTTTCGATTTGTGTTTGGGTTGTGCTGACTTGAACCTTGGACATTTCCCCGATTTGAATGGTCATTGCCTGCAGCATGTCAACTAATGGAGCGGTTGCGGTTTGGACGGACTCGGCGATCAAGGCTTTTACTGTTGTCTGCATGGCCGTGTCCATCATGGTCTTTAGAGAGTTTGACAGTTTATCTTCAGCTATTGTAATTCTTTCGTCGGTTACGGTTGTGAACTTTCCAAGGCATGAGTCAACTGTTTCAGCCACTACTTGCTTAATCTGATCAATTTCCAGAGTTTTAACCGGTTGAGAGGATTCTTGTTCCAGGTTTTCAGATGTTCTGGATGTCTCTCCCCCTGTATAGAACGGCTTACTTTGATATAACTCGGCATTGTTGAGTTGACGTTGGCAACCTTTCCTCCATTGCATGTCAACACGATCAAGATTTTGGACAAGCTGCTCTCATGCTCTCGTACACGCCAAACTGTATTGATAGAAAAATTAAGTAGATTAATTTTGGAACCGGCCAGACGAACTAAACAGAAGTCAATCTTCATGTGCAGGTACTTCTAAAACCATATGAACAGGTTGGCGTTGTAAAACCGGTTGATACTACAATTCAAAGAAACCAGTTTCAAGTAATCAAGTTAAAGATCAGAGGAACCGGTTTTCACTTTCTCAAGCAACCGGTTAGTCAAGACAAAAACTTTCATTCCAACCGGATCATACCGCACAAGACACAAAAACCGGAAGGTTCACTTCATCAGACCAGAATGCATTTGTACTAAGCGGTTTTCCATGACCGGTTTTAGTAGGATATTTCCATTTGTGAAGAAAAGTTGATTAATGTCAACAGTTGTTCAACTTTGGATTTGACTTATCCACTTTAGCCCGGTTATTTCAACCGTATAGTAAACATACATTTGATTCGAAATTATGAAGTGATCGGGCATAACCGGAGACTTCCTCCCGGTTAGCATATTTGATTTATTAATGGCCTATTTGAATATGGTTTGAGAAGCTTTAGCTTCTCCCTGAACACATATCCCGGTTTCTTACATGCATACATGATTATTATATCAATTGATTAAGATTAGTAAGTCCCAAGATATTTCGAAAGTGAGAAAACTTAGCTTCCTGTAGCGGTTTTGTAAATATATCTGCTACTTGTTGCTCGGTCGAAACATATTCCAGCCGGATGTGTTTCTCCTGAACATGCTCCCGGATGAAATGGTGTCGGATGTCTACATGCTTTGTTCTTGAGTGCAACACCGGATTGTATGTGATCGCTATGGCGCTGGTGTTGTCACAGAAGATTGGAGATTCATTTGCTTCTATTCCGAAATCCCTTAGTTGTTGTTGGATCCAGAGAAGTTGTGCACAGCAGCTTCCAGCCGCTAGGTACTCCGCCTCTACGGTTGAAGTTGCAACGGATGTTTGTTTCTTGCTGCTCCAAGTGACTAACCGGTCACCCAGGAACTGACAGGTTCCACTTGTACTCTTTCTGTCGATTTTGCATCCTGCGTAATCGGCATCTGAGTAGCTTATTAGATTGAAGCTCGAGTCTTTTGGGTACCAAAGTCCCACTTCTTGAGTTCCCTTCAAATATTTTAGGATTCTTTTGGCCGCCGTATAATGAGACTGCTTTGGATTTGCTTGGAACCTCCCGCACACTCCAACCGCAAACAAAATATCAGGTCGACTGGTTGTTAGGTACAGTAGCGATCCGATCATTCCTCGATATGCTGTGATGTCAACGGCTTGACCATCATCATCTTTGTCCAGCTTTACTGAAGGACTCATTGGCGTAGCCGCTTCGGCACATGTATCCATCCCAAACTTCTTCAACAGCTCGGCTGTGTACTTCGGTTGGCTTATAAAAGTTCCGGCTTCAATCTGCTTAATCTGAAGTCCTAGAAAGAAGCTCATTTCCCCCATCATACTCATTTGAAATTTATCAGTCATCATTTTCGAAAATTTGTCACATAATTTTGGATCGGTTGACCCGAATATGATATCATCAACATAAATCTGAACAAGTAAAATTTGTTCCTTTCTTTCAAATTTGAAAAGTGTCTTGTCTACCGAACCTATTGTAAATTTGTGATCAAATAAGAATTGTGTCAAAGTATCATACCAAGCTCTTGGAGCTTGTTTCAAACCGTAAAGGGCTTTATTCAGCCGATAAACGTGATTTTCATGTTCTGGATTTTTAAAACCTGGAGGTTGGTTAACATACACCTCTTCATTTACTTTACCGTTTAGAAAAGCACTCTTAACATCCATTTGATAAACTTTGAAGTTTTTGAAAGCTGCATATGCTAAAAATATTCTAATGGCCTCAAGTCTAGCTACAGGGGCGAATGATTCTTCAAAATCAACGCCTTCTTCCTGTTTATAGCCTTGAGCCACTAACCGGGCTTTGTTCCTCGTAACTAAACCGTCTTCATTGAGTTTATTTCTGAATACCCATCGTGTGCCTATAACCGGTTTGTTTTTCGGTCTAGGGACTAGGTACCAGACTTTATTTCTCTCAAACTCGTTTAATTCCTTTTGCATTGCCAAGATCCAATCTGGATCTGACAGTGCTTCATCCACCTTTTTCGGCTCAATTTGTGATATGAAAGCAGAGTTTCCATAGTGATCCAAATTTTGTTGCATAGTTCGGACAGATGAGGATATGTTACCTATTACTAGTTCAAGAGGATGATTTTTGTTCCTTCTGAGGTTAATCCGAGACGTGTCTACCAAGCTTTCGGCTGTCTGATCAAGGTTAGACTGATCGGTAGGTTGAACAGAGTCAGACCGACCGATTTCTTCAGTAGAAACTGAAGCGTCAACTTTCTGCGGTAAAGCAGCTTGATCAGGCTGAATTTCAGCATTAACCGCTTGGTCCTTGACAAAGCGTCTAAAGACCGGAACCTCGTCTTCATCATTAGAATAGATATTGAAATTTTCCATTCTGTTGTGAAGGTCGAAGGGTAATGTAGTGTTTCGCTCAACCGATTCATCGAAAACAACGTGTGCGGTTTCTTCAACTGTTAAAGTCCTAGTATTGTATATTCTGTAGGCTTTACTCACAGCTGAATATCCCAACATTATTCCCTCATCGGATTTAGCATCAAAAGCGGTCAAGTAATTCTTGCCGTTATTGTGAACAAAGCATTTACTACCAAAAATTCGAAAATACCGTACACTTGGAATTTGATCAAAATAAATTTCAAAAGGAGTTTTCGAAAACCGTTTAGTTACTAAAGATCGATTTTGTGTATAGCAAGCGGTATTGATAGCTTCAGCCCAAAACTTTTGAGCGATACCCGAATCGGCTATCATTGACCTTGCGGCTTCCTTGAGAGTTCGGTTTCTTCTCTCAGCCAGGCCATTTTGTTGAGGAGTTCTGGCACTAGACAACTCGTGCCTAATACCGGAATCATCAAGAAAAGTAGTTAAGTTACTGTTTATGAACTCAGTTCCTCTATCACTTCTGATTTTGTTTACTCGAATGGATTTTTCATTTTGTATTCTCAAAATTAGTTTAATCAAGTTTGGAGTTGCTTGATTCTTAGAAGCTAGAAAAGTAACCCAAGTAAATTTGGAGTAATCATCAACAACTACCATAGTATAATGCATGCCTCCTAAACTAGTTACTTTAACCGGACCAAACAGATCCATATGCAAGAGTTCCAAACATCTTTCAGATTGATAATTTCCTTTACTTTTGAAAGATGATTTTACTTGTTTCCCCATTTGACATGCAGCACATACTTTATCTTTTGAAAACTTAACATTTGGAAAACCGTGAACTAGTTCTTTGGAACAAATGAAGTTAATCGTTTTGAAATTCAAGTGGTTTAGCCGTTTATGCCAAAGCCAGTTTGGATCCTTTCCGGCTATCATACACACAGGTTTTTCGAAATCAGTTTTCCAATCAACTTTGTAAATGTTTCCTATCCGGTTACCGGTTAGAAGAACATCATTGTTTTGGTTTTTAACTAAGCATGAGTTTTTATGAAATTCAACTTTGTATCCCACATCACACATTTGGCTTATGCTTAACAGGTTAAAGCTTAGTTTTCTACCAATAATACATTATTTATGGATAATTCACCATGGACAATCTTACCCTTGCCCACGGTTTTACCTTTTGAGTTATCCCCAAATGTGATGACTGCTCCGGTTTCGTACTTGATGTCTGTTAGTAGCTCCTTGTTTCCGGTCATATGCCTTGAGCATCCGCTGTCCAAGTACCATTCAAAGTTCTTTAGCCGGTTGCTCCTTCTAACCTCTTCGTCGTTTGCCATGAAGCAGGTTACTTTCTCTTCACCATCTTCATTATCGGAGTATGCCCACTCGCTTCCACCGTCGGAGGCAATGAGTGCTTTTTGAATTTCTTTTCCTGCATCAGCATGTTGATCATCATTTCTTCGGTAGTCGTTTCGTTGGTTGTTGTTGTTTCCCCGGTAATTGTTTCCTTGATAATTGTTTCCCTGATACCGGTTGCCTTGATAGTTATTCCCTTGATAATTGTTTCCTTGATAGTTTCCTTCCGGTTTTCTATCGTCTCTTCTTGGTTTTCTACACTCTGACCTGAAATATCCAAAACCATCACAGTTATAACATCTCTTGTTTGATTTATCTACATAATTATAATTAAAATCATTATTAGATGGTGGCTGGCTCTTCTTCATAAATTTCCCGAATTTCTGGGCTAGCATCGCCATCACATCGTCGGTAATTTGATCAGTGTTTTAGACTGGAGCCGGTGCGGTTGATACTTGAGCCGCCGGTTCCACCGATGTAACCAAAGCTCTTGTTGCGGTTGATGTGGATGCTTCATTTTCGATCCGAGACTTGATCTCGAATTCGTAGGCTTTCAAGTCCTCGAACACATCATGCAACTTCATCTGCCCAAGGGTGCTTGATTCCCTCATCACCTTGGTCTTGATATCCCACGTGCTTGGCAAAGATCTTAGGGCTTTGATGATCACTTCTCGGTTGTCATACTTCTTTCCGAGTGTCTGAAGCTCGTTTACTGCGCTGGTGAACCGGTTGCTGAAATCCTTCATGTTTTCCCCCGGTTTCATCCTTATGTTTTCATACTTCTGCGTAGCCACCAAGATTTTGTTCTCCTTGGTTCTTTCGTTTCCCTCGTGGATCTGAATAATCGTTTCCCAGGCTTCCTTTGCATTTTCACACTCCGATATTTTTTTCAAAGTGTTATTATCTATAGCCTTATAGATGTGCCTCATGCAATGGTTGTCCAGGTTACTTCTTCTCCGATCTTCACTCGTCCATAGGTTTTCCTCCTTGTTGATCTTGATCGGTCCCTCTTTCAGGACTCGGCTCATCTCATCATCTAACGTAATCAGATGTAGATACATCTGTTTCTTCCAACTGCTAAACGCTTCGCTGTTTAGCATTGGCGGCTTGTCGTTGTGGGTCATGCTTCCCATCTTCTTCGGTTGCTTGAGTGCTAGGAACCTTGCTCTGATACCACTTGTTAGGATCGGGGACGCCCTTGGAGGACCGGGGTGTTTTCCGGTTTTAAGAAGGGTGGCCGCTTACAACGCACACAACACTCTTTGGTGATAGTCCGGTTAAAGACTAAAACCGTTCTTAGCACTACGCAAACTGTCACAGACTCTTGAACCGGGTTCAAGGGCGGAAATGTCTGTTTCAGGTTGAAGCAACGTATGCGACTTTTAGATGATGTTTTAAAAGGAGTTGGTTTTATGGATGTGAGTGACCGGTTTTAGGTGTATGATTGGTTTGAGGTTTATGTGAAGTAAACAAGAAATGAAAGCAACGAAAGAACACGAGACAAGAATTTGTTTATGGATGTTCGGAGCAAACCCTCCTACGTCACCCCTTCTTCTCAGGTTATGAGAAGGATCTCCACTAACTCTTTAGAGTTACAACAGACACTGCCAGTCGAGCCCAACTTCTCTACTCGCCGGTTACACCAAACTCACACTTTGATGTAATACAATTACTCTACACAACAACACACAGAAAGCTTCCGGTTTTAGACACACCGGTTTTACAGTATAGGACTTTATCTCTCTAGAATTTAATGCTTTGATGATTTGTTTTTCGTAATTCGTCACTTGCATTTAATGAAGACGATCCGTCTTCCTTTTATAGCTGAAAGTAGCCAACGGTTACTTTCTTCTCTCTCCTGCGGATTGGTCGATCGTCATCACGCCTGTTGCAGAAAAGGTTGCTTGCACGCTTCACTTTCCTCAACACCTGGCATTCATGCAGGCAGTTCTGAGCAAAAGATGACGTAGTCGGTTTTCAGATTTGGACACGTGTTGGGCATGCACCTCCGGTTGTCAATTTGAGATCAATAAAGCATCATTGCTTTCCTCGCATGCTTCTGATCGGATCCGATCTTCTTTTATTCTTTCAAGACACGTTTCTTCCGTCATGGTACGTCACTTTTGAGATTTGAATCTTCTGACTTTTATTCTGAACCTTCCGGTTTTGTGTCTTGTGCGGTATGATCCGGTTGGAATGAAAGTTTTTGTCTTGACTAACCGGTTGCTTGAGAAGGTGAAAACTGGTTCCTCTGATCTTTAACTTGATCACTTAAAACTGGTTTCTTTGAATTGTAGTATCAGCCGGTTTTACAATGCCAACCTGTTCATACGGTTTTAGAAGTACCTGCACATGAAGATTGACTTCTGTTTAGTTCGTCTGGCCGGTTCCAAAATTAATCTACTTAATTTTTCTATCACATTTATTTACAAAGGCATCAGAAAGAGATGACACCTATAGACATGTGAAAGAAATTATGCTTAGTTAGTGTAAGTTTTTGGATAAAAAATTACAAGAGGATATAAATATGCAAACTCTACCAGTTGTATCAGGTTTTACTGAGGATGTCCTCGTTCGAGCGAAATGAATGAAAACTAAGAAGACAACAAAGTCTGGTAAGAAAAGGAAAGGTGGGATAGAGAAGAATTCAAGAAAAAGAAAAACAAGCGAATCACCAATAAATCCGGTATGTAATTGCTCGCTTAACTACTTTAATATTAATTGGGTTATTACTCTTAATTTATTAACAACCTTTAAATTGTTATACTGTTCCAGTCATCAAATGCAATGCTAACAAAAACAACTGCTCAATTCTCAATTCATCAACAATGAGACGAAAGTTGCATGGACGCTGATACTCCATTCATTGTTCTTTTGTCATCTCAACTCTCGAATTTCAGTTTCATATGAAAGCTGAAATGTAATTGTATGTAAATTTGATTTCAAACCCTGAATAAGCTAGAATGTATGCATGGGGGTTGATGTAAAACAATGACCAAATTAATGAAAATATATTGATCACTTCATGTCAACCAGAAATGAAGCATTCATCTATTCTCTACGTTGTTCTAAGTAAAACCATAAACACCGTTAACGGAATGTAGAGATAACGTATGGAGCGAAGCATACTTCGCTCCAAGCGCCATGTAAAATGGAATATAGAGAGGCGCTATGGAGAGAAACATACTTCACCCATGCACCATGTAAAATGGAATGTAGAGAGGTAGTGTCTTGAGAAGCATATTTCGCCCAGAGTCCATGTAAAACGGAATGTAGAGAAGCGGTATAGAGCAAAGATTCCTTCGCTTCAATTATTTTTTATGCCTAGAGGTTCATGTAAAACCTCCAACTCATCAATTTTAACTTTCATGTAAAAACATTTATTCTACTATGTGAAATAAATAAATTAACCAAAAAAATTAAAAAACAAATTAATAATGAAGATGCGCTTTTTAGTGAAGCATACTTTGCTTTAGTGAAGCATAAATCGCTTCAATTAGTTTTTATGCCTAGTTTCTACGGTATCGAGTGGACAAAATAGGGTGTTCCCCTGTACAAATATGTAATACCATAAACACCGAAATATAAAACTATGAGCACATAAATTTAAAACAATACACACATTCATTTCAGCTGTCAACTAAATTTATTTGAAAATTTGAATTTCACAATCTATATACATTTTCAAATTGATCCACTGATCCATTTCATGCAGTCCTCCATGGCATTGATCCTTATTTTGTTTAGATTCGACTCAATGATACCCCAAACATATAACATCCTCAAGGTCTTCATTTGTGTGCGCACTGTTTTTTTATTGCTGAAGTCACTTCTCCAACCCTTGATTTTATCCTCATATGTCTCCATGTGTCTCATGCAGTAAACCCCGCAATCATTGAAATTCTTGCCATCCAGCCATGACAATTTTAAACATTTCATTTCTAATTTGGAGAACTTTAAACCAAGAACGGGGTCTACGTCGTCCATATATCGTTTAAGGAAGTCAGCCTGGTACATAATGAACAACATGATGTAATGTCAAATAACTCAAAATTATTTGCAAATGAACATGATAGGATCGGCTTTATCCATAGAGACGGGGTCTGGCTAAGGATGAAGGCTTATGAAAAACGGATTGAAATAAATCCTATTAGGGATTTAATTCGCTTTCTATTCTACGCAAACTTTTGTAAACACTTGAAACGAATTCAAGGCGGAATTGTTTACTTGGGTTTGAAGCACAAGATGAAATATGAAAAGATGACAAAAATGAAGAACACAGCAATTTGTTTATGGATGTTCGGAGAAACTCTCCTACGTCACCCCTTCTTCCAACCACCGGAAGGATTCACCATAATATGATTCGAATCAAATACAGTTTACACACTTAGCTCACTATTAAACAGAATACTTTATGTTCAATTACAAGATGAAGAATATCACTCAACTAAAGGTGTTTTGATTCTAGCTCTCTCTTGATTCACACACAGTACAATAAGAAAGTAGCTTCATAGTATGGGTTCAGTAAGCAAGATGATTGAGTAGTTTCTCTCTCTGCAAAATCAGATTGCTTGTTCGTTCTTTAAGGTAGATTTGTAAGGCTAGTAGTTCTTCTTGTAAAGGCAGATTGTCTATTGTCCTTGAGATTTGTTAAATACTAAGTAGGAGCTAACGGTCGAATCTTCAAGAATGATACGTGGCACTCTTCCATTGGAAAGCCTCCATTGTACACAGCAGGTTCTGAGCACAAGGATCGTGGCCGTACATCACTGGTAGTGCACCGAATATTCCATCAGGGATGTACCTGCAAAATAAGTAACGTGAGGAAAATTCTCTTACGTGGCATTCCTTGGTTGGTTGCATATAGTTGTTGTACTAATCTTCACTAGAAAGTGGAGCAGGAGTAGAGTACAGCTATAGAACGTGGGTAATGAAATGCTAGCTTCAAGCATACTACTTAAACTGAGCATTAGACGTATTTCAGTTAGACGGATTTGTAAAATCAGTCTAATGAAATCAAACATCTCCTTCTAATAGTAACGTCTATTAAACCGCCTAATCTAATAGAATTAGACTCACGTCTAATTACAATAACCATTAGACTGCACGTTTAACTCCACTAAGTTAGACTGCATGTCTAATTCCGGTTCTACTTCAGACTTGTCTGAAGGAGTTAGACTCACGTCTAACTTTCACTAATTAGACTATGCGTCTAATTATCCAATAACCATTAGACTGCACGTCTAACTCCATTGAGTTAGACTGCACGTCTAATTCCGGTTCTACCTCAGACTTGTCTGAAGGAGTTAGACTCACGTCTAACTTTCACTAATTAGACTACGCGTTTAATTATCCAATAACCATTAGACTGCACATCTATCTCCACTGAGTTAGATTGCACGTCTAATTCCAGTTCTACCTTAGACTTATCTGAAGGAGTTAGACTCACATCTAACTTTCACTAATTAGACTACGCGTCTAATTATCCAATAACCATTAGACTGCACGTCTAACTCTACTGCGTTAGACTGCACGTCTAATTCCGGTTCTACCTCAGACTTGTCTGAAGGAGTTAGACTCACGTCTAACTTTCACTTTCTATTAGACTGCACGTCTAACTCCACTAAGTTAGACTGCACGTCTAACTCCGCACATATTAGACCATTCGTCTAATTACAAGTCTATTAGACTATACGTCTAACTCCGGTGAGTTAGACTATACGTTTAATTCCGAATATCTATTAGACCATCAGTCTAATTACAAGTATATTAGACTACACGTCTAACTCTGGTGAGTTAGACTGTACGTCTAATTTTGAATACATTAGACTTACGTCTAATTCCGTGTACATTAGACTACATGTCTAACTCCGATGAGTTAGACTGTACGTCTAATTTTATGCATTCATTAGACTACACGTCTAAATCCGATGAGTTAGACTGTACGTCTAATTCTATACATTCATTAGACTACACGTCTAACTCCGATGAGTTAGACTGTACGTCTAATTCTATGCATCTAATTGTCAAAATTGGTCTAATGATCCTCATTAGAGCCAAGTCTTATGAAATATTGTTTCAATACACCTGCATCAAAACTCATAAGTCATTTCATCATCAAAATCTTAGTGGTTAAATTATTTCAACACTTAGTCAAAATAATTTGACCCAACAATTTCCCCCTTTTTGATGAAGAAATTGCAAACCTGCATATATCAACACATGCATTCATCATATAAATAAACTAAAACCTTTGTTCACTTACATCACATATCCAAAACCAATATTCAGAGAACCATCAAAGAAATATTGTTTAAAAGACTTAAATAGAGTATAAGAAAAGAAATTATTGTTCTTCCCTTTTAACTCGAGGATCGGTTGGACTCATATCTTGACCGGGAAGCATGTTGAAGAAGGAAGGATAGCCGCGACCACCACGACCGCCTCCACTTGATCTACCACCACGTTCATTACCGCTGCCACGACCTCCTTGATCAACATTGGCTAGCCTACTACGGCCACCACCACTTCGACCTCCATGATCATTACCACTTCGACCTCCACCTCTCTTGGTTGGTCTAGGATTGTCATCGTTGCTTGGGGCTCACCTGGATCTAGTGTCGATTGACACTCCATCATTTCTTCTACTTGACTCGCCTTGAGTGGGTCGAGATTGAGCACCTTCAGCATTGGCCTTTGCGTTCTCCTTTGCTTGAAACTTCCTTGCAATGGAGTCAGCAAATTCCTGTCGTTCATTGTCATTTCTACTCAAACAACCCTGAATTTCCACCATCTGATTCTTCACCAGACTAAATTTTTCTAAATTATCCTTGTGATGTTCATCATTGAATTGCCTTTCAATGTCCAGTAATTCACTTTGACGGCTGAAGAGTTGCTTTTCAAACTTTGAGAAGTTTATATTTGCGACATGAGTCTCATATGTGTTCTTCTTCAAAGTGTTATCTAGTTCAGTAAGGACCTTGATAATCTTGCAAAAGCCCTCTCTTTCTTCTTCCTTCGTGTTCATGGCCTTTGTCATGGTCTTCTGAATCGATGAGAGCACAGACTTTATAGACCTTAACATCTTGTTTCCTTCAGCAGAAGATTCTTCATGTGATGAAATCTCTTCAGACTCTGCTGCCATGCTCTGAATTGGCTCAAAGTTTGTGTGAATCTGCAAGGATTGCTCCGGTTGATTCTTTTCGGCTTTCTTAGCAGCTTCATCTTGCTCTTCTTCTAAAATTTCTTCTTCAGCTCTCTGAAATCTCTCATATAGATTTCCAGTGTAGTGAAGAGGAATGTTGATATTTTCATGAACATTTCCCACAATAGTGTCGGGAAATAGACGAGGCTTGATAAAAGTTGCTTGTTGATCATGTTCCTCCTCAGATGAGGAACTCCCTTCTTCAACGACCTTCTCTTTGGAGGGTTCCCCCTCAGATCTGACAGTTTCTGGCTGAGTTACCTCGGTCACTTTCTCTTGAACAACCTATGTTCTCACAACAGGGGTTAACATCACATCTTCTTCAATAGGAGATTGAACAGCCTCCTTATTCACATCTTCCACAAGAACTTATTCTTCATTTGTCTCAGGGCTTGTTCAGGTTGATCTAGAATGCGTCTCTCTTCGGTAGAAAGATTCCCGAATTCGATCAAGAAAGCAGCATCTAGCTCGTCGGCATCATTCTCATCATCGAGAATATCCATAGCTTCATTATCATTGAGAGGTTCTGCGCCAGAACAATCGGCGCCATGAATGTGTCGAGAAGCTACCGAGACGTATCCATCCAAGATGTCGTTCAACCTTTTCAAAACTATTAATTCAACTTCAAATCCTTTCTCAGCAGGATTGAAGTTAGCTTATCTGGCTTCAAAGATTGGGAAAAGAGCTTTTCCATACAAACAAGCTTCCACTATATCTTTTCTCTTCAGATCCTCAACAACCTCTAAAGTTCTTGCCCATTTCAGAACTTTATTTTCATTTGCCACCCGCTTCTTCCATTCTTTTGTTATTACAGAATTTGTCAGAGAATCGTTGTGCTTGGATGACAGTCTCTCTAGGGACCAAGATTCAAAAATCTCCAGTTTCTCAGCCGTGATGACTTTAACTTGATCTAAAATGAGGTCAACAATCCATGTTGCCTCCGATACCTTTTCAGGAACTGGAATTGCAATCTTTTTACCTTTTCCAACAACCTCTACGAGTTTTGGAGCAGGTCTGGATTCACCGATCACGATTCCACATGTCTGTCTTTTGGAACGCATCAGTTCGAACGCTGATTGGGGTTTCTTACAGAGCTCGGTAGGGAGCTCCACACGAGTAACTTTCCCGGCTACCAATGAATCTTTAGGAGCGAGAACAGTGGGTTCACCAGCCACAAGGGTAAGAACAGCACCTTGTTCTGGTTGAGATGACTCTGTAGCACCAGCGACTACTATATCAGTTGGAACAACAGGAGACACATTCTTGTTAACATTTTCAACATTTGGACCGGCTGACTCAACAGTAGGCCCTTCAGCAGATTCTCTCAACGGAGAAAATACAGATTCAGCTTGTTCCACAATAGGAACATCAAACTTAGGCACAGCGGCCAAAGATTTAGAAGAAGTTACCTTTACAGATTTAGACGCGCGGGGCGCCTTTGTCTTCTTCTCCTTTGAGACACAAGATCTCGAAGGTTTCCTCAAAATGGTTGAGGGAGTGGATAGTGAGGACATCGGAGTTGCAGCAAGTACACCTGGACCTTGCCTTAACCTTGAATCGACAGATTCAGAATTCTTCTTGTTTGAACTCTTCAAACTGGAGGAATTGGCCTCCGATTCATTCACTGTTTTCGATCTATTTGCCCCTGTTGTCATCATAGAAGTAGACGGTTGCTTGGATCGGGTAGAGGGCTTTCCACCGGTTTGGTAACTAGAAGCACCAGAAGCAGATTCAAGATTGTTCTTCAACCTCATTAGTGTGTTAGCCACTATAAGGGCAGTATATACTCTTGGAGAGTTGATCTGCACAGGTTCACCAACAGGAACCCCCAAATGCTTCAACAAATGACTCAGTTGAGCCGCAAACGTTATGCTTTCCTTGTTCGTTTGACAGATCGAGAAGCACAAGTTCTGGAAAAGGGTGTGAGCCTAGTTTACCTGGATTCCCTTTGAAATAGCACACATATAGTCAAAACGGTCTTGACTATAAAGATGGAAAGAGTCAGCTTTCCCTTGTAGCGCCTTTGCCACCACGTCGTTCAGTAGAATGAAATGCGGTTTAAACGCCTTTTTGAGTCCATTTACATGGATTATCGAACCATCGGCATAGAAGGTTCTCTTCATCTCCTCCATGATTTCTGGTGAAAGGATCAAGTTGAACGAGTGCCCCTCCGTTGGAAGTTCAAAGAACTCCGCATAAGCTGCTTCATCAAATGAGAACTCCATTCTGTTGATGGTTGCTACGATGGATTCACCCACCATAGTTGTCATTTTGAAGAACTCGCGAACTTCTTTTACATAGAATATGAACGGACCGCCGAGATACTTCCTTAACCCAGAATACTCTAGGGTTTGGAACATCTCCACCACCTCCGGTTGATCGAACGTGTATACATATGGAAAATCCACATGCAAAGTACAGTGACCCAAAGTGATTTTCTTCACCATTTTCGAAAGAATATGAAACGACACAATATTTCAGAGAGATTTAGAGGGAGAAATGCAAAGAAAGCTAGGGTTCTTAAGGATTTCGAGAGATTGAAAGCTTTCAAACTCATGCACTAATATCCTTATATAGACAGAAGAGAGAAATACAAAATAACCGTCTTTTCTTAAGGGTATGGTCCATTAATAAATGTTAGACGTCCTTTTTCAAGGAGTCATCATTAAAAATGAGGATATATCATTCATTTTCTCTAAACTTGATAGACACGTGTCTTCATGTTATTAAGAGATGACTGTTTGATATTTTGAGCGGGAAAATAAATAGCTCTCAATTGTGGGACAGTTGTCCTTGATCAGTCTAATCAGCACGTAGTTAGACGTTTTTCTTACTCCACAAATCCATATAACAAAACATCTATTAGACGGATGAGTCTATTAGACGCATACGTCTAATTCTGTGTTATAAAAATTCGTTTAATGTCTATTAGACGTGTACGTCTAATCGCGTAGGTATAACACCTCAACATATAGACTTTGATGTATAGATTATGAGCAAAAATACGTCTAAGTACACACTGTTTCTTTTAGACACACTTGTCTAATTAGACCGATTAAGGATATTCGTCTAGAGAGTATCTTTACTTTCAAAGTAATTTTCCCTCTCATTAAAAAATGTAATAAAGAATTTTTGTGGTCCAAAGACCAAAAACATTTTCAACAAAAAAAGACATTTATTCTTCTAGAATGGCAAATGCCATTGTTGATCTTCCGGGCTGTGTACTCAGAAGAGTACTCTTCTAGCTTCCTTCCTACAATCCTCTTGCATCACCTACAAAAGAAACTATTTACACATTTTGGTACCCATACTCAATTGGGTCCTCGATCAATTAGTCCCTTAGGAATCCATATTTGAGTTATTCTGATGGACTTCTCATTTTGTGTTGTGATTAATGCATAGGATTTTGACTTAAAAGATGACTTCCTACTAGCCACTGATCTTTTAACTTTAGAAGAAGATTTTCTTTTAAAACTCCTTAACTTAGAGTCAGGTTTTAGATTGCCAGACTTGTTAGCTGCTTCTAGCTTATTCTTAAGTCAGCTAACAGTAGGCGGAACATAAACTATTTCATTTTTGAAAGCAACTTCTTCATGAATAGGATCAGATTATATGTTAGTCATACTTCCTTTGGCAAAACTTATTGGCTTAAGTTTGTCATATGATTTTGACTTTTTGCATGACAGGTTAGGGTCATTGCTATCAAACCCCAATCCGGATCTAGATCCAGCAGGTTTTAACATGCTGATCTGATATTTGACAGAATCTCCAGACCTTGTCCATGCACAGACAACAAAGTTTAACCTTTTGTTTTCAGATGAAAGGGTTTGAATCTGTTTCTTGAGCATCTCATTCTCAGATGAGATCTCTTCAATCTTCTTTTAAAAAAAACATTTAACTCTTTAGCTTGAGACAAATTTGGTTTGTTTTCATCTGATGAAGATTTAGTTTCATTTAGGGATTCTGCTAGCTTTCTGTACTCGATGACCATGTCATTTAGTGCACCTACTAGTTGTTCCCTTGAAAACCTTTCGGAAGAGAAGTCAAATACCTCAGTCTCATGAGTTCTTTCTTCATCTTCTCTTGCCATGAAGCACGCCACCTCTTCTTCATCACTTTCACTGGATGAAAAATAAGAGACACGGTTGCTTCCTTTGTTCTTCCCGTCACCTGCCATAAGAGCCTTCAGCTCTTTTCCATCATCCTTGGCATCTTCACGCTTTGGCTTCTGGCATTCCGATGCATAATAATCTTTAATACCACAGTTAAAACAAGTAACATTAGCTTTAGATTTTTTATTGTAATTAAAATTTGAAGAGTTTGAGTTAGAGTTGCTCTTCTTCATGAAGTCGTCAAACTTCTTCACAAAGAGAGACATGGCATCGCTGCTCAGCTGTTGAGCTGTCATCTTCACGTCCGGAGCGATTGGTGGCTCTTCAGCAGTCACCAGCGCCTTAGCAATGATAACGGACGTGGGTTGATCTTCTTCCATCCTACAGTTCAGCTCGAACTCATAGGCCTTGAGGTCAGCAAAGAGATCAAAGAGAGAGATCTTGTTAAGATCTTTGGATTCTTTCATCGCCATAGTCTTTATGTCCCATTCCCTTGGAAGAGCACGTATGACCTTGATAGCAAGCTCCCGGTTGCTATAGGTCTTGCCTAGGATAAACAGAGAGGAGACGATCTTGCTGAATCTGGTGTCGAAATCGTTCATTGTTTCACCAGGACGCATTTTGAAGCTGTCGAACTGTTGAGTGGCAACCATGATCTTGTTTTCCTTGGTTTGCTCATTGCCCTCGCATAGTTGAGTGAGTTTGTCCTAGACCTCTTTGGCAGTATCGCATTCGATAATGTAGTTGAACATGTTGTCATCAAGAGATCTGTACAAAACATCAAGAGCCATGTTGTTGAGGTTGTTCTGCCTCTTTTCATCAGCGGTCCAGTCAGCCTTCTCCTTATCAATCTTGATAGGACCTTCTGTAACAACGCTCCACATGTCATCATGAAGAGAAGAGAGATGAGCACGAACTCTTTTCTTCCAAACAATGTAGTTTTCTCTAGAGAAAGTTGGAATGGTTGTAGCACTGGCATCTTTGGTTATGGTAGACATATTTCAGGAAAGGCTTGAGAATAGAAATAGGGCTCTGATACCAATTGATAAGATCGGCTTTATCGATAGAGACGGGGTCTGGCTAAGGATGAAGGCTTATGAAAAACGATTTGAAAGAAATCTTGTTATGGATTTAATTCGCTTTCTATTCTACGCAAACTTTTGTAAACACTTGAAACGGATTCAAGGCAGAATTGTTTACTTGGGTTTGAAACACAAGATGAAATATGAAAAGATGACAGAAATGAAGAACACAGCTGTACGCGTTCATTTCTATTCCCTTCGATTTTCTCTTGCGCGTGTGCCCATTTTTTATTTGGTTTGGCATATGCTCCCTTTTTTCCGAATTGAATTGGCCCGTACAGGTTTTAAATCGACACACTCGCGAATGTGTCGATTTAATTGACTTGAGAGTCGCCACTTTAGTTTACTTCCCAAAGAAACTAAAGAAAAGAAAAATCAGAGATTCATTTTAAGAGTCCGGTGTTTGGTTACGTATTAGGAAAGGGCCTACGGCGCTATGTCCTATACGCCTGTCTTTACAGACAGTCTCTACTCCTAAGTAATTGGCCATATGATGTTTGAAAGATTATTACGTTTTCGTTCTAAGTTCAGAACTCTTTTGCTTGTGTGAGAAATCTTGATCATTTTGCTAGGGGCTAGTCTTATTCATGGGGTATCTGACAAGGATAAGGCATTGAAAAGTATTAAAAGGCATTGAAAGGCATCAAAGAGCATCGCAAGGCATAGAGCAACCTTGTCAAAGAAAAATAAGAATCAGAATTCCGAGAAAAATCAAATGAGGATAGATGAGGAGAATAACAATTCGATTGGAGGACTAGAATTTTATTCTTTTGCTCAAAGGAGAGAAGAGGGTGGATTAACTTAAAGTCCCAAGTGTTTCCCGATTTAAAATTTTCAAAGTTAAAGAGAACTCCGAACACAACACATTAAAATGAGTCATTTTCAAAAATAATTCCCAAAATTCCCAAAAATTTCATATGATAGTCAAAAATATTATTAAAAGCTCATAGGAATCGAGTTTGGAATTTTCGGAGTTATAGAACCCCCGATATGACACTACAAAGATAGACATTTTTCCAAACGGGCCCTAAAAATTCCGGGAAAAATTATTTTTGAAGAAAGTAATATTTTGGAGTTTTGGGGAAAATTTGAGAAGGTTTGAAAGTGGTTTGAATGTTAGAATCATCATTTTAAGGTGGTTTGTTAAAATTGGGAAACAAACAAGACCTAAGATTATATTAATTTTGTTTTTTTTTAAGTTTTAAATTAAAATAAAAGGAAAAGAAAGTTTAGAGGTCCAATTGAAAGGAGGGAAAGAGTTCAGGGACTACTTTAATTTCGAATTAAATAATTAATTCGAAATTAAAGTTGTTAGGCATATTTAAAAATAAAAGAGGCATGGGGGCTTCTTTGCAACTTCAACAGAAGTTGAGGGAAGAGGATATAACAGAAATACTCCTCGTCTCCGGCGACCCCTCCGGCGATGGCGATTTCCGGCCAAACGATTTCCGGCGACACTGTGCCTGAGATCGAAGATCGTTCTGAAGGCGAATCTTCCACTGGTCCGTTCATCCCGTCTGAGTTCCATCTTCTTCCCACTATAGTTCGTCCTGTTGATTCGATGAATCTCAAAGAGAGAGAGAGAGAGAGAGAGAGAGAGCTTGATGTTGTTTCTTCAAACTGCAAGACCGCCGCAACCTAAATTTTTTATCCTTCATCGCAGCTGTGATCACCGCGATAGTTCGCCTAGCCGCCTGAAGTTAAAGTCGCACCTAATCTTCCACAGCTGAAGAAGACACTGCAGAATAACTAGAACACAGCACCTGCACCTCTTTCCTTTTGGCGAACGCAGATTTCGGAATTCCAGCAAAAATGGACTAGAATCCTAAAACAGAAGAATTCTAATCCTAATCTAGACCTAAGTTATTCTCAATCAATGCAATTAACAGCTAAGGTTTAACCAATACAGTATGTTACTTCAGCAAAGTAAACAATCCAATAAGAACTCAAGTAAACTGCAGGTTCAAGCTTCAATAATGACTGGCATCGGTGTACAAAACCGATGCCTCAAACATAGTACTACGATCTACATCGAATAGACAATTACCTGAAGTGAAGAAATCGACAGAATGGATAACGGATCGGAGCTCTCCTGGATCTTCCGCGTGAATACTCCTTCTAGTTCTGCTGTCGTGCTGTATTCGTTTCCTTTGACCAAATCTGAAAATGGAGTTCTTCTCTCTCTAGACGGAATCGGAAATGCTTCTTCTTCGCGATGGAACCTTCCCTGGATTTTTGTAACCGCTCCTCTAGCTCCAAGAAGTGAAAAAAAACTGCTCTCTTTCTCTAAAACTCACCAACTCAAAAACTGACTTCCCCACTCATCTTCCCCCTCTTTTTTTAATTTTATTACAGTTTTTTTTTTAGCATCATCGGTATATCTGACCGAATCGATACGCCTAGCAAGATCGCTCGGCGGTGATTTCAAGATCTCAACCTTTTGATGAATGCTTTGTTCCTTGATTTCTTTCTTTTGAGCATGTCTCTTTTCGCGAAGCTAGACAATTCTCCTAATCCACTCAACTTTCAGGTTAGGTTCGGGTTCTGCTGTGTCTCAAAGGGTTTAAAAACAAAGATTTTTCAGCAATCGCAAGGTATTTTTGAAGGCAGTTGACAGACCAGACTTCCCTACGTGAGTCTTTTAGAAAGACTTCGAAATCGCTTTTGGAAACAGTCATCGGTTAAGAATTGGTCTTAACGCTTACTCATTTCATAATGTCCTTGTTGGTTCATGACAATAGAGATCACTGTCTTCTTCACACTAAGGATAAAAATGTTTTGAAAGATTTTGACCGAACCTATTTGATAGGTTGCCTACCTATCCCCTGAGGATGGGGAATCAGGTCCAAAGGTAGTTCAATAGTTCTTCCTTCAATTCTGAGTGCAATGGATTGAAAGGAAAATGAAAGAAATTCTCTCAACGTGCTTGTTAACAGGTCCTCAACATGTTTTTTTTTTTAGAAACTTGACTTTAACAATCACGTTGAAAGTTTTTTTTTTCGTTTTTGTTTTTAAATGCATTTGCAAAAATGCCCCTAGTATAGAAACTAGGGGTTCGACGACAATGTCATGAAATGCATGCTTGTATGCGAATGCAGAGAAAAGATGTTGAATTCATGATATGCATTTTCCGGAAATGCCTTTTGTAGAAAGCAAATGGGCTTAGGCGTTCACCTCATTTGGAACATCTTTGACAATCACGGAACACGTGAAATGAGAAAACCCCCATGATTTTTTTCTTTTTAAAACAAATCAAAACCATGTCGTTGATTTATTTATCTCAGGAATAGTATTTCTTGAGCGTGTCAAGATTAAAGGGTGATGAACACTCATCGCCATCGAGAGTGGCGAGGCGAACAGCTCCACCTGAAAAAATCTGCTTGATGATGAAAGGTCCCTCCCATGGCGGCTGAAATTTTCCTCTAGGGTCCTGCAGCTCTCGGGTTTTTCTAAGAACAAGGTCCCCTACAACAAGATGCCTAGGCTTAACCTTCTTGTTGAACGCCCTTGCCATGCGTTGTTGATAAGCTTGTGTCTTGCATAGGGCATCTAGCCTCCGGTCCTCCATGAGTGATAGTTGGTCGTATCTGGACTTCAGCCAATCTTCCTCGATGACGTGGCTCTCCAAAAGAACCCTGAGAGTAGGCAATTCCAACTCAATGGGTTGAACTGCCTCCATGCCATATACCAACGAATAAGGATTTTCGTCCGTGGAAGTCCGAGCGGTGGTTCGGTAACCCCACATAGCATAGGGTAGCTTCTCATGCCAATCCCTATATGTTTGTGTGGTTTTCTTCAAGATTGAGATCACATTCTTGTTAGCAGTCTCGACTGCCCCGTTGGTTTGCGGTCGATATGGTGAAGACTTATGATGCTCGATTTTGAATTCTCTTAAAAGTTCGAGCACATTACCTTGAAAGTGTCGTCCATTATCGGAAATCATCGAATGGGGAACCCCGTATCGACTAATGATATTATTGCGAATGAACTTTGCCACGTGGGAGGATTTGAGGATTTTGAATGAAGAAGCCTCAACCCACTTGGTAAAGTAATCAATAGCGACCAATATGAATTCATGGCCACTGGATGCGTGAGGGTGGATTTTCCCAATGATGTCGATTCCCCATGTAGAAAATGGCCATGGAGAAATCATGTTATAGAGGAGAGAAGCGGGAGTATGCTTTAGATTAGCATAAATTTGACACTGGTGACACTTCTTGACGAACGCAATGCAATCTTGTTCCAAGTTCTGCCAAAAGTAGCCTAGCCGAAGAACTTTCTTAGCAAGAGCCATGCCATTCATGTGGGAACCGCAATTCCCAGCATGCACTTCTTCCATGATGGTAGTAGACTCCGCCTGATCTACACAAAGCATGTTTTTTCCATCAAAAGATCGTCGATAGAGACATCCCGCCACAACCACATAGCTAGTGGCAAACTGACGGAGAGCGCGACGCTCTTTCTTCTGAAAGTGGGCAGGGTATTCCCCCCTTTCGATATATGATTGAATGGGCTCGAACCAAGGTTTGCTTGAGATACTAGCGTTAGCCACCACTAGTTTCTCATAGATGCGATTGCACCTTTGTTGGATTTTGAGTGGCTTGATCTTGATTCCTTCGGGAATCTGAGTCATTGCCGCAAGAGTTGCAAGGGCGTCAGCGAAACGGTTCTGACTCCTTGAAGCATGGATGAAAACAACACTTTCGAATTTGGCGATTAAACGCATGAGAAAAGAATGATAAGGTTTAAGATTGTCGCCTTTGACCTGCCAATCTCCATTGGCTTGTGAGATTACAAGATTCGAGTCTCCAATAACCTCCAATCTGTTAATCCTCTTCTCGCTAGCTAACTTGATCCCAGCAATGCATGCTTCGTACTCAGCCTCGTTGTTGGTGACACTATAACTCAACTTAACAGAAGTAGGATTATACGTGCCAGCAGGATCGATCAAAAGGATACCAATGTCGTAACCTTGTCTGCCCGACGCGCCATCGAACATTAACTTCCACGTTTCGGATTGAACAACCATGATCTCATCATCTGGAAAGACCATCTCTTCGTCATCGTCTCCAACGGTGATTGGTTGATCAGCTAGGAAATCAGCCACTATGCTCCCCTTGATTGACTTTTGCACAGTATGTGTGATGTCATATTCTGAAATCATCATCACCCATTTAGCAAGACGCGGCGAAAGAAGAATTCTTTGAAACAAGAAACGAATGGGATCGAGCCTTGACACTAGCTTGATTGGGTGGGCTTGCATGTAGTGGCGCAACCTCTTCGTTACCCAGGCTAGTGCCCAACAGACTTTTTCCACAGAAGAATAGTTCAACTCGTAACCGGTCATCCTTTTGCTGAGGTAGTAGACAACTACTTCCTCTTTGTTCTCGTTCTCTTGGGCCAACATGCTCCCCATGGATGACTCGGTGACGGTGAGATAAAGAATCAAAGGAACTCCTGGCCTCGGAGACATGAGGATAGGAGGGGATTGCAAATAAGCTTTCACCTTATCAAAGGCGTGTTGACAAGCGTCACTCCAGACGAATTTTTGATCCTTCTTCAGAAGCTTGAAGAGAGGATCGCAAGTGGAAGTGAGCTTACTGATGAAGCGACTAATGTACTGGATTTTCCCGAGAAATCCTCGAACCTCTCGCTCGTTCCGGGGTGTTGGCATGGCCGTGATGGCTGCAATTTTGCTAGGGTCGACTTCTATTCCTCTTTGAGTAATTAGAAATCCCAGCATCTTACCGGCAGTAACACCGAATGTGCATTTCTTTGGATTTAAACGAAGTTGGTATTTCCGAATCCTTTGAAGGAACTTCTCTAGGTTTACAATGTGTCTCGCTCGATTCCTGGATTTGACAATCATATCATCGACGTAGACTTCGACTTCCTTGTGGATCATGTCGTGGAGGATAGTGGTGGCCGCCCTCTGATACGTGGCTCCAGCGTTCTTCAGCCCGAAAGGCATTACACGGTAGCAGAAGGTGCCAACCTCAGTGATAAAAGTAGTCTTTTCTTTGTCCTCAGGCGCCATCAAAACTTGATTATAGCCTGAGAAACCATCCATGAATGATAGGAGCTCATGACCAGCCGCGTGGTCAACCAACACGTCAATGTGTGGGAGTGGGAAATTATCTTTGGGGCTAGCTTTGTTGAGATCACGGTAGTCCACGCACACACAGACTTTTCCATCTTTCTTAGCCACGGGGACCACATTGGCGACCCATTCTGGATATTCGACAACATCTAGAAAGCTGGCTTCCAATTGTTTCTGCACCTCTTCCTTAATCTTGTCGACCATGTCGGGTTTCATACGCTGGAGCTTCTTCTTGACAGGCTTGGCATCCGGGTACAACGAAATACGATGTTGGACAATTTCGGGGTCAATGCTCGGCATGTCTTTATAGGACCATGCAAAGACGTCTTTGTTAAGCTTCAACAACTCAATTAGATGATGACGCTCGTTTTCATCTAGGCTTTGGCCTATCAAGACAATTTGTGGATCCTCCCCCGAATTCAAATTAATTTCAATAGTTTCTTCCATGGAAGAGACTTGATTCTCATTTTCTAAAAATCGTTTCATTTCAAACGGAAAATCATTATCAACAAACGTATCATTTGAATTCAAAGTAACATCATGCATTGCATAAACATGGACATTAGAATCCTCAACAACGATATTCGACTCGGAAACGAAAGGAGAAGGAGGATCAACTGGAGTTTTAACAAGATGGAAAAGAATGAAGAAGAAGAGGAAGCGACAGAAGAAGACTCATGTTTGGTGAACTTCTCGGATATGACCTCTTCAATTATTGTTTTCCCAATGTCGAGGACAAGTGCCATGGTGGATCTGGAAACATGTTTAGATGTGGGTGCCATCTCTTCATCGTCACTTGAATTGTCTGAGTCGGAATTGATCAATACATCAGGGTCGGCTTCCATTGAGCATGGCCTCAGAGTGCTCCTTGACAGCTTCCAACTTTGCGGGGATGTATGGGGATCTCAGAAAAGCTCCCTAAGTCCACCTGTGAAATATGATTCTTCTTACTATCGGAATTGATGTCAATGGTCCCCTCTACTATTAGCTGATGAAGCAAAAGTGCATAAACAATGGCATTAACATGCTTTGCGGGAATCAAGACAGATGTAGCGGTCTCCCACATGTACTAATAATCGAAGTAGAACTCCTAAGAGGAGGGACTCTTATTGTTGGGAGAGACGTACCTTCATAAAGATGTGTGGACCATGCCGAATTGGCGAAATAAACGGGCGATGTCATAGATGTTGATCACTTCCAACTCTAGAATCATGATAAACGGGAGACCACCCATCTAGAACCTCACGACATCGAAGTGATACTACAAGATGATGAAAAGGAATTGATGGTCGTCTGAGATACTGTGACCATCATGGTCTTAGAAAGTCTTGACCGCTGCATGGGGAGAATATATGATAAAGATAGAGTGGGGAGTCGAGCAAAGATTGTCTATCCACCACTCAAGCAATAGCACGAGGGGAGACCCCCACTAAGAATAGTGAGTCGGTCCCGAAGAGAACACTTGGAGACCTTGAAGGGTCTCGACCAGGAAGAGACTGGCTAGGCTCTGAGTGCGGGTTTCCACGAAATGGACGACCCCAACGAGGCGAAGTAACAGGAGCATCCCCTTAGAGGGACGCAACAAGAAATATGCTACCAATATAAGCATGTCCTACCTACAATGGACTATGCAATATAAGCGCGAGTTCACCCGAAGAAGTTAAGAAGTAGGTGTCTCGTCATGTAGTCGAGTGGGGAATCAGCAACAAGTCCTCAGATGTGGGCCGAAGAATGGCTTAGAAGTCTTCCATAGTAGGGCGTATGTGCACCCCACCAATGATGAATGCCCGAGATGCTTTGCTCCAACGCCCTTGCATGTGCGCCATTAGCCGCTCGTCTATCATGGTGCTCATCAAATGTAGAATCTCATTCACACTAAAGGGTGCAAATGTGAGAGTGTTGTCTTCGAACAACTTTCTAAAACTCCTCAGTCTTTCTTCTGATATGTCCATGACGCTCTTCGAAACACAAGTTTATTAAACTCTCACATTTTAACACTCCCTTCTCCCTTTTTTAGCTTAGCCCTATGAACATCTACATTTTTTTACTAGCATGCTAAACATTCATCCCTAAGCATTGAGATTGGCTTACGACATGGAGAATGCCGTAATCAAGAAGAAACGAGATGAGAGAAATTGATGTATCTCAGTGCTTTATCGATACATTTTGGGCACACAGCCTGTCAGTGTAGTTAGTATCCTATAGATACTCCTTGACTACACGACTTCGAAGTAAAATGAGCGCTTGAGCCCGTTCATGTGCAAATAGTGATTATGACAACGCTTCTGTTTGCACACCCCTTCAATTAAAAGCGTCGAGCTTTGTCGGGTTTTACCCTCATGCAATTTAAGCAACTAAGCAATCAAGCAAATGTGAATACAAGATTCACATTATTCACGGGTTCTCACACCCTCAAGCAAAATGTTGTGAAGTTATAAACGTAACATCCTTCGAATTTTTTTTGGGGGGTAGTTTGGCCAACTACATGTTTTGAGCTAAACATCTTAGGTAATCCCCAGCAGAGTCGCCAGTTTTCTGTATGCGTTCATTTCTGTTCCCTTCGATTTTCTTTGGCGCGTGTGCCCATTTTTTATTTGGTTTGGCATACGCTCCCTTTTTTCCGAATTGAATTGGCCCGTACAGGTTTTAAATCGACACACTCGCGAATGTGTCGATTTAATTGACTTGAGAGTCGCCACTTTAGTTTACTTCCCAAAGAAACTAAAGAAAAAAAAATCAGAGATTCATTTTAAGAGTCCGGTGTTTGGTTACGTAGTAGGAAAGGGCATACGGCGCTATGTCCTATACGCCTGTCTTTACATACAGTCTCTACTCCTAAGTAATTGGCCATATGATGTTTGAAAGATTATTACGTTTTCGTTCTAAGTTCAGAACTCTTTTACTTGTGTGAGAAATCTTGATCATTTTGCAAGGGGCTAGTCTTATTCATGGGGTATCTGACAAGGATAAGGCATTGAAAAGTATTAAAAGGCATTGAAAGGCATCAAAGAGCATCGCAAGGCATAGAGCAACCTTGTCAAAGAAAAATAAGAATTAGAATTCCGAGAAAAATCAAATGAGGATAGATGAGGAGAATAACAATTCGATTGGAGGACTAGAATTTTATTCTTTTGCTCAAAGGAGAGAAGAGGGTGGATTAACTTAAGGTCCCAAATGTTTCCCGATTTAAAATTTTCAAAGTTAAAGAGAACTCCGAACACAATACATTAAAATGAGTCATTTTCAAAAATAATTCCCAAAATTCCCAAAAGTTTCATATGATAGTCAAAAATATTATTAAAAGCTCATAGGAATCGAGTTTGGAATTTTCGGAGTTATAGAACCCCCGATATGACACTACAAAGATAGACATTTTTCCAAACGGGCCCTAAAAATTCCGGGAAAAATTATTTTTGAAGAAAGTAATATTTTGGAGTTTTGGGGAAAATTTGAGAAGGTTTGAAAGTGGTTTGAATGTTAGAATCATCATTTTAAGGTGGTTTGTTAAAATTGGGAAACAAACAGGACCTAAGATTATATTAATTTTGTTTTTTTTTTTGAAGTTTTAAATTAAAATAAAAGGAAAAGAAAGTTTAGAGGTCCAATTGAAAGGAGGGAAAGAGTTCAGGGACTACTTTAATTTCGAATTAAATAATTAATTCGAAATTAAAGTTGTTAGGCATATTTAAAAATAAAAGAGGCCTGGGGGCTTCTTTGCAACTTCAACAGAAGTTGAGGGAAGAGGATATAACAGAAATACTCCTCGTCTCCGGCGACCCCTCCGGCGATGGCGATTTCCGGCGACACTGCGCCTGAGATCGAAGATCGTTCTGAAGGCGAATCTTCCACTGGTCCGTTCATCCCGTTTGAGTTCCATCTTCTTCCCACTATAGTTCGTCCTGTTGATTCGACGAATCTCAAAGAGAGAGAGAGAGAGAGAGCTTGATGTTGTTTCTTCAAACTGCAAGACCGCCGCAACCTAAATTTTTTATCCTTCATCGCAGCTGTGATCACCACGACAGTTCGCCTAGCCGCCTGAAGTTAAAGTCGCACCTAATCTTCCACAGCTGAAGAAGACACTACAGAATAACTAGAACACAGCACCTGCACCTCTTTCCTTTTGGCGAACGCAGATTTCGGAATTCCAGCAAATATGGACTGGAATCCTAAAACAGAAGAATTCTAATCCTAATCTAGACCTAAGCTATTCTCAATCAATGCAATTAACAGCTAAAGTTTAACCAATACAGTATGTTACTTCAGCAAAGTAAACAATCCAATAAGAACTCAAGTGAACTGCAGGTTCAAGCTTCAATAATGACTGGCATCGGTGTACAAAACCGATGCCTCAAACATAGTACTACGATCTACATCGAATAGACAATTACCTGAAGTGAAGAAATCGACAGAATGGATAACGGATCGGAGCTCTCCTGGATCTTCCGCGTGAATACTCCTTCTAGTTCTGCTGTCGTGCTGTATTCGTTTCCTTTGACCAAATCCGAAAATGGAGTTCTTCTCTCTCTGGAAGGAATCGGAACTGCTTCTTCTTCGCGATGGAACCGTTCCCTGGATTTTTGTAACCGCTCCTCCAGCTCCAAGAAGTGAAAAAAAACTGCTCTCTTTCTCTAAAACTCACCAACTCAAAAACTGACTTCCCCACTCATCTTCCCCCTCTCTTTTTAATTTTATTACAGGGGTTCATTTGTAATTAGCCCAAAAATTGAAGGGCACGCTTGGAAGAAAAGAAAAAATATATATTTTCCCTTTTTTTTTTCCTTTTCGTTTTACTCCTTTTCCATTTTTCTTTCTTTGCACCTTCACACTAAACGAATCACCCCGGTCGCGTATTTGCTCAGAAAATTGTGAAAATTTTATGGTCAGTTCTTAACACCACGAACATGAATCTCCTTTTTGAATGAACCCAAACGGACCTTCCTATCCAAAGTTATGATATTTTAAAGTCACCCCTCCATTTCAATTTTTTCAATCCCGCGGTTTTCACTTTCATAACTTTAATAGCCCATAACTTTGTGCACAGAGCTTTCCCCACAATGAGGTTGGTACCATTGGAAAGGCAAGACTCTTGCCTACATCCCCATGTTCTCCTTTGCTTGCGAAATGATCCGTGTTGGTCAGGAGACTAGCCTCACAAAAAATGTGTCAGTTCACGCATCACCTTCGCTGCGGGTGACTTGGACTGAGCTTCAGGGAGAACTGGGAGAAGTATTTGGTGTCGATGGAAAGGTAATTCAAAGGGCTTTCCAACGGTAGCTCATACACTGAAGATGGATCATTGGTGCAAAAGATATGATTTTTAGAAGTGCAACATAGCTTCAGCTAGCTCCCAGAACTTGAATCGGTAGTTTTTTCCTTCTTTTTGAGCATTTTCTGCACAAATTTGCAAACAATAACATTATACTCAAAATTCAAGATTTTTCAAAACGTACAACATGAACGTGTCACGGGTTGGGAAAACAGAGTCGTTATGAAACTCGACCTTTAGATCGTTATCTTTTAAGCTTTACCGGGTCAGTTTTCCACGAGGTGATTCTATTTTTGTTTTCCCGGTTCAATAAACAAACATGAGTATTATTTTGGGCCGGGTTTTTCTATTAGGTATCTAGGGTGTAAAAATGGGGTGTCTACAACAGCAATTTGTTTATGGATGTTCGGAGAAACTCTCCTACGTCACCCCTTCTTCCAACCACCGGAAGGATTCACTATAATATGATTCGAATCAAATACAGTTTACACACACTTAGCTCACTATTGAACAGAACACTTTATGTTCAATTACAAGATGAAGAATATCACTCAACTAAAGGTGTTTTGATTCTAGCTCTCTCTTGATTCACACACAGTACAATCAGAAAGTAGCTTCACAGTATGAGTTCAGTAAGCAAGATGATTGAGTAGTTTCTCTCTCTGCAAAATCATATTGCTTGTTCGTTCTCTAAGGTAGATTCGTAAGGCTAGTAGTTCTTCTTGTTAAGGCAGATTGTCCGTTGTCCTTGAGATTTGTTAAATACTGAGCAGGAGTTAACGGTCGAATATTCAAGAATGATACGTGGCACTCTTCCATTGGAAAGCCTCCATTGTACACAACAGGTTCTGAGCACAAGGATCGTGGTCGTACATCACTGGTAGTGCGCCGAATATTCCATCAGGGATGTACCTACAAAACAAGTAATGTGAGGAAAATTCTCTTACGTGGCATTCCTTGGTTGGTTGCATATATATGTTGTACTAATCTTCACTAAAAAGTGGAGCATGAGTAGGGTACAATTATAGCACATGGGTAGGTGAAATGCTAGCTTCAAGCATACTGCTTAAACTGAGCATTAGACGTATTTCAGTTAGACGGATTTGTAAAATCAGTCTAATGAAATCAAACATCTCCTTCTAATAGTAACGTCTATTAGACCGCCTGGTCTAATAGAATTAGACTCACGTCTAATTACAATAACTATTAGACTACACGTCTAACTCCACTGAGTTAGACTGCACGTCTAATTCTAGTTCTACCTCAGACTTGTCTGAAGGAGTTAGACTCATGTCTAACTTTCACTAATTAGACTACGCGTCTAATTATCCAATAATCATTAGACTGCACGTCTAACTTCACTGAGTTAGACTGCATGTCTAATTCCGGTTCTACCTCAGACTTGTCTGAAGGAGTTAGACTCACGTCTAATTTTCACTAATTAGACTACGCGTCTAATTATCCAATAACCATTAGACTACACGTCTAACTCCACTGAGTTAGACTGCACGTCTAATTCCGGTTCTACCTCGGACTTGTCTGAAGAAGTTAGACTCACGTCTAACTTTCACTAATTAGACTACGCGTCTAATTATCCAATAACCATTAGACTGCACGTCTAACTCCACTGAGTTAGACTGTACGTCTAATTCCGGTTCTACCTCAGACTTGTCTGAAGGAGTTAGACTCACGTCTAACTTTTACTTTCTATTAGACTGCACGTCTAACTCCACTAAGTTAGTATGCACGTCTAACTCCACTGAGTTAGACTACACGTCTAATTCCGCACATATTAAACCATCCTTCTAATTACAAGTCTATTAGACTACATGTCTAACTCCGGTGAGTTAGATTGTACGTCTAATTCTGAATATCTATTAGATCATCCGTCTAATTACAAGTCTATTATACTACACGTCTAACTTCGGTGAGTTAGAGTGTACGTCTAATTTCGAATACATTAGACTTACGTCTAATTCCGTGTACATTAGACTACACATCTAACTCCGATGAGTTAGACTGTACGTCTAATTCTATAGATTCATTAGACTACACGTGTAACTCCGATGAGTTAGACTGTACGTCTAATTCTATACATTCATTAAACTACACGTCTAACTCTGATGAGTTAGACTGTACGTCTCTATGCATCTAATTGCCAAAATCGGTCTAATGACCTCATTAGAGCCAAGTCTTATGAAATATTGTTTCAATACACCTTCATCAAAACTCATAAGTCATTTCATCATCAAAATCTCAGTGGTTAAATTATTTCAACACTTAGTCAAAATAATTTGACCCAACAGAACATGATGAAAAACGAAGTTTAGTGTATTACCAAAATTAGGACCTTCTTATATCTCTTCTCAAAGGGAGATTTTATCACCTCCCTGTTGTCAATTACTTGAATTTCATTTTCTATGAAGTTATAGAAAACTAAGTAAAAATGGTCGTCATGAATTGTTGGGAAAAACATCTGCAAATACAATTAAAGTAAATAAGATTGCATAGAGGTGTACATGCTATTAAATGATATCACAACAACAGATTTACTTACAAGATCTGCATTCATGAGGTCTACTTTCTTCATGTTGAAATTCTTAGTTTCCTCATAGACCATCAAATCAAATTTCTCTTTCATAATACTCTCATCATTAGCATAAGACTATTTACAACATAGTCTGTATTATAACACTAATAAGATAATTGATAAATAATAGTGTTAGTACAACTTACGGTGATCACATTTGTGAAGAAAAGCTTATTGTGTGTAGAGTCAAAGATTGAGTTTCATCTGTGAGGTTGGTTATAGTAAGGGCTCGCTTTTCGCTATTTTGATTTTCTCCTAGAAATTACGTTCAACATATACGACCAAACATCAACAATCAGATTGTCTATCCAATGATCAACAGTCAAGATAAGCATTTCCGCGTGCGTCAGGTGGAGAATGAGTGTATCACTATAAAATAACATTCCATTGCATAAGACAAGAAAGCATATTTCAGAATGAGGTAGAAAGTACATTTTTTCAATATAAATAAGAATGTAGAGGAAACATTACGTTTTTTCTTGTCCTTTATCAAATACGAATCCCAGAATTATCTTCTTCTTGGTTGATATATCCTTAACATCCCTAAATATTTTATCGTAATAGGTGTATTCAATATTTGGGGCAATTTTAATCCTTCAAGTCATTCGTTCATTTTTCGTCAATCATTATATGGTAGACGAGGCAATGTAGGTTTAAGTGGCGGTGGTAGAATAGAGATGCATTGTTCTTCAGTTTTACTACCGACAAAAGAGGAGAGTTGTTGTTGGTTTTAATGGTGATTTCCTTGCTTAACTAATCAGTTTTCAAATTTTTGGGGTATTTTCTACACAAGTTTAATGGATTTGATGGTCTAAGAGCTGTTTCTTGAAAAAATTTGGTAGGAGAAATTTGGATCTTGTTGGCTTTGATTGTGGATGGAATGATGTTCTTGTGGGCTTTGGTTGTGGGAGTAATAATGTTCTTGTTGGTTTCGGTTGTGGGAGTAATGATGTTCTTGTGGGCTTCGGTTGTGGGAGAATGTTCTTGTTCTCTTGGTTGGTGATGTTTTGTCTGGTCTAAGCTCCTTGCTAAGCCTTCCCTCAGGATTGAATATTAGTTTACGACCGTAGAAAAAGGCTCAAAAGCAAATTGTACAAGTTTAATTGCGTTCATGTGGTGCATCTCATTTAGATATTTAGCACCTCGTGCCAATGCTTCTGTAGCGGCAACAACCTTCATCAAACATGATGCAATATTGGATGTATAGTCACTCCTAGAATGCTCATTCCAAACCTACATAGTCTGAGGCTTTACAATTTGGTCATTTAGAGGCTACTTAGTATGAGGCTTAACATTTTAGTCATGTGGAGGCTGCTCATTCCTAGGCTTCTGATTTTGGTCATTTAGGGGCAACTCAATCTTAGCATTGTCATCCCGAGCTTGTTCAGGTGGAGACTGCTCATTCTTAAACTTCTGATTTTGATCATTCGGGGGCAGATCAGTCTTAGGATTGTCATCTCTAGCTTATTCTAGTGGAGACTTCACATTTTGGTGATTCGGTGACTGCTCATTCGGAATGGCTATGTGTTCTTGAGCTAGATCAGTTGTCTTGGGAATTTGAGCCAAGTTTTTCAGGGCATGGCGCTAATAGTCCGTTCTTTTCCTAATCATGCAAACAGAAGGGTTAAGATTATGAGGATAGTCTAAAAAAATTTCGAGACCTAAAAAATATCTTTGTAAATTTGGATTGGTAAAGAGTTTTAGGAAGTCAAAGCATAGGGTGCTTTGTCCCTCGGGGATGAACTGTCCATTCAATATTGGTGGAACAACTATGCGTCGTTTGGATATCCTTTTCTTGCGGATTTATTCGAATCCTATAGGGATGTATCCCATGCTAGGGAAATATCTTATTTTGCGCATCATTCTAATGACAAGGAAGCTAAACGTACTAAAGTTAGGGTGTTTGGATGAGTATTTATAAGGATTTAACATATCTCGAACCCGCTTAGTTTAACTTTAGGGGTGTCAATATGGGTAGACCCAAAGACTGCTGCAATGTCAGTTTCGTCGTTGATTGTGATAACTTGGTCGTTGGCGATGAACCAAAGCTTTTAGTACAATGTAGAGACTAAAGTCTTGGCTTAATGAAACCATGGTCTTCTTAAGATCAAGTTATAGGAAAGTTGTATGTTGATGATGCAGAAGTCAACTTGAAAGGGTATGCCGGCCACTTAGACAGTGCACTTGAGGCAACCCATTATCTCACGACGAGAATTATCGAAGCCTATGACACACTCCAAGAGTTTACTAGAGACATATGTTGAGAGTTGATTCACTATCTATTAAGACCATCGGAACGATCTTTCCCTCTATTTGCACATAAATATAGAGTGCTTTATCATGGTTTGATTCGGTTGATGAAAGATTCTTGTCTTCAAAACCGATCATGTTATGTTGCGAACTAACGTATATGATCCCTTACTAGTTCTTCAAAGGTCGTGTTAGCATAGACATTAGTCTTTATTAACTCATTGAGGACTGCTTTCATGTGCTTGATAGAGTACATCGGGATTTCCTAAATGAAAATATTAGCATTTTTCCTTTTCAGTTGACTCAAGAGATTGTCTCTTGGGTTAAGAACTCTGGGCTCATTTTCCCTTATAGTCCCTACTGGTGGTTGCGATGAGGATGACACATTGGACGATGTGTTTTTTATGAAACTAGGTTGAAAATCCGTTTCACCACGTGTTGTCGCGATATCTATCGGGGCGTAAATGTGAGCAGTCGTTTTGACTTTCACTATTTAAAAGCTTTACCAAAACATGTTTTAGACTTCTTTTTGAGCTAGAGATCAATCATGTTGATTTCTGGTTCAACGTCATGGATCAGGTCCAGTAATGCGTTGACGTCAAAGGATGCTTAGTTAGTTGTGAGCATGTTGACTTGGTGATCTGGTAGTGGATTCTTAACTATTTCCGACTTGGAGATCACGTTTTGATCGATCAAGTCCTGGAACATATGTTTGAGGGCGCTACAATTGTCGGAGCGTGGCCCTTTGCTTGGTGATAGTCACACCAAACATTCTCATACTTACCGAAGAATGGTCTGTCTATTTTTGGAGAGAGGGGTTTGATAAGATTATTTTCTTGAACAATTTTCATTACTTGACTTAAAGACATTTATAGGTCGTCAAAGATTCTAGGAGGTCTATGTGCATTCGAATGTGTGGTTTTGGTAGGAGTAGTTGTACTTACCTTAGGCTGTGGAGGCTTACTTGGGCTCGTCTTTTGAGGAGATTGTTCATGCCTGAAAGTGGTTACCTAATATATTTATGTCTTTGTCTTTCTTGGGAAACGACTTGAAAATGGGGTAACTTTAACTTTTCTCGATGGCATCATCGATGTTATTTCCAATTTTTACCAATTTCTTCATGTTTGGTTGGACATTTCCAACACTATTAAGTTGAAAATTTCAGCCATTAATTCGTTCTAATTTCAAAATCATTCTATTTATTTGATTATTTATATTAAATTTAAATGATTCAAATTGAATAGGCCTTAGAAGAGGCCCACTCCAGCCCGGCTGAATTCGGCCCGCCCCAGCCCTATAAGATAATTATTTATCTATTTCTTAACAAAAATGGAAAAAAAAAGTTAGTCTTCTTCAACGACCGAAACCCTAAAAACGTCCCTCACTATTCTTTATAATCCTTCCTTCTTTCGGTGTTGATCAAAAATATCATTCAACTCTAGCCGCGGCCTCGGTCCTCTCTCTATCTCAATCTTTGAGCTCTTCGATTTCTGTCTTTGTTCTTCAACAATTCCGTTTAATAACGTGTCAATGATGATGTATATCTAAAGGCTTGTTTCTCAAAACATTCGCAGTGGCCGCCTAACATCTTTCGCCTTCGCCGGGCTCGAGAGATAATGCAGCTATTATCCTTCCTTGGATGTCTGAGTCCTTTTTATTAACTATCTATTGCTTCTTTATGATTATACTTGTTTTTGTTTATTTAAATCTGTTTTGAGTTTAAACTGTTGATGATGATAATCCGAAGGCTTGTTTCTCAAAACATTCGCAGTGGCCGCCTAACATCTTTCGCCTTCGCCAGGCTTGAGAGATAATGCAGCGATTATCCTTCCTTGGATGTCTGAGCCATGTTTAACTTTTATTCCTTTAATTATTAATTTGATCTGTTTAATGTTTTGAACTGTTAATGATGATAAATCCAAAGGCTTGTTTCTCAAAACATTCGCAGTGGCCGCCTAATATCTTTCGCCTTCGCCGGGCTTGAGAGATAATGCAGCTATTATCCTTCCTTGGATGTCTGAAACATGTTTTATTTTTTTTGATTTTATATAATCTTTCGACTATCTTCTCATCTGGGGGGTTGATGTAAAATGCTTCTTATTCTTTCCTTCTTGGATATCTGAAATTGACCATTTTTTGATTTCCTTATATTTTGTTACTCCTTTTGATTCTGATGAAATTGAAGCTTTTGAATCTGTTTGTATCTCAGTGCCTTTGTTTTGGACATACGCCTTGATTTGGTATCTGATCCAGCTTTCTGAGTGGTTTGTTTTGTTACCGGAGCCTTCCATATGATCAGGTCAGAATTGTTTATTAGAGTCTTTGATTAGTTCTTGATAAATTTCGCATCAGAAACCGGGGATATTGAGATCCCCATCTCGGATTCATGTTCGCTGGTTCGGCTCTAAGTGACAGACAGCAGCGACATGCTTACCGGATTTTTGGAATCTTTCTCCAATAATATTAGCTTTTACCAATCCTGCGTTACTAACATCGGTCTCCACCACCAACTTCAGATATTGAAAAGACTAGAGGAAGTTCAGAAAACCCTCATTTCTTTTGCGACTATATACCAGAATATTGTAACAAATTACTGCTCTAATTGAAATGTGGCAAGATTCGAAAAGCATAATCCTAAATTCATATAATTTTGTGATTATTTGTTCTCAAATCCAATTTTGAAACTTTTTTCTCCGTGTAGTTCATCTAATAATTCGTTAACTACCGGATATGGATACTTATCTCTAATTAATTGTTATATCGTTTAACTTATAGTAGTTTATACATGATCTCCATGTATCATCCAGTTTCAAACATCTTTGCAATCAGTCCTAATGATAAAGTTTCTGATGATCAATTTCTCATAAAGGAGAAAGTCCTTTGTTTTCTGCAAAAATGCGTCAGAATTTTTGAATCACTCTTCCAACAATGAAATCTATTTGTCTAGTGTCTTTTTGTCACTAACTTCATCTTCTTTATAAATTTGGGCCACCTCTAAATAAGTGATTGCCTAATGCCTAAGCGGTTGAATATAAATATAATAAAGTTGTTATATAATTATCATTTTATAAAAATCAAATTAATATTTTTTAATATAATAATATTTAATAAAAATAAGTATGTAGACTAGTTGAAGTAGAGAAAGATTATTAGATGATTGAAAAAAATGTAGATGATCAAGGAAGTGAGGTGAATGAGATAAGAAACGAAAAAGAAGAAGATAAATGTATTGGAATATAAAGAGTCATTTCAAAATTTAAATAAATAGTGAGTGATAAAGAGTTTTTTTATTGAATATATATATATATATATTAATATTAATATTAGTAATTAGTTAATTAAAAATAATAAATAATAAATAATTAAATAATCTGACCGCCTCATGTATAGGCGGAGTGGGATTGGACCGCCTACCGTTTAAGCGCCGTCTAGGCGGCCGCCTCGACCGCCATTTAGAACACTGTCAAATACTAATTAACTTTCTATTGGCCGACTAACTGAATAGAATAAGACTCTTCCATTCTGTAGAATAAGACTCTTCCATTCTGCAACTCATTTATTTGGCGGTTCCTTCATCTAAGAAAGAGTAAGAGCTACTATTGTCGATTAAGATTGATATCATTTGACTTCCCATTCATCCTTTAATTTTTAGCCTTTTGCCTCCCTTTCGCTCATCGATTGTGCAAATATCTTCCTTTTGAGTTTTCTCAGGTACAATTTCCACTAATTTGCAAATAATTCTTCCATTTCTTCATTAATGTCTTCCACAATATAGATTCGCAATCTTTTGTATATTTTTCTCCATACTTGATACATAGTTACTTTCCCTCTGTGCTTGATACACAACCCATTTATTCGACTTACTGTTTACCTGAATTGATTATCTCTTTTTGTTCTCCGCATGTTTTCCAATATATCTGATGGCTCCATAGTAATAGATCTGAACTGCATTGTTTGTGTGACATTATATTTCATCTTCTTTGACCTCTTCAATATTTTTTTTCTTGTATTTTGGCTAACTTCATTGTTTGATCTAACGCGGCATGTTGTGAAGTAAAGACACCACAATCTTCAATTCTTCTCTAACTCAATGAAATTCAAGCATAATATTCTTAATCTTGAGGTGTCATATATCTCGAAGAGAGGGATCTCAATTCTAGCCAATTTAAAATGAGTATCAAGGGGATCTAATAGGGATCTCTCCTATTAGATTTTCAATCCAATCAAGGGATGACAAATTATTCTCTACATTTTATTGTCAATATATTTCCTATTCTCTATCATTTCTCATTTAAAATATAATAAGATTCGATACAATTGATGTCTTTAATGCATTCATTGAAGTTCGACATGTCTTGCGTGATCCCCATTTACCGAAGTTGTCATTAAGATCCAAGGTTCATCATCAACGACTTTACTCTTGAGCTCTCTCCATAACTGTCTTTTTTTCGTTTGCTATATTGCTTCCATTGATAACAACAAAATAGTATTTCGTCTTGTTATCCTGTTAACAATCTCCACTATCATGACCTGCTTATTGTCGAATAACTTTTTGACCTCAACTAAGCTATTATTCTAGCCAACCTAGATTCTGCTTTTACACCTATCTGAATTGTGAATATAAGATCAGTCGTTTCCAACACAGTCTTTACTGATAGTATCAATTTGATTGTGTCTTACTCTCGTCTCCAATATAGTCTCCAGTATACTTTGATTTTCTGTCTTTCAATTATTTTTCTAACTTTTATGGAATTATATTCTTTCTTTCGATGGAGTCATTGAGCCCCCTAATATTTCAGGTAATTATATGCATGAAGAAATGTTGACGACATTCTTATTCATTCATTTCCTTTCCACTTCAATCTTCTCCATATTTGTGGTTTGAATGGAATTACATGTCTAGGATGTTGCTTACCTCTCGTCTGCATTGTGGCCTAAACCGTTTCATTAGAAGAGGATTTGGAAGTTTATTCGCCTACAATTTCTTTGTTTCCTGACACTTTTGGAATCAAGTCTGTTTTTGGGTTACCCTTCTCTAAATTTGTTGTTTACTTTGGTACTTCAGCTTGCCCTTCCACATTTTTCTTTCATTTCTTGCTTCCCTCTTCTTGTGTTTGATTTTCTTTTGTTCTTTCACCTGAGTTTTCAACTACTTTTCCTTTGGCATTGCTTTCTTTTGCTGTTTTTTTTTTCTACCATTGTTTCTTTTGTGTTTGTTGTTTCTTGTTTGTTTTATGGTTGATCATTGATTTAGGGCAATAAAATATTTAAAGGTATTGCAGTTCACGCATTTGTATGGTCGTCATTCATAGTGTAGTCTCATCTTGGTAGCATTGCCATTTCGATCCACCACTGTAATTTCATTAGGGAAAACGCTCATGGGTTGAACTCCAACGCTCATCCTAGCATATATGAGATTTCCGCTTTCTTTAGTGATTTTATCCATGTATAGCAGGTTTCTGAGATGACTAGCGAAATGGCTTAAGGTTTTTGCATTGTAAATGTCATCCAAATCATAATTGTTGGGTATTGGTTGACCCAACATTGTGGCCCAATCTCTAGTAACTCGCTTATTGGACTTGACCTAATAATATAAATAGATACTACTCTCTTGGTGGGAGGGAGATGTCAAATTCCTTTGTGGTGTTTGGATGCTAGTGAGAGGGTTGCCTCCTTTGTGTGAGATAGTGGTGCAACGGAATCGATAAACAAGAGTGAGCCAAACTTCAATCGCATTCACACCCAACAGTGGTATCGGAGCTAGGGTTTAGGGTTTGTAATTGGAGTTTGAGATTGGGTTAGAGGATATAAGTTATCTTCACCAATAAGCGTAGATCTGTCCTTGTTTCTTCTTTAATCCTCTTCTTTTATTTTTGCTTCTACTACTAATGGAGGAAGAAGAAAGTCGTTGCCGCCTCTGGAGAAGAAGTCGTTGTTGTCTTGTTCAACCGTTGTCGGTGTCGCGTTTGTCGCGACTGTTGAGAATCAAAGCCTCCGCCGTGCCGCTATTGTGCCTCCGCCGTGCCGCTACTGTGCCTCCACCGTGCCGCTGTCGTGCCGCTACCGTGCCGCTGCCGTGCCGCTGTCATGCCGCTGCTGAGAAGACGAAGCAGCAAATCCCCGAGTGGGGTGGGTAAGTTGAAACTTTCTTTAAGTTTCGCAAAGTATCATAGCTTGAACCCTCCTATTAAATTCTGCCAATTGATTGTTGATTGCTTTTTATTTGTTTGATAGCATGTCTGGTGTTAATCAATATGGTATGGTTCTGTTTGACGGAAAAACTGATTTTAGGGAAGTCATGCATGTGAGGGGTAGATCTCATGGTAGGTTTAGTGCTCAAAAGTGTTATAATTGTCATGATTCTGGTCATTTTATCAAGGACTGTCCTAAGTCTAAGAGAAATCAGCATACTGAAAATGCTAATGTGGTTGTTTGTGAGGGCAATAAAGGTGATATTTTTATGATTAATAATCTATGTGATTATGCTAGCTTAAACTCTGTGTTATCTGATTCTTTGTGCAAATCTGATTGGCTAGTTGACTTTGGTTGTACTTTTCATGTGACTCCATTTAGATATTTGTTTTCCAACTATAAAGAGATTGAACATGTTTTTTGTGTCTATGGTAAATTCGAAAAATTGCAAAGTGTTAGGAATAGGTGATGTATGCCTAAGGTTCTTTTATGGCTCCGTGTTTACTTTGAAGAATGTGAGGCATGTTCCTGATTTGCGTTATAATTTGATGTCTTGTGCATCTCTTGAGAATGATGGTTTAGAGGGAAAGTGGGGGAAAGGTGTTATGAAAATTTTACGTGGGTCTCTTGTTATCTTTACTGCTAAAAAGATTAACAATCTGTATGTGTGTCATGCTGAGACTTCTTGTGACTCTGTGAACTTTGTGATTGGTGATAAATATGTTCTTTGGCATAATAGATTAGGTCACATGAGTAACAAAGGTCTAGAAATTTTTGCATAAAGGTGGTCACTTTGGTGGTGATAAATTGTCCCCCATCCCCTTCTGTGAATCATGTGTGCTAGGAAAACAACATAAGGTGAGTTTTCCCATCTTCTCTTACCCAAATGTGTTTAAGTGTACTGATATCCTTGAATATTTACATGCTGATGTGTGGGGTCCTTCTAGTGTTGTTACACATGGAGTGAACAAATATTTTCTGTCCATCATTGATGATTATTCTAGGAAAGTTTGGGTGTTACTTTTAAAACATAAGTCTGATGTTTTTGAAAAGTTTAAAGAGTGGAAGATTTTGATTGAGAATCAAACATGTAAGAGAATCAAAACTCTTAGAACAGATAATGGTCTTGATTTTCTTTAATAAACAGATGAATGATTTATGTGTTACATGGGGTATTAAAAGACATAGGTCTGTGCCGTACACACCACAGCAGAATGGTGTTGCTGAGATGATGAACAGGACACTTCTAGAGAGGGTGAGAGCTATGTTAGCGTCATCTGGTTTGTCTAAGAAGTTTTGGGGGATGCTTTGTATACTGCTGCTTATTTAATAAATAGGTCCCTTAGTGTTCCCCTAGCAGGGAAATGTCCTAAATCTGTGTTTTCAGGTAAACCTCTTGATTTGAGCAACTTGAAAGTTTTTGGTTGTGTTGGCTATGTGCATCAGAAGGTTGACAAGTTGGAGCCTAAGTCCAAAAAATGTGTGTTCTTAGGCTACCCTGAAGGGGTAAAAGGTTATAGGCTTTGGGATAGGAGTGAACCTGGACTTAGTATTGTGATAAGTAGAGATGTTGTCTTTAATGAAAATGATTTTCTTTGCTTGTCTATGTCCTCCACTCCTGTTAATGATGCTCCTAATAAAGTGGAGCATGTGCCTGTAGTTTTTGATCAACCTATTGAACATGATGTGAATGCTCTAAATGAGGTGGAGCATGATAATGTGCATGATATTGATGATTTGCATGATTCAAATGTTTTGTCTGATTCAAATGATTTGTCTGATGATTTGCATGACTATCAACTTGCTAGGGATAGAAGTAGAAGAACTGTTATAATGCTTTTTAGATTTATGGATGATAATTTGAATGATTGTAATATGTCTGAATTTGCTTTTAACATGTTTGAATCCCTAAACTGTAATGAGCCTAACTCTTATAACGAAGCTTTGAGGTCTAAGTTTTCTACTGAATGGATTGTTGCTATGAATAATGAGATGAATTCCCTAAGAATCAATGATACTTGGAAACTTGTTCTTAAACCTCATAATTGCTCCTTAGTGGATTACAAGTGGTTGTATAAGGTGAAACAAGAGTTTGAAAAAGTTAGATTCAAGGCTAGGTTAGTAGCCAAGGGATTTACTCAAAAAGAGGTAATAGCTATGCTGAAATTTTTGCTCCTATTATCAAATTCACTACTGTTAGAATTATGTTTTGCTTTAGTTGCTCACTTTGATTGGGAATTGAAGCAAATGGATGTTACCACTGCTTTATTACATGGTGAACTTGATAAGAATATATTTATATGCATCAACTTGAGGGGTTTGTTGACCCCCAGTTGACTTATCATGTTTGTTTGTTAAAAAAAGCCTTGTATAGTTTAAAACAATCTCCTAGGCAATGGAATACCAAGTTTGATAAGTGCATGCAATCTTTGATGTTTAAAAGAAGTTCTTCTGATCATTGCCTTTACTTCAAGAATATAGACTTTGTGCATGTATTTCTTTTATTGTATGTGGATGACATGTTGATTGTTAGCCCATGTCTGAAGTCTGTTATGCATGTGCAAAAATCGCTTTGTGAAAATTTTGACATGAGAGACTTAGGTGATGCTAAGAAGATTTTGGGCATGAATATCATTAGAGATAGAACAAAATTTTCTCTTATGTTGAATCAAAGTGCATATGTTGCTAAAATTTTGAGTAAATTTTCTATGTCTGATGCTAAATCTGTGAATGTGTCTCTTGCTTCCCACTTTATGTTAAGTAAGGATCAGTCTCCTAAGACTGAAACTGAAATAACTGAAATGAAGAATGTGCCTTATTCCAATGCAATAGGGTCTGTTATGTATCTCATGGTTAGTACTAGGCCTGATATTGCATATACAGTTAGTTGCTTGAGTAGATTTATGTCTAACCCTGGTATTCCTCATTGTAATGCTTTGAAATGGCTTTTGAGATATCTAAAAATCACTTTGATGTTGGCTTGATTTTCTCTAAGTGTTTTGTAGGTACAAAGTTGGTTGGTTATGTAGATTCCAATTATGCTAATGATAGGGATAATAGAAAGTCTACTACTTCCTATGTGTTTACTTTGTGTGGCTCTTGCATAAGTTGGAAGTCTCAACTTCAACCCATTGTTGCTTTATCTACTACATAATTTGAGTATGTAGCTGTCACTGAAGCCTTTAAGGAAGCAATTTGGCTTAGGGCTGTTTTGTCTGAAATTGGTTTTCTTGACAAAAATGTGGTTGTGTTTTCTGATATTGTTGAAAAGGACATTGTTAAGTTAGAGAAAATTCCTTCAGAATTTAATCCTGTTGATATGGGTACTAAGTGTCTACCTGCTAAAAAATTTATTTCGTGTCAACGGATTTTAAATTTTGACTTAGGGAAAACTCTTTGAGGTTCGTCTTTTATGGGAATGGCATGCTTTGTGATCTTGCCTTCAATCTTTGTGATTTTTCCATTCTTTGTGCTCTTGCGTTTGATCTCTGTGATTTTTGCATGCTTTGTGCTCTTGCATTTGATCTTTGTGATTTTCGCATGCTTTGTGCTCTTACATTTGATCTTTGTGATTTTTGCATGCTTTATGCTCTTGCGTTAGATCTTTGTGCTCTTGCGTTAGATCTTTGTGTTTTTGCGTTTGATCTTTGTGATTTTCACATGCTTTGTGATTTTGCGTTAGATCTTTGTGATTTTCCCATGCTTTGTGCTCTTGCGTCTGATCTTTGTGATTTTCGCATGCTTTGTGCATTTGTCCCTAGTCTTTGTGATACGAGTTTACCTTGGGTATTCTCTTTGTTGCCTCAGTGATAATAAATTGGCGATGATGTGTCTTGCGATTCCGTGATTATGTTTTGCACTGTTTTGGGCCAAAGGTGGAGATTGTTGGGTATTGGTTGGCCCAACATTGTGACTCAATCTCTAGTAACCCGCTTATTGGACTTGACCTAATAATATAAATAGATACTACTCTCTTGGTGGGAGGGAGAGGTCAAATTCCTTTGTGGTGTTTGGATGCTAGTGAGAGGGTTGCCTCCTTTGTGTGAGATAGTGGTGCAACGGAATCGATAAACAAGAGGACTGAGTCAAACTTCAATCGCATTCACACCCAACAACAATCACTCTAAACCAACATTAAGAAGTGATCGTTCTCAATCTTTTAGATTTTTTTTGTTTTTATCTGAAGGGAAAATATAGTCTTATAATATAATTTGTAAGACTAAACCAACCAAGTATGTGAATATGCAGAAATGAAGTATTATCATACACAGAGTTTTTATAATTACAAATCGAATATAATTATACGTCTCAAATCACAAGTAATTCAAATTTAAAGCCACCAAATCACAATCACTATAAAACCCAACATTAGTAAAAGATTGTTCTCAATCTTTTAGAATTTTTATGATTATATCCATTCGGCAACAATATAATCTTATCATTATTTGTAAGATTAAAACAACTAAGTAGGAGAATATGAAGGAATGAAGTATTTCATACACAAAGTTTTATAATTTCAAACCGAATACAATCATTGTAATACCAACATTGATAATGGATCTTTTTTAATATTTTAAAATTTTTGTGTTTTATCGGCACGGCCAAAAAAAGAAAGAGCTTCTTAGGTTGGCCTGTAGGAGCTGACGAATGTAGTAAAATCAATTATGCCTCGACTGGATAAATTCACTTATTTTACACAATTCTTCTGGTCATCCACGCGGGGCAACTAAGTAGTAGAATATGCAGAAATTAAGTTTTCTCGTACACAGAGTTTTAATAATTTCAAATTAAATATAATTATACGTCCTTAATTGCAAGTCACCAAATCACAATCAATATAAAACCAACATTGATAAATGTTCGTTCTCAATCTTTTAAAATTTTGCGTTTCTATACATGCGACAATAATATAATATAATCATATTATTTTTAAGACTAAATCAACTAAGTATAATAATATGCAGAAATTAAGTATTCTCATGTAAAAAGTTTTATAACTTAAACTGAATATAAATATAAGTCCAAAATCACAAGTCATTCAAATCTAAAGTCACCAAATTACAATCACTATAAATCTAACATTAGTAATAATCGTTCTCAATCTTTTAGAATTTTTATTTTTCTGTCCACGCAGCAATAATACAGTCTTATCATAATATTTGTAACTAAACAAACTAAGTAGGAGAATATGTATAAATGAAGTGTTTCATACACAAAGTTTTATAAATTCAAAATCGAATATAATTATACGTCATAAATCACAAATTATTCAAATCTTAAGTCGCCAAATCACAATCATTGTAATACCAACATTGGTAATTGACCGTTCTCAATTTTTTAGGATTTTTGTGTTTTTATCCACACGGCAACTATATAACTATCATACATGTTGTAAGAATAATAAACCAACTAAGTATTAGAATATACAGAATTGAGTATTCACACACACTTTATTTTTATAATTTCAAACCAAATATAATTATACGTTCCAAATCACAAGTCATTCAAATCTAAAGTAACCAAATCACAATCATTATAAAACCAACATTAGTAAATAGTTATTCTCAATCTTTTAGAATTTTCGTGATTCCATCAACACGCAACAATATAGTTTTATCATATTATTTGTAATATTAAACCAACTAAATAAGAGAATATGCAGAAATTAAGTATTCTCGTACACAGAGTTTTTATAATTTCAAACCGAATATAATTATACGTCCAAATCGCAAATCACCAAATCACAGTCAATATAAAACCAACATTGATAAATGTTCATTCAATTTTTTTTAAAATTGTGTGTTTCTATCCACTCAATAATAATATAGTTTAATAATATCATTTGTAAGACTAAACCAACTAAGTAGAATAATATGCAGAAATGAAGTATTCTTATTAACAAAATTTTGATAATCTCAAACTCAATATAATTATAAGTCTCAAATCACAAATTATTCAAAATCTAAGCCACCAAATCACAGTCACTATAAAACTAACATTAATAAGTAATCGTTCTCAATCTTTTAGAATTATTGTGTTTCTCTCCACGCGACAACAATATTTCTTATCATATTATTTGTATGACTAAATAAATTAAGTAGGAGAATATGGTGAAATGAAAAATATTCTCATACACAAGGTTTGTATAATTTCAAACTTAATTATACACCAAAATCACAATCCATCCAAATCTAAAGCGACCAAAATCACAATTCATCGAAATCACAATACACCAAAATCATAATCCATCGAAATCACGATACACCAAAATCATAATCATTATAAAAATAACATTAGTAAATGATTATTCCTAATCCTTTAGAATTTTTGTGATTATATTATTTATAATATTAAACCAACTAAGTATGTGTTATTCTCGTATACAAGATCAAAATATTGTTATGCAACAGGAAAACATAATTTCCACATTAATATCTAGTTCAAGTGCTCAATTGGAACCCTAAACCCTAATTCTCATAGCTGTGGAGAAATAGGTCATTACTTATATTGCAATCACTTCATCATTTGAACAAATCATCGAAGTCTCAAATCTTATTAGAACAAAGAATCACGACAGTCCTACAACATATATGGTTAACAAAATTATTAGATTTTTATTACACTATCGAATATCGAAAAAAAATGTACCAACAATGCAAGGACACTCTATCACAAGTGGGAAAAAAAAAACATATGTTTTGAGAACTAAAATCTAAGAAGGAATGGCTAAAGAGGATAATTGGAAAAAAAAATCTTAACGGAACGGCTGCCGAAGAGGATAATTGGAAAAAAAAAATCTTATGAACAGAAAGTTAATAAGTATAAGGGCATAGTTGTTATAGAATCGAGCTCAGTAAGAGTAAATATATTGAGATTTCATGGGTCCAATATTGAGGACACTCAAATTCAGGTACATATACAGGTAAAAATTCTACAAGCCATAAATAAAAGGTGAAATTTATAAGATAATTAAGTCATGCAATGTTTGTCAAAAAAAAAGGTGAGATAATCTATGGCAGATATTTTTATGGACTTCATTAATGGGGGTTTCTCATTAAATCACTTGTTCTCTGTTCATAAGTGACAGTATTATACATGAAAAATGTGTTTATCCAAAGACCGATGTTAACAATTGAACTAGTGTTTGGAATCGCAAATATGCGAACAACCAAGGCTATGGAAATGTTGGTATGCTGGTGGTATAACACATCATATCATAGTACAATCAGAATAACACATTTTAAAGTAGTATGGATATAAGTCAACATCTATACCTGTTGGGACAAAAATGTGGCGGACACAGAAAGATACACGAAATTGAATTAATCAATTTGTAAGCATAAAGTTGATTGTGAATTTGAAAATTGATATTTGCAGAGAAGAATCTTAAAAAGAAAGCCAAATATTTAAGGACCTTTTAAGATAATTCAGAAACTCAGCAATAAGCTATAATCCACGTACTAGTTCAGTTGGCAAGATTGGAGTTTTTATTGTTCACATTTTGGAGAATTCACGACTGATCACATGAGTGAGTCACTCTTATTCTGCTTTTTTACTTTAGGGAAATCTGGACGGCGAGTAGAATTTAAAGATTTTATTTGTCACATTTCATATCTTGGCATCAAACAAGACATACACACCAATCCATATACATCTATCGAAAATGATGCCTGCAAACTCTCGATATTTTGCTCAACTAAAACAATTATTGGAGAAAGACTCCGAAAATCCGGTAAGCATGTTACTGCTGTAACTTAGAGCCAAAAGATGGAACGTGAACCCGCCGAGATGGAGGGAGATCTCTACAAACCCATTTCTGATAAGCATTTTATCAAAAGACATAATCAAAGGCGGCCGTGTAACTGTCTCAACAGGAATAACTTAAGACAGTCCCAATTCTAGAGCATATCATGCTGGGGTGCTGTAACAAAACAAACCAATCACGACAGTCACAAACAAGGCACCGAGCTTCAATTACATCTGTCTGATCCACTCTCAAAAGATGGGCAAATCAAAGTTATTTCCAGGTCAATCCATACGTTGATGAAACGTTGATTATCTGAGTGCATAATCACAATACAAGATACTTTTTACAAGCAGAGAGTAACAATATATAAGGAAAACAAAATATTGTCAATTGGGGACAGGAAAGAATAAGAAGATAAAATAAAAAAAACATATATATTGAATCAAATCAAAACATAACATGGTTCAGACATCCAAGGAAGGATAATAGCTGCATTATCTCTCAAGCCTGGCGAAGGCGAAAGATATTAGGCGGCCACTGCGAATGTTTTGAGAAACAAGCCTTTGGATTTATCATCATCAACCTTTCAAACTTAAAACAGATCAAATTGCATAATTAAAGGAATAAAAGTTAAACATGGCTCAGACATCCAAGGAAGGATAATAGCTGCATTATCTCTCAAGCCAGGCGAAGGCGAAAGATATTAGGCGGCCACTGCGAATGTTTTGAGAAACAAGCCTTCGGATTATCATCATCATCAACAGTTTAAACTCAAAACAGATTTAAATAAACAAAAACAAGGAAAATCATAAAGAAGCAATAGATAGTTAATAAACAGGACTCAGACATCCAAGGAAGGATAATAGCTGCATTATCTCTCGAGCCCGGCGAAGGCGAAAGATGTTAGGCGGCCACTGCGAATGTTTTGAGAAACAAGCCTTTAGATATATCATCATTGACACGTTATTAAACAGAATTGTTGAAAAACTCTAAAAGACAGAAATTGAAGAACTCAAAGAGAGAGAAAGAGAGAGAGGACCGAGGCGGCTAGAGTTGAATGATATTTTTGATGAACACCGAAAAAAAGAAGGATTATAAAGAATAGCGAGGGACGTTTTTAGGGTTTCTGGATCGGCGGTCGTTGAAGAAGACTAACTTTTTTTTTCCCATTTTTGTTAAGAAATAGAGAAATAATTATCTTATAGGGCTGGGGGCGGGCCGAATTGAGCCGGGCTTGAGTGGGCCTCTTCTAAGGCCTATTCAATTTTAATCATTTAAATTTAATATAAATAATCAAATAAAAATAAATAGAATGATTTTGAAATTAGAACAAAATAATGGCTGAAATTTTCAACTTAATAGTGTTGGAAATGTCCAACAAAATACGAAGAAATTGTTAAAAATTGGAAATAACATCGATGAAGCTATCGAGAAAGTTAAAGTTACAGCACTTTCAAGTCGTTTTCTCAAGACAGAAATACATTAGGAAACCACGGTTAGGCACAAACAATCGCCTCAAAAGATATCGATGTAACACAAGAAGTTGACTTCGAATCTATGAGTAAAAATAATAATTCCTTTTACTCTGACTTAAACTTCGAAACCAAACACTTCTTAGAAACCGAGGTTGAGATTGTCTCCACAGCAGAAAAGACAATCGAAATCAATTTAAACACGGTCATCGATCCTCAAATCATACTAATTGGCCAAAGTTTAAACTCACGAGAACGTCTAGAGTTAGTTGAGTGCCAACAAAGACGTTTTTGTCTGTTCATACAAGGACATGTCATGCATTGATCCAAGTATCACACGACATCACATTTCTCTATATCCTCATGCTAAGCTCATAAAACAAAAACTCAAACGAATGAAAGAGAACATTGCGAACAAAATCTGAGAAGAAGTCCGAAAGCAACTCGAACCTGAATTTCTCGAGTAGTGGAATATCCTACATAGATAGGTAACGTAGTTCCCGTCTTGAAGAAAGACAAAAAGATACATGTGTGCGTACATTATCGGGATCTAAATAAGGCAAGTCCTAAAGATCACTTTTCGCTACCACACATCGACATATATATCGACCATCCTCTCGGTCATGAACTATTATTATTCATGGATGTATTTTTATGATACAATCAAATCCCGATGGCCCCGCAAGACAAAGAAAAGACCACGTTTATAATAGAAGTATGAACCTTCTGTTATAGGACCATGTCTTTCGGTCTTAAAAATATGGGAGCCACCTATCAAAGGGCAATCATGATTCTTCGTGATATGTATGATCCACAAGGAAGTAGAAATATATGTCGATGACATGATTTTTAAATATAATGATCGAGAAGGACATGTCCTAAACCTCGAGAAATTCCTGCAATGAATCAAGAAATATCAACTACGACTTAACCCAAAAAAATGTACCTTCGAAGTTACAACTAGTAAAATGCTAGGTTTCTTAATCACATAGGGGCAACGAAGCGATCCCTTTAAGATCTGTTTGGATTATTGTTTTGGGGTTTGATTTCTAATTGTACCTAAGCCTTGTTTGATATGCAATGTATATCTTCATCTTTTTCTACAAAATTAACACAATTTAATTAAAATATAGGCACGAACAAAAATATATTTAAAATATTATTTATCTAAATTTTTTAGATAAAATTAATATTATACAAAAATAATTAATTTAAAATTGGTTTTAGTTGGTAAAATTTAAGTTTAATCTTAAACTTAATATTAACATATATTTTATCCTTCGACACCCCACTTAATCCATCAATTGACCATCATCTTGTGACTCACATTTTTTCATATATCTTTTTTATCCCATCGGGGAACCACCCACCAATCTTAGTCGACTTCAATTGATCTCTTATATTTCGTCAAACTCAACATCCAATCTTAATTTCGACCTCACACTCGACAAACCACATACCACCCGATCTCCATCTCGTGACCTCACACTTTCAAATACTCGCCAAACCAACCAATAATTCTGACCTCACACTCGATAAATTACCCACCACCTGACCTCCATCTAGTGACCTCACACTTTTAAATGCTCGTCAAACCAACCACTAATTCCGACCTCACACTCGACAAACCACCCACCACCGACCTCCATCTTATGACCTCACACTTTCAAATACTCGTCAAACCAACAACTAATTCCGACCTCACACTCGACAAACTATCCACCACCCGTCCTCCATCTCGTGACCTCACACTTTCAAATGCTTGCCAAACCAACCACTAATTTCGACCTCACACTCGATAAACCACCCACCCCTAACCTCCATCTAACCTCACATTTTCAAATGCTCGCCAAACCAACCACTAATTCTGATCTCACACTCGATAAACCACCCATCACCCCTAACAACTAATTCTGACCTCACACTCGACAAACCACCCACCACCCGACTTTAATGTCGTGACCTCACACTTTCAAATGCTCTATAAACCAACAACTAATTCTGAACTCACACTCGACAAACCACCCTTACTCGACTTTCATTTCGTGACCTCACACTTTCAAATGCTCTCCAAACCAACCAATAATTCCGACTTCACACACGACAACTCACCCACCACGCACATTCAAATGCTCATCAAACCAACTACTAATTCCGACATCACACTTTTAGATGTCTCGTATCATTTGTTTAAAAGTTGTGTCACCCATGGTCTCAAGCATAAAATGTGAACATTTTAACCGCTAGAGTACTTGAAATTGTTAAAATAATTTTATTATTTTATGTATGTATATATATTTTGTATTTAATATTTATTACCAATTAGTTAATTTTTATATTAATCAAAAAATTATTTATGTTAATAAATAAAATATTATATATATATATATAATGATAAAAAAAATGTATAATAAAAGATAAAATGTATTTATATAAAGTTAATGATGAAAAATAAAATAATATATATATATATATAAATTATTAATAATAAAATATATATTTTATGATTAGTGAGAGTATATATATATAATAAATAAGGGATAAAATAATTAGAAATAAAAAAATATAAAATAAAATATTTATAATATTTAAAATCTTAAATTTAATTAAGAAATAAAGAGTATGAGAGAAAATTGACTTTAACATTATAATTATAATTATATTTATATTTATATATATATATATATATTATATATATATATATATATAAAAGATTATGGGTGCAAAATATAAGTTACAATATAATTTTGAATGACGTAGTTAAAACAATTTCTTTCTCTTTTTCTCACACTTTTTATTATTTTTAAGGAATAAGATAATGTTATCAAATTCCATCCCCAATATTACTCCTCTAATATTTTATACAAACATAATTAAGAATGGTTATCTATTCACTAAATCTGACAACTTTGTTGGAGAAAAGAAAAAAAACAAACAAACAAACTCCCCAAGTATGAATATGAAAACAATCTGAAATCAAAATTATTCCATCTTGATCTACTTTGGAGTTTAAACAAACATTTGTTACTTTGGGGGTTTAAACAAACATTGTTATAAAAAGAATAAGAATAGTTACTTTGGGTTTAAACAAACATTTGTTATTATAAGACTAGTTACTTCGGGGTTTAAAGAGGTATCAATGGCTGGAGATACATTTTGGGTAAATTCACTTTGCATTGATTGAATAGCAGTAGAGTGTCTCTTAATTACTGAAGACTGTTTTTTGTTTGGCATTGATGGTGCCTTATTTGAAATGTTGTCCATTACATAATTTAAGAATGGAAGTATACTACTAGTGATATGATATTGTTGATCTGACCAACTTAAACTACTTACTACTATTCTTTCAGAGGGAGTCGTTTACTAGCTGTTAAAGGAGCAATAAGTGCAAGAATAACAAACCCTCCAAGAACAAAAATCAACACTCCAAGACAGTTGAGTAGAATAGCCTCGTTGGAATAGCGAGATATGACCTTGCTTCCCTGTAGGAAGGTAGCCTTTTCAAGAATACCCGTTATGCAAGTAACCACAGCCAATACATAAATAAAACCACCAAGAAAGACATGCCAGGGCAAGAGGCTGGATCTGGTCTTTCCAGACCCACCAGGATACCAAAATGTTACAAAGCCAGCTGCCCATTGAAGACCAAATAAGAAAAGACAAGCAAGACCTAGCCATGAGTGAAGGCTGTAGAAGTTGTCGATTCCCTTGTCATTGTGAAATTTCAGAGCAGCCCATCCACCAATTAGGCTCAAGCAGAATGCAATCATCTGTAATACGAGATGTACTAGTTTTTTAAAGCTCCTTGTTCCTGAAACTGATTTGTATGCTAGAATGGCTGTTGCACCATTAATATATTTACCAAAATATTAGGATCATATCATAATACCATATTCAACAAAAATTTAAGAAAATAATACCTTCGCCGTTCAATATAACAAGCCCAAAAACCATTAGAACAGGATGTACCTGCGAGGAGGAAATTTGGATGATACCCAATCAGAATTGGTGAAAAAGAGACAACTTTTTTTTTGATCAACTGATCTTCTAGAAACAGATGAAAAAGAAGGTAGAAATTACATTGAAAATGAGATCCTTGTTATCGGATACGAGAGCTAATCCTCCTCTGAAATGCACTGTCCAAATAAGAACCAGGGCGGTGACTATGGTCCCGATGACTCTCACTACGAATACGATCGGAAAGTCGACCGCTGGAACCGCCATTGAGAATATCTATCTATCTATCGATGTGTTGAGATGGGAAGGAAAACCAAGTTTTAGATAGAGAGAATTTCTTCAAAGATTCATATATTAGGGTTTCTAAGAAGTAAGAAGAAATCCATTCATTGCTATGCTAGAGAGAGAGAGAGACCTATATAGTTCGAGGAAGATGCAATCCTTCACTTGCGGGTCAGAACAAGTATCTATCTATACACAAACAGAACCGAGCCGGCCTCAATATATAACTTCCAATTATATCAAATTATTTATTTAATTTAATTTAAAATAACATGTTTTAATTAGAAAAAATATTTAATTCGAAATAAATGTTATTGTTATTAATTATATAGTAATTTAAAAATAAATACAAAATTTATCTTTTTTTAAATTTCTCAAATCTTCTATAAGATTATAAATTTTTGTAGTTATCTAAATCAACCTTAACAAATTGGAAGCATAAATCTTAATATATAAGTTTAAGATTTTTCTATATATATTATTTCATTTAAAAAACGTAATAAATTAATTAAAAAAAACTAAAATAAGATAACATGCACACGTTTTTGTTAATGGAAGAAAAGCTTCAAATAACTAAAATTTAACCAATTTCATATGAAACAATTTAAAGTTCCGACAATATTTAATATAAAAGACTCAAATTGAAACATATAATTAAGCTTTTAAAAAATTATATATTCACAGATTTTTCACATAAAAAATGTCTTAAATTAGATTGAAAAGTTATTACAAATGTAATAATAGTTTCTATATTCAAAATTAAATAACAAATTAATAATAATAATTATCCCAATTAACACAAAACACAATAAGACATAAAATTTATCAACTCCTCACATCCTTATTAACAAAAATAAATTTGTGAGTTAATAAATTTTATTAGTAGATAATTCTCATGTATTCAATCTTATTATTGTATTGTTTTAAATCACTAAACTTAAAAGAATTGTATAAATTTTTAAAAAAAAATATCATTTTGAAAAGTAAAAGAAAAAATATTTTAGTTGATTTTGTTTCCAAAATGAACATTGAACAAACAAAGTGTATTTTGTCCCAATCAAAATTTCTTTAAAGAATTGTTAAATAAGATTACAGTTGATCAAATCAAATGTAATTACTAATTAATTTTCATAGACGAGAAGAATGGATATCCAACAAATAAATTTTGTTTATTTTGTCTGCAAATATGTCCTTATTCTATCTATCTATCAAAAAACACTGTTACTTTTCTCTACAAAAGTAACCAAATTTGGCATCATCCATCCCCTTTGATCTAACTCAAGTATATGATATAGATATAGATATTCACAGTGACAGTTAGGTCCCCCCCCCCCCTTAATGAGCTAATTTATTCTAATTTGGTATAGCTGTACAATTGCAGCCATGATTCAGGTTTACTAAGGGACTACAGCAGCCCTTCTCCGCTTCTCAGACTGCAAGATCATCATCTTCTTATGATTCCTTATACTCCTGCACCATGTTTTGTTGTGTTCTGTCGGGCATCAATATCAGAAAATAAAGAAAAAAGAAGAAAAAGATGTTTACTAGAAGAACTTACAAGCAATGCGGGATTATGCAATCCATGTCTACACACTTCATGGAATGCAATTTCAACATCGAGCCCACTTTTTTACAGTGATTACATCCCCCAGATGCCCGTTGACTGCATCTGGTTGCATGGCGGAAGAGCTCTCTTACCTTAAGGCAGTTTGGATAAGAGCAGGTGCTTCCATTTCTACCTTCATTGTTCGGTGTGCACTTAGAGATATGGAACATTAGATCCAATGCTTCTTTCTCCTGCATCAAAACACACACATCGTTAGCCAGTCTTTAGGAAAACATTAGATCCACTGTTTGAAGCATGTTTTAGCCTACTTACAACACTTTTTTGTTTCTTCTGCACAAGCTGCTTAACTTTTAAACAATCATCGGAACTGGATGTGCGTCCACTCAACTTATGAACATGACAGCTATCACCTTTTTGTTGATAACATGAATCGCAGACGTTAAATTTGGGACAGGTGTCACAGTGCCATCCATTGGCTGCTGCAGTTATACCGATATTGCAGATGCTGCAGTTGTTGGTGGTGGTCGTTAGACAGTGAAGGTTATAGAGGATCATCATTGAGGAATGCTTAGCTCGACGAAGTGTATCGAATTGATAATGGTTCACTTGGCAGAAGCTCAAGAAAGAATGTCGATTCTCGAAATAGCTATTTTCTATGGTAACATCACTATCCTCTGTATCCACAGGCAAATCGTCAACATCAACCTCGGATATTACATGTTTCTCCCCACTGGTGGTAGTATGTGTGCCCCCTTCAGTGAGATGCGGTATGTCGTCATGGCATCTGAAACACAATATAATAATTAGTCATTTTCTCCAAAAAATTAACCATTTTTTTTTCTTCCAAGAGAATAACTTACTTTCCACAAATGTGAAAGCTCTTGCATTGACTGCAAGACCATCTTCTTCCATGTAGTATTGCTCCATTGCAATTTGTACAAGGAAACTGTAGGCTGACTACAATAAAGTCTTCCTTCACGGGTAAGATGGTTTGCCCTAGCTGTCAGGGGATTAAATGTTAGAAAATAATAATCAAATAGGATAGGAAGAGAGCAGGACGTACAAAAGATTGAGATTTTTACTTTTTGCATAATTAGAATATCTTTAGTTGAGTCGTCAGATGGATTGGTGTGACCCATTGATTTAAAGATTCTCTTCGTTGGAGCTTTCTTGATCGTGTTACTTGAAGATCCTCCATTTCCTTTATCAAAATTTTTCATCATTTCCACAGCATAGCCAGACCAATAGTCACCGTCAAAACAAGGCAAGCGGGCGACAGTTATCTTTACATTTTGTTCTCTTTTAAGCACAAAGAAATGATCGTATAAGTTTGTGCATTGCACCACTATATTCTCTTCTGTTGCTTTCCTAAGCATTGATTTGTACCTGCAAAAGACAAGAAAACACCACATTTGTCCATTACGGAACTAAATTCCAAACTTGACAAGGGGGATAAGTATGTGCATACCAGTTGCGCAGCTTATCAGATCTTGGTGTTTTCTGAGCTCCTGGATGACAGTACAGAATATAATCTTCTCCTTTCACAGGTGGGCAAGCCCATATATAACCTGTAACAAAGCCTCGTTTCTTGCAATATTCCATATAGCCAATCTGAAAGAAACCAACAAATCAGTAATAGCCCTCAATAGAAAACAAAGAAAGGGAGTAACAAATAAAACAGAAAAAGGCGAACCAGTATTTCATGGTAAACAAGGGTACGAAGAGCTTCGCCGGCAACAGTTTTAATGTCAGGCCTGAAGTACTTTACAGAATCAAGGTAAGATATGTAAACACAACGATTATTTGGTAGACCACATTCAGAACCAAACTCCTGAACATACATCCCAAATAAGCACACATCTACCCCTTCAATTTTCTGAAATAAGAGAATGACCTGATAATAAGGTAAAACATATTATCAGTATATATATTTATTCAGTTGTAACGTTTGAACGCATCTTGCGCGCTTTTTAATAAAAGTTTACCTTTTTAAAAAAAAGTATATATATTTATTCAGTATGAAAGACTAATGTAGAATCAAGATTCAAATTATCAAAAACCATTCATTTACCTTTGACTTGTAAGGGAACTCTGTTGGGTAATCTTTACCATTAAATATATCCAGAAACTGCTGATTTACTTTAAGCAGTTTGTTGACAGATAATACCACTCTAACTGCAAGATCCTCTGCTCCAGGCACCTAGAAAATGTTAAAATGGTTTTCAAAAGTGCTAAGCACAACAGCATTCCAAGAAAGAAGACAAATTGTACTTACCTCATCGACATTCTTATGTTGAGCACGTGCCCTATCTTCCCTTTCTTGCTTGAGACGTTTAAAGAGTCTATGCTCAATATGATCACTGAGCTTGGTGATTGGCAAATCTTTCGCTCCACAAGCAGCAGTCTTTGGCAAAGGTACATGTTCTCCCATTTCCATTCTCCTTAAGAGGCATCCTGGACAAATATATGATGCATTTCCTCCGCAATCTCTTTTGTCATTGTAAAGAGCACATATCTGGTGTTGCCAACCCTCACATTTATCGCATTGGACCCACTGCAAAGGTGGTATCCGATCATGATATAAACTACCTTTAGTAAACTATACAAATTAATTTCAAATCACTTGGCTTACAAATTCTTCATCTTCTTGAGTATTCTTTGTCTTGGTAAGCTTTGCCTTGGAAATCGAAATCCCATGAAATGTTATATTATCGCCATGTGACCCCTTAAAGCATCCAGTACAAAACCAGTGTCTTGTTTCCGTTTCATCCGTCCCCCAATAGTAGACTGAATTCGGCTTAATACGGGCACAGCACGATGAGCAATACATTGGTGCAGATGCAAAAACAAACCTGTTCCAGGAACACATCTGGCATAAGTTTGCAGCAACAGCGGGTGACATGGTGCTCTGATCCATGTCCTTCCTGACTTTCTATGTAAGTTCATGGAAATACAAATTATCAGAATTCTTCAGATTGCATCCATGTCTAGAAAATAATATAAATGCAAGGTATGAACAAAATGAAGGTGTGTCGTATAGCACTTGATGCATCTAAAGTGAACCTTTAGAGCTTGTTTGGTGTGGGTATTTTTGGGATTTCTATCCAAAATCCAACAATCCCATAACATTTATTTTCAACCACTAAATCACTCAATTCATCAACCAAAATACTAAAATACTCTTAATTTAGTTTTATAAAATTTAAATATTAAATGCAAAAGGACATTATAGTAATGTAACCAATTAAAAATTCAAATAACCTACTTTTTCATCAAACAAGATTTTTGGTAAAAATCCATTAAAACCCTCAAATAACCAACATCAAACAAGCTCTTAGAGAACTAGCTAAGGAAATCTTTCAAGAATACTCAAATTTCTTATGATTTTAATAGCAAGATATAATGGTTTGCAACAATTTGGAAAGAATGATCAGAAATAACAATAGTGAACTGCAAACAATTGAGATGGTCTACTTATACAGACCTGGCCAACATTCTGTGCGAGACTTGATAGATGTTCCTTTATTTGCTTTGCCGTGAAGAAGTCAATTAAAGACACACCCAAAGTCTTTGACTCCATTGACTTTAACTCTTGAGCAGATTCTGGAGCAACTAGATCACAATTTGCTGCATGTTCTGTTAGAGTAGGCATGACTGTGACTTGCTTCTCCTCCTCTCTTAGAGAGACGAAGGATGCTTCAGCAAGTGAAGATATACTAACAGGATTTGTGACCGAAAGATTATCTGAGCCAACATTTTCAGTATTATGAATAGAAGAAGACAGATTATCTGAGTCAACATTTTCAGTTTGATGAATAGAAGCAGATAAATTATCTGAACCAACATTTTCAGTATTATGAATAGAAGCAGACAGATTATCTGAGCCAACATTTTCAGTTTGATGAATAGAAGCAGACAAATTATCTGAGCCAACATTTTCAGTATCGTGAATAGAAGCAGACACAGCTTCCCATCTTTTGTGAGTCATGTCAAGAATTTTATCAGTAACAATACCAGATCTTACTATTAAGGAATTATCTGTGACATCATGCGTAACGGCTTTACAGGGCTCACCGACTTTCTCCACTACTTTAGAGCAATCACTCAGAACTTCAGGATGAGTGCATACGACATGAGGGTTCAGGGTCTCTATAATCCCAGTCATATTATTGATCATTACTGCACTGCTTGCTACTGGTGGTCTGACACAAGTCGATCTTTCCACAATAAGATGCACTTCCTGCAATTTTTCTGTTACAGGCTTTTCTGCTCCTTTCTGCATATTCATAACATGTACATCATCATGAGATTCATTTTCTGATGGACCAACATGACATATATTGCCCATTTTCACACGTTTAGATGGAGGGAAATCTTCAGTATCATGAGCACTGGTTGCTACGACATGAGGATTCAGGGTCTCTATAATCCCAGTCGTATTATTGATCATTACTGCACTGCTTGCTACTGGTGGTCTGACACAAATCGATCTTTCCACAATAAGATGCACTTCCTGCAATTTTTCTGTTACGGGCTTTTCTGCTCCTTTCTGTATATTCATAACATGTACATCATCATGAGATTCATTTTCTGATGGATCAACATGACATATATTGCCCATTTTCACATGTTTAGATGGAGGGAAATCTTCAGTATCACGAGCAATGGTGTGGCTTAACTTGTTACTCTCCAGCTTTCTTGATCCCCAAGTAGATCGGCCTTTGACACGCGATTTTCTGGCAGAGCTGCATAAGACGCAATCCCAGCTACGGCAAATATCAAAATGAGATGTAGCTTTGAGATATAGGTCGCAGTTACATTTGCCTTGTCTGCATATAGCTGAATGCAAATAAGTTAAAAAAGAAGCTTGTGAATGCCCCGGATGCTCTAATTTGTGTTTAATGTAACACATAAGAACTTTGGATAACATCACATTGGTCACAGGTCTGGAAACTAATGTCGGCTGTGAAATGAGAGCAGAACTTTCTGATGGTGCATAATGAACACCGTTTGATAGAGTATCATGCAACACAGATGGTTGTTGTTCAAAGATATATTTATGCTTCTTATTCAGCTGTTGGTATTCAGCGGTTGGTGACTTGTCTAATTGCACAAATGCCTCTTGTTGTCTTTTAAACCCAGGTACAACTACATTGCAACTTAATACTCCTTCATTGGAAAATGGAACTAAGTTATCCAAATATGCATTTGGGGCAATATCGGAGGACTTCCTTTGTTCCGGGTAGAAATTTGGGCAAGTTGAAGGCGGTAAGACATGGCTTTCCACTGGCACTGAGGGGAACTTCTTATTGTATAAATTTTGATTGTCTTTGGAAAGCCCTCCATATCTTTTCAATCTTAATTCATCTGATAAAAATTCAGACAATAAATAAGTACTGTGAGAAAGAAAACGATAAACCAAGCCATCAAAGAGAGTAAATGTGGTTTGGTTACGACATTTTTTGGGGGGGTATATTTTTCTGTCAATATACATTGTAGGAGAATTTATATATGTACTGATAACAATAATATTTTTGTTGCAAAAGACAACAGTTGTGTCAATGGACAAATCAGTTGAAACCTAAGTTATGCATTAAATATTTTAAACTATTAAAAATCTTGAGGTTTCTAGGAAGAACAAAGAATCCATACATGCATTAGGTTTACCAGGAAAAGTAGGTCGGCTGTCAAAAGCTACAGTGTCTATTTCAAAACAAGACGTGACAGATGATGATTGATCAGGAGAAGGAGAAGCGGCAGCTGAAACATGTCTCATGCCCTCAAGTGAAAAGCGGCTGGACTTCACTGAATCCAAAGGAATCCTTGCAACTCCCTGGTAACAATCAGTAGACAGGGGGGGAACTGCAAAACCGAAGTAAAACCATGGGATGACTTGTATGTTGTATATAATGGGAAAAATAGGAAAAAGGTAGCCAGGTTACCCTTGGAAGAACAAAGTGATCCATTTTTAAAGAGGACGGGGCCATTTGTTCTGTATGCACCACATTGCCCACTGAAACTTGTAGGAACAGTAGCTGGAGGAAAAAATGAAGATGATTTACCGAGCAAAGGCATATAACATTGTTGACTAGATGGAACAACATCAAGTGGATCATGTTTTATCATACTTGGTTGCACTTGTGGGTCTGCACCTTCCTATAGTCAAATAAACAATATATTATCTCAAGTCATGTAATAATTTGTGCAGCAACCAAAATCTATATCCCAATTTGACTTTTATATATCATGAAAAGGAACTGGCAGTGTATTTATTATTAATACTGGGATAATCAATAGGGAAACCATTTCATCAGCTGACCTAACCATCGGAACAAAACAGAATTAACTTTGAATTATTTATGCAGTACATACATTAGAAGAAACATTAACATGTTCCAATACTTGCTGACAAGGTGGCATACATACTCCCCAGATAACTTCACTTTGTTGAATATGATTCTCAGACCTGCATAAAGAGCATGGATGTTATGGAAACAGTGATAAAAGTAAATCTTACGTTTAACAATCTTAATGCTAACAAGGCAAGCTTACCTGTTATTTTCACTCAAACTATTGACATTGTTAGCTCTCGAGTTCTTGTTTTGATCAGTTTGAGATTTTCCTTCTCCGGTAGGACAATAATTTAAACCACTTTGATGCAGCTGGGAGGTTTGTGAAGCAATATGCGTAACTTGATTTTCTATGCGATTGAATGAAATCCCATGTTCATATGTATTCCGGTCCATTGTGTCTTACGAGTTTGTTCTGCAAAGTGAAAAATCAAGCAATTGTCAAGCCTTGCAAATTGTGTTCATCTCAACTGAACACTTAAAACTTAAGAGTAGAAAACAAGACTCGTGTCTGGTTAAAAGCAGATACAGCAGCAGACAAAATGTGAAATTTATAACTCTAAAACATGTGACTACAGTGACATTTCAGGAAATAGCAGGTTACTACTACTACTACTACTACTACTACTAAATGCAAGTTCTAAGAAAAACATTTTGATTGTTATCCTCCTGTTAAAGGGTATGGAGTAGAAACAGAAGTAACCTGGGGAACCAAAGTAAAAGTTTCACTTCCAATAAAAGTTCAATTAAAGCATCAGCTTCCTACAAACAACAGTGAATTATAAAACTTTTAACCCAGTTAATCAATCCCATGAGAACAATGTCATAAGCATGTAAAAGGAAGAGCTTTTTATAGTTAAAACATTAATGTGGATTTACATTATCTAATTCCGTAGTTACTGCATAATGGGTGAATCGCATGAAAGAAAAATTGAATGTGAAACTACAAACATCAATTCCAGACCGCCTTGCCAAGTCTGGGCATAATTAAAGATAGGAATAATGTAAGTAAATGCATGACATGGTTATGTAAATCGTAGTTCTGGAAGAAGGGCGAAATTCCCGAATACCTAACTCGTCCCCACAGATAATCAAGGTCGGGTCGGGATTGTAGGCCCGAGAAAGAGAAGAAAAAGGTAAAATTCTGGGTAGAGAACATCGATCACAATGCGGCATAACAACAGATACGTTCGATTAAGAGATAGATGGAGAAGAGAGGCGAAAACAAAACCTGAGAGAAAGCACATTGGTCGCAATCCAAGCAATTCCTTGACTATCAACAAAAAAACGGTGGCATGCAGACTTCTAAACAAAACCTAGCGCAATCCGAGATCTTATCGACAAACCCAATGTTACGTACGATGTCCCTCTTCCCTCCAAACTCAAAACCTACAAATATTAATATAAATTATATAAAAATATATATATATCTCGGCCGCCGTCAGAATAAGAAAGAGACTAGGGTCTAGTTTGTTAATATGATTCAGATATTTTAGCTTCATATCTGATTTATTTATTTTGTAAGTCAAATATCAAAAACAAAATTCTACATCTTTATTTAAAATATTATACTTTTTCCTACTTTTTATCTAAAAAGTTTTATTTAAATTAATAAATATTTAATATCAAATCAAAATAAAATAACTTTCATTTCTTACTTTGACCAAATATTAAATTTTAAAAAGATTCAATATCTCCCAAGAACAAACTAGATCTAAGTTATTCTAATTGATAAATATATGTCCTAGCACATAAAAACAAACAAGCTATAAAATAATACAAATTAACCTAACCGTTTTAAAACATTTGTTATATAATCTTTAGAGCTCTTATATTTAAATCACTTTAATAACTTGTTAATGTGTTGATTGTGATAAGTTAGTGTTATAGGATGTATGTTTTTATGTATTTTTTACTTTAAGTAGCTTAATTACTATTATAAAGTCACTAAATTAATTATGTTAATATATATAGTAATATACAGATATTATTATCCCAACATTATTAAATAAGTCGAATAATATGATAATACTATTATTATTTTTTATATGTATAATTTAATATTTATACAATAGAAGTAATTTATTTATTGAGGAGGTATGGATTATAATATTTTTTAATTCTTTAAATTAATATACTTTTAATAGATCTCGTTTCTATTATTTTATAAAATCCAGGCTTATTTCACTGATTATTAAATAAATATTTATATTTTGAGACATCGTAGTGTTTACAACTTCTGAAAATAATTAATTTCGGATTATAAAATAAAAATAAGATAGTCGGAAAACCCTTGTCCCGGAAAAAGTTCGAGATCGGTTTGCGTGTTAGAAATCTTTTTAATAAAATATTATTTTTAAAAAATTTAGAGAAATATAGTTTAAGAGACCAAAATGTCACGGATTCGATTTTATCTGAAAACGTTTTGAGTTGAAGTGGGGAACCATAGTTATGGGGTGTCATGCTAGTTCTTCATAATTAATTTTTTTTTTTAGAAAAATATGTTCTAATATTTTGAAATTAATTATAACAATAATTAATTTTGATCGAATTTTAAATAATTTTTTAGATTTAAAATACTCAAATTAAAATTTGATTAAAGAAATATGTATTTAAATGAATTTAAGATAATTAATTTAAGTGATTATTTATTTGATAAAAGTAGTGAATTGATTTTTTAAATCAATGAAAGTATACGTTTACAAACGTATTTTTGACTAGAGTTTCTTTTTGGTTCGATGATTGGTGATACTAGGGAAAGAGCTTTCACGCTATATCCCCGTACTCATTTAAAATTGTCTCTACTATGTAAAGTCTTAACTTTTTGAAAAATTGGTTTTATTATGTTTTGTTTGATCAATTATTCTTCAGGTCCTAGACATGCATATGTTTTTCGTGTATTTAAAATTATAACAACAATATTTAAATGCTGGTATACATGGGGTTGTTATCGACGATTGGTGAGAAATATACCTGGAAAATATCAATTTTAGGGTATTAGGATCTAAAAATAAATCTCAAATAGGTCCTAATCAAAATATGCTGATAAGAAAGCGCTTTTTCAGACGGTTGTTAGCGCTAGACTGTTGTCAGCGTTTCTTCAGACTGTTGATGAAGCAAAACTGATGTTAGCTCTTCAGACTGCTGTTGAAGCAAGGCTGCTGCTAGCGCTTCTTCAGACTGCTGCTGAAACAAGACTGCTGCTGAAACAAGGTTGTTGTTAGTGCTTTTTCAGATTGATGTTGAAGCAAGCCTGATATTAGCGTGCTGAAGAAAACTCTACTGCTGACAACTCTGTTGTCAATGCCTCTTCAGCATTACTGATGTCAGATTAGTTGCCAGCGTCTCATGAGATGTACCTGCGCATTAAACAATCGCATAACTTAGTTTTATTCATTTAATAACGCATCATCAAAAGAATGACGTATTGATTAAACTTAGTTTTATTGTCTTAAGTTCATTTTAATGAATTGAAGCGTTTATCTTAATTGAACTTAATTAATTATTTCTCTTTTAATTAATTCCCCATTTTTCTTTATTTAATTTATTCCAACAATTTCTCCTAAAACTAAATCAGGAAATCAAAGATAAATTATATATTTACAAAAATACAAAATATACAGAGTTTAGATATCCTCCTTTTTAGCTCGAGTCTTCAACTGGCTTCCTCTCTATTTTCCTTTAGAGTAAGAGTCCCCTTCCTCCTCATCCAGGCTTCTCCTTGCCTGATCTTCCACCTCGACTGCTTTCCCCTTTTTAACAACATCATCATCTTCTATATGTTTGTCTGCTATATTCTTGAGATGGTTTGTTACTCGACAAGATGAAAGACGAGAGTATCAATTTTCGTGGAGAGATCTTTGTGATGATCGAATGCGGTTTTGATTAGAATGGATTTTAGTCTAGTCATTGCCTCCTTTATGATCGTCACCTCAATAGTACTCCTCGAAACTTGGTTACGGATATCATCTTGTGCCGAAACTACTGAGGACGTTGTAGTTGATGTAGCAGCGGACTGCTCCTTCAAAAATTCCAATACACCAAAGATAGCGCCATGACGTCTTCAATTAGACTTTGAAGATCCACCGTTCCTCGAGATGACTCCTCTGGAGAAGAGGGAGATGACCGTTCCAGATGGGAACTGGCTTGGAGAATGCGAAGATGGGAGACTTGAATACTTACCTCAATGGTAGATAGCTATGGCTCTTTGGAGGAAGAAGAGACTCGAGGAGTGGGAACTTGAACTAGCGCTCGAGACTCGTCGTCGACCCCTTGAATTTCTACACAAAGGTCCTTGAGAAATCCAGTCACTTCTTCAGAGTGACTAGATGCAGTCGGGAGGGATTGCTGCTTGGGTGCGGAAGGAGTCTTCTTGGCAGCCGAACTGGGTTCCGGCTCAGAATCTGAAGATATCAGCACAATACCCTAAGACAGTTCCTTCTCTCAAGAGCAAGGGAGGAATGTTGCTTAGCAGCTTTAAATCGCTCCTTCTCTGAGTCAGGGGAGAAAAACTTTTCAGAGGAGTGCTCCTTCTCATGAGCAGGGGAGGAGTGGTGTTCAGCTGCTTCTGAGATCTCTTCTCAAAAGCGTTTGAGGAGTTATGCTCAGCAGCATAAGAAGATGACTGCTCAGCAGCTGCAGAGGGCTCCTTCTCATGAGTAGGAGATGGATGTTGCTTAGTAATTTGGGATACTTACTGCTCAGTAGTAGAATGAAAATGTTTTTGCCCAGTTGCTTATAGAGGCAACTGATCTGTAATTGGATAGACAACCGCTTTACAGAAGGGAGACACTGATGTTGATTCTATAGAGGTCCGCATCTTCTCAACGAAGAACAGTTGCTCTTCGGTATCTGAACTGTTCAACACAGCCAAGGACTTCTCCTTTTGCTGTTCAGCATTACTAAAGAATAAACGAAAAGGCAATCGAGCTGAAGGAGTCCAGGATCTGTTGCAGACGAATATTGACCCTGACGTCCAGCCATGCAGTCCTCTCCAAAGGATTGTAGTTGACCTATCTTTGCTTAAATTGGATAGGCAGCCGCTTTACAAAAGGGAGACACTGATGTGCTTCTATAGAGGTCTGCAACTTCTTAACGAAGAACAGTTGCTCTTCGGCATCTGAACTATTCAACACAACCAAGGACTTCCCCTTTTGTTGTTCAGCATTACTTGAGAATAAACGACAAGACAATCGAGCTGAAGGAGTCCAGGATCTGTTGCAGGCGGATATTGACCCTGACGTCCAGCCATGTAGTCCTCTCTAGAGGATTGTAGTTGGCCTGTCTTCGTTTAAGGATCGAGTGTAGTGCACCTCCTCTGACTCAGATCGGCACCATGGAGAACTGACTGAATCTTTACCCTTTCCTACAACTTCGGCAGTCTGTTCAGCATCAGGGACAAGTTCCCTGAACGCGATTCCTCTAGCTACTTGGACATTTCTTTTGTTGTCGTTAGAGAGATGGCTAATATGGGGACAACAACTTTAGGAGTTGTTTCTTTCGGTTGTGTTGCAATAGGGCCAACAACTATTTTAACAACTAGAGTTTCAGCAATCTGGCTAGCAGTCACAACATTAGGGGTAACAACAATATTGCCCGCAGGTCTTTCAACAATAATACCAGCTGATGCAGCAACTGGTGTTTCAATTGATCCCTTAGTAGGGACTTCAGTAAGCACTACAACCAGAATAGATAAGGCTCTTCGTACCTTTGTTTACCATGAAATACTGGTTAGCTTTTATTTTTCACGTTACTTAATTTATTTGCTTACCTTTTATTGATAAAAAATATTTTGGGTTTTAGATTGGCTATTTGGATTACTATATATATGGGCATGCCCACCTACAAAGGGTGAAGAATATATTCTCTATTGTCATCCAGAAGATCAGAAAACACCCAAACCTGATAAACTGCGCGTTTGGTATGCAATACATTAAACTACTTTGTCATGTGTTATATTAAATTAAATAAAGAAAAAGGGGAAATTAATTAAAAGAGAAATAATTAATTAAGTTCAGTTAAGAAAAACGCTTCAATTGATTAAAATGAACTTAGGACAATAAAACTAACTTTAATCAATACGATATTGTTTTGATGATGTGTTATAAAATGAATAAAACTAAGTTATGAAATTGTTTAATGCGTAGATACAGCTCATGAGGCGTTGACAACTAAGCTGACGTAAGTAGAGCTGAAGAGGCATTGGCAGCAGGGTTGCCAACAACAGAGTTGTCTTCAGCACGCTGACATCAGGCTTGTTTCAGCACGCTGTCAACAAGCTTGCTTTAGCAGCAATCTAAAGAAACGCTAACAACCGCCTTGCTTCAGTAGTAGTCTGAAAAGTGCTATCAGCAGCCTTGCTTCAGTAGTAGTCTGAAGAAGCGCTGACAGTATCCTTCCTTCAACAGAAGTCTGAAAAACGCTAACAACAACCTTGCTTCAATAGTAGTCTGAAGAAGTACTAATAGCAGCCTTGCTTTAACAGCAGTCTGAAGAAGCGCTGACAGCAACCGTGCTTCAGCAGCACTCTGAAGAAGCGTTAACAACACAGTCTTGCTTCAGCAGAAGTCTGAAGAAATGCTCGTAGCAGCCTTGATTCAGCAGCAGTCTGAAAAAACGCTAACAATAGCCTTACTTCAGCAATAGTCTAAAGAACTAACAACAATTTTGCTTCACAGTAGTCTGAAAGAGCACTGACAACAGCCTAGCGCTAACAGCCGTTTGAAGAAGCACTTTCGTATCAACATAGTTTATCAGCAACACTCGCTTTCAATAGACTGATTCATAAGCTTAAGACGCCAAAGTGTACAACTGTCATGTACAACCATCAGAAAGCTGACATGTATCAGATTCAACTGTTTCTACATTTCAATATAAAAAAGTAGTATAGTACAACGACGAATTCTCTCAGTCAATTCACGATCCCTGAATATCTGAATTCTAGGTACGGCGAATCCTCCCGGTCTATTCACTATCCCTGAATATTTGAATTTTTGGTATGGCGAATCCTCCCGGTCAATTCACGTATACAAGAATCAGATTCGACCGTTGCTACGCTTCAATATAAAAGAGCAGCAGAGCACAACATCAAATCAAGTTTTTTTTTGAGTTTTTAGTTCGCACTAGATTCTGCATTTCTAAATCATAAAAATATAATGAATAGAAAATATATTTTTTTTCTATCATTTGTAAATTTTATTCTATAATTAGAATTCCTCTGAACTCACGATCTTGATTATCTCGCTTACTCTCTCTAGCTATTAAGCATACATTATATAAGTAGAGAAATAATTTACTGTATTACCTGAGAGTATTATCAGTATTGTAAGTTGAACAGAACGTTGTCTGTTCAACAGTGAGTGATAGCTAGGAGTTTAGAACAAACAATTGTTAAGTCCTGAGTTCTTACTGGGTTTATGTAGACGCTATACAAACCAAAGTCTTCTAGTGAAATCTTTCTGGAAACAGAATAAGGGTGACGTAGAAGTTTATCTCCGAATATCCATAGAACTCTTGTGTTATTTCCTTACTGCATCTCTTATCCGTAGTCTATAACTTCAAATCTAGCAAAAATTTCCGCACTTGAATCCTTTCAAAAGTTTGTGACAATTTGTTGAAGAATAGAAACAAATTTTAATCTCTAACTGGATTAAAATCGCACTGAAAGTGAAAATTAGCTCAACAATATTCAACCCCCATTCTATTGTTGAAGTCGATCTTAACAAGTGGTATCAGATTCAGGTTTTCTATTCTCAAGCAAAGCAGATATCTAAATAAGGTCTTTTCTAAAAAAAATTCAATGTACTCAAAATAAGGTTATGATGACTGGAAGATCAGGATGCAAGCTCATTTGGCCGTCCAAGATGAGCTTGCATCCTGATAAGAGACAGGCGGAAGTACTAAAAAAAATATTGTCTCCTCTTATTAATTAATTTCTATCTCTAACTAATTAATTTATACTTAATTTCTATCTCTAACTAATTAATTTATACATTTTCTTTCACGAATGATTAATTTATCTCCCTTCTCTATAACTAATTAATTTATCTTCTCTTATTATTGATTTTTTTCACTCCACTTTCTCTTTTTTTTTTCTTTCATATTTATTATCACCTATCTAACTTTTCAATTAAAATAACTAAAAAATTTATAACAATCTCTAAATATCTTAATAATATATTTGAATAAAAATAATTTGTTATATTTATTAATTAATTTTTTCTCTTTTCAATTACTTTATTTATTAAATATTTATCATCTATTTTTTTCCCTATTTTTCTCTTTCTTTTTCTTTTTTTTTATTTTTTATTTTGACTTATTAAATTTTTTTAATTTTTTATTACTTATAAAGGTTTATCTAATATTTTTCATCATCTTCTAATCCTTTAACAAAAGTAGATTATTATCAACATAACATATTAGTAGTGATATACTTTTTTTTATTTTAGTCATGGTTAATAATTATATGTATTGTTTAAATAATTGCATATATTTTTTAAATAAATTTAGATGAAGAAGCTATTATGGAAAAGGGAAAAAAATAATACAAATGAGTTAATTAAGAACAATAACAATGGACGTTAAAATTCATCGCCAAGTTTAAAAGAGGTAAATCCACCTGAATTTAGAATGACATTTTTATTCGAAGATGAAGTGCGTGATTTTTATAAATCTTATTTGGAGAATATTAGATTTGACATTTTTAAATTAAGTGATAAAAATGGAGTCGATGGAAAACAAAAATATTTTTCTAAGAGTAGCAACAAAAAAATATAGGTCAAAAAATGTACTAAATCATAGACCTTCGATTAAGACAAATGGTAAAATTAAGATCAATGTAGTTATTCAAGGTGATACAAACTTTGTAATAAATGGTGTACACCATGAACATAACCATATATTGAGCCCAGAAAAATCACGATATTTTAGATCTAATAAAGTATTAGATTTAGCTACAAAGAGAAGGATAGAGAAGAAGCCCGCGAGAAGAATTTTTACCTTTATTGGATTTGCAAATGTCTTGTTTGCAACCAATCTGTGTAGGGGCTAAAGAGTTTCATTTCCATCGCTCCAACCCTTTATGCTGTAGATGGTCATGTGGCACTTGCCCCATTTCTGTTGGGACTTGTATACATGTGTCTCGGTCCGTCACACTTAATTTAGTGATAGTATAAGTGGTCCCCTCTATGCAACTCTTAGCTCAAGCCTTTTTCCCTCGCGTCTATGCTTGAGTCTTGTGAAGGACCAGGAGTTTACTTCCTAAAGTCACTAAAATGCTCATGGTTTACCCGAAGCAAACAAACATTTATTGACTCTTTTTCTTACTTATCCAGTTAACAGAAGGGATGTCACATGTGTGGACACCCTTTTTGGGAATTATGGTATTGATGGGTAGAAAGGGCTCAGGTTTGATATGGGAGAATCTGATGCAGAATTTCAGGACCATTCTAAGGCCATACTAGTGGAAAGATATTTTACAGTATTCACACTCTTTTTTCGAGCCCAAATCAATTCGCTAGGCAATTTGGCCTTACACAATGCATTCCTCTTTCCTTCTTCCCTCATGGTATTCTAGTTCAAGTTTCAGACCAACTCAATCGAGCTCAGGATAAGTCTTGGGCAAATTTTCGATAAGTTGAGAAAATTCTTCCTTCTCCCTATGCTCTTTCTCGAAACTTGGTGGGCTGGCTATGATTCAATCCCTCAAGAAAGAGAATGAGCCTCAAACTTTCGCTGATTCCGACACAGCAAAGCAAAGACTTGGCATACTCTAGCAGCAGTTAGCGCTTTTTCCGAATCAACAATTAACAGGAACTAAGCTAAAATCGGGAATGCCGCATCACCTGGTGTGGGGAATTTTATTCCATTCCGGCAAGACCGGTTATGCAGCCTACCCCTATTATATAAATTATAGAAAGGAGAATCTCTCTTTCTGATTCAATTCCATTTCTGGGATATAGACACTTTCTTTTAGACATTTAGTTTGATTGGATACTCCTTTCTTTCAAGATAGTCGAGCTAAAAGCCTTAATGAAATGAACGTTCCTGGCCCATCTTCTCTCTTTTATTTTGTTATCCCCTGCTTCTTACTAAAATATTTTTCTCTGGAGCCAGTATAAAAAAAGATAAATTGAGAATCCTACGCCTCTGAACTGAAAGACGAGTGAACGGCTACCTCCCCACACTAAATGCCTATTGAGTTGCCTACCCACTGCCCCCCCCCGTTTGAGCTAACTGCTACTCCTATTTCGATGTTCTAAGGCTATGGCATCGGTTTACACATTCTTGACTTGAAAAAAAGAGTGATAAGGATTTTCGCCATTTGATTTAGGAAGATAGGATTCCCGGTCTGAGAACAAGAGCCATTCCATTCGTGGTCACATGAAAGCGGCAATAGAGAGTCCTCCTACTGCTAGGCTAAGGGAAAAGGCAAGGATCACATTCGATTAGTACTTGCTAAAGGCTTTCTCCCTCTCTACTGAACATATTAGTGTTTAGCTGCTCCTCCTCGCCTATAGGGCCGATTGATTGACCAAGATGGAAATCAATGCCTAGTAAAAGTAGGCCAAGAAAAGAGGATTTCTTTCTATCAGAATCACCCCAGCTGCTAAGAGAAAAAGTGACATAGATTTAGCTGTCTCAGAAATGAGTAAGGGCATCATGGCTTAAGTAAGGCGGATAGTTCTCTATCTCACTTCTTTGTATACTCACTACAGGTATTCCACTTCTTCCTTCGTTGCACCTGAACTGAAAGAGCTGGGATAGCTTCCCGTAATGGAAGGATAAAATGGTGTACGGAGCTAGTAGGCAACCAAAAGCAGGGAAACAAGTATGGCAGTTGACCACCCCGAAAGCAGGGCAAGTAACCCAAAGCATCGGCTTGGGAATAGATTGATTGTACGGAGGTTAAATCTCTCTTGTCCCTCCGGCCGGCTGCTCCGCTTAATTTGAAGCATTAGTTAGAGGTAGAGATGACAATGGGACGGTTCGGGGCGGGAAATGCATTTACTATCCGCCCTATTTTAATTTCGGGGATTTTTTTAATATCATCCCCGCCGTTCGTTTTTTTTCGGTTTCAGAGAATTCCGTGGGGCACCGTTAATATTTTTTTAAAAAATAAATAAAAATTATACAATAAAATTATATAAACGATTTTTTTAATATAATATATATAGTAATATATATTATAATTTTATATTATTATAAAGAAATAACCTTACTACTCTTATAAAATATAGAGAATAAATAAATATATTGGTGATTTAATATATGTAATTATGTTTTTGGTGTTCAGGGCAGAATCGGGGTAAAATCGGGGCGAGTCGGGGTGGGGGACACAAGTATCATCCCCGCCTCATCCCCGTTCAGTTTCGAGAAAAACCCGTCCCACGAGACAATTCGGTTCGATTTTTGCGGTGCGGTTTCAATTTATCATCCTTAGTCAGAGGTGAGTAGTAGGCCCGATCGTTGGGTGCATTAGTATGTATGCCTGTGTGATAACTAAAATCCTAAAAAAAATGGAAATTCAAAATTTTTTTGAAGTCTTATAAAAATAAATAAATTATAATTCTTAGAATGAAAACCCTCCAAAAATTCGTGTACTTAAATATATAATTAATATTTATTTCCTTATAATAATAAGTACTTTTTATTATTCAAATAATGATGTAAACTACTTGTCGTGAGATTGTCACTAAAATCAGTAGTAATGGAAATAATTTTACTGTTTGTTGAGTGGCTTAGACATCTTGTTAATGGTAAAAGAAGAAGGTCAAAATTTCCATGAAAAGGATAATCTTGATAAAAAATAAATCAGGATTTCAAGTTTTGTGACAAATATTATTTTACTAAGGCTTTAGTCTTTCATTCAAAAGTTTTTTACTTTTTTCTTGGTAGAGTTCAAAGCTAGGTAAAGAGTAAAAAAAATCTCTAAGAAATCAAATTGTAGTTAAATGTCTATTTAACTCGTTGAAATTGATAAAGTAATAAAATAAGTGTAAACAATTTAATGAAAAATAGAATGTTTATGAATAAAGATAAAAGATAAAGAGTAAGAGTTGTTAAAAATGGAAAAGGTTGGTAAAAATGTTTATGAATAAGGATAGAGAGTAAGAGTTAATAATGATAGAAGATTAATGTTTGTGAGCTTTGAAAATGAAAGAAATAATAAGAGATAATGAAAAAAAAAAAAAAAAAGTAATTATGATTTTTTAAATTAGTAAAATGAGGAGGGATAAGAGAGGGAATTTGATGGAAGGAATGAGAGAGAATGATTTTGGCATCACCTCATTGGTTGGAAAAAGGTAAAGTAGGAGGAAAGAGAGAAATTATTTGATTTTTTTAGCCAATCATATTGCCGCCAGTCAGTCACGTCATGCCCTCACCAAATTCTCATTCCCAATCATTTCTAACATATAATATAATTCATTTTAAAATTAAAAGTTAATAGTTAGTAATCATAAAGTAAATAATTATTATTAAACCTATAAATTTAAAATATATTGTAATTTTAAATATATATATATATATTTTAAAATAAAAATTATATAATAAATATTTTTACTCTTAACATTTTGAAAAGAAATTAAATCCAGAAAAATGAGAATTTGAAATTCAAAATCTTTAAAACTTGTCAAAATAAAATTTAAATTCTTAAATATTTTAGAATCTAAACCCCTCCAAAAATTGTGGATCAAGAAAGAATATAAAACGTGCATAAATAAAGATCTTTTATTCTTTTGTTTTTATATCACATTTTTATTTTAAATATAAATAACAAGTCAATTATAATATTAATTAATTAATTTATTAAACATGGAAAGAACATACTCAACTAAACTATTGACTTATTCTAGAACTTTCAGATTCTTGCTAGTTTTAGTTCCAATAATTATGCCATTTGAACTAATAACAATAAAAAAATTAATGCAAATATTTCAGCCTAAAACAATTGATAAAACTGACTAAAATCATCATCAATGCCCCTCCCCCCCAGTCCACTGTTAAGCCCCCAAACCAAACCATATCATCATCATCATCATCATCTTCACAATTTCTTGGCAAGAAGCTTTTCTCATCACTGCCAACAGACTTGACGTTTTCTACATTACCCAACTTCTTCTTTACCTGTAATTGAACAAATACCTCCCAGATAGGCTCGGGCTAAAACCTGGCTCGCACCCTCCAGGAGGACCTTCTTCATCTCTTAAATCCCTAAACCATAATCCTCCATGACGACTGTCTCTGCAAAATGGATTCAGACAATTAGTAATTCTGTCGAGCATTCATTCTACAATCAACAAATAACAGAGGAAATGTTTACCTCCTGGGCTCCTCAGGTGTATGATTCAAATCATAGCCACCACCAACAAAGTATCTGGTGGGTTCACAGCCAGGCGGAGGTGGCAGTCCCACGTCTCTTATATCCCTCCTCCTTGACAATCTTTCTTCAAGGTAATGGGCCCTACTAATGGATTCCGGGGCCAAGTATTCATGTCTATGGTACAACATACTGCATGCATATAAACCAAAAATGGAACTCAAACTTCCAACCTAGATATATATAGACAGACCCTACCCTTAAGGCACGTATGATGCATTAATTTTTTGTTTTTATATTTATTGAAACAATAACTATTCAGATTATTGTAGGATCAGTGGTGCAAATGGAATCATTTTGTTTTGTTGGATTTTAAATTTGAATATAATGCAGCTGAAATACCTATGTGGATAGCCAAACAAATCGGGGTTAAGTGCCGTCGACTCACAACCAGGAGGCCCTTCATCCTCCCTAGGACGTCTTTCTTCATGGTAAAAATCTCTTTTAATGGCGGCTTCAAATGAGTTATTATGCCTCATGTCTGCCTGCTGAAGTCCCGCTGAATCAAATCTGGAAGTCCCTCCAGCAGCCCATCTATTTAGGTCAGCATTTTCCGGTAATGGTGCATTTATTCCTGGGAATCCAACACTCTTTTTCCTTGACTGCTCTGAATTGGCTGAAGATCCCCTGATTTCTCCTCCTTCCCCTTCTTTGTCGATTTCATTCTCATCAAAAATTGTAATCCCCGAAGGCTTGTCCTCTAACTCTTCATCTTTAATGAAATTTGGAACAAGTTAGACTTTAGACAAAAGATGGAATTTATATATATTTTTTTTGAAGTAAACATGCAAAATTACCTAAATAACCAGGTGGATATCCTAATTCTCGCATTCTGTTAAGCCAAGGAGGCGGATCAAGCTCCTGCATAAACAACAGAAGGAAAAAACAAGTTGCTCAAAGAACTTGATGAAAACAGCAATTACCACCCACAAAAACAACAATTAATCTCACCCCAAGGCCAAGAAGTTTCTGTGTTTCAGCATTAAGGATTCCAGGCTTTAAACCGTCATATTTTCCTCTAGGAGAGTCCTGATAGTAACGGGTTAGGCTACGTGAACTTGCATTTTTACTTCGCTGGCCATTGTGCTTTTCACGAGCAGTGTTTACTGCAACACTGTCACGAGGCTTTGGGCAATCCTTCAAGGAATGGTTGTATGAAGCACAATTGAAACACCGAAAATTGGATATTTCAGAATGCCTGACAATAACAAAATAGCGTACAAAGAAAAGTGGCACAGTGAGTAATGGGCAGGAGAGTACTTGACAACTTTATTCATTGTCAAAAGGAGAAGAATTTTGCTCCATCAGAAAATTAACCTGTCCATATCACTAAAACCATCAGGTGAAGTCAAACCAAAAGTGTATGCACGATCATAGAGTGGAACAGAAGTGCTATTCAAATCCAATTGAGTGGATTCATTGTCCGGTTGGCTTCTCTGTTGGTTGTCCATCCAAAAAAACTACATAAATAGCATAGAATAAGCAAAGACTTTTAACATAATAAGAAGAATGAATAGATTAACTGAGGCAACAAATACCAGCATACCACTGCAGAAGGCTTATTATCTCGATCAACACAAAGAGCAGGAAGATACATCTCTTCACCAGATTCGAGCACCTTCTTTGTATCCTGAAAAGATTAAGATGCAATTGACATTTTATTTTTCAATTCATTTTTAAGTTGCAATGACATGTATAGAATACTAAATCAGCTTACATAACAAGGAGGAGAATGTTTAGCATGCCATTCTGTCCACTGCTGGAGTAGCTCCCCAAGCTTTTGTTTGCTCTCTCTAATAAAGATAAGTAATTTGGTTAATGGAAAGAAGAAGAAGTCTTCATGTGAAAGATCACAATAGTCATCGTGTATTCCCCTTAATTACCTTGTTAAAGAAGAATAAACCACATGGACTGATGGTTGTTCTTCGTCGTCGTCAATTGCAACCCGGGCTCTCTTGACACCTGATATGGCTAGCAATAGAAGATTATGGAAAACAACCAGGCTTGATGTTGGCTAAATAAACGAGTATTTAATTACAAAAGGTTATGGGTAGGGGTGAAGATAGCAAAGGATACATTTTTCTTCTTCATCTTGTTTTTCTTCAGAAGAATCAGCAGCAGCAGCAGCAGCAATAGAAGAACCATTTTGGGCAACTACTACAAGGGTTTCCTTCAACTGAGTAGTTGAGGTATCGTTATAAAATAACTGGATAGACTTATAATTGGAGTTACGAATGTCGGATAAATCCTCAATCTCCATGTCAATCTCCATATCCGTTTCCATGGTTAACGGCGAGTAGTTCGAAACAAGTCTGTCTACGTAGAGAAGCACATAAATGATTGTCTTTTATAAAACAAGCGAATAAATTGGAAATGGGTATGATGGATGTACCAGCGCTAAATAGGGCTTTTTCAGAATAAGGATCTGACCTTGAAGCCAAACAAAGATCATATAGCCGGAAGCTGTTGCTTTTGCTGGGTTTTAGCTTCCAATTCGAAGCTGCTGCCTGCTGCCTGCTGCTTGCTGCGGAAGAGAGAAAGAGGGTTGGAGGGAAAATCTTGAACAAGAGGCAGACCAGACCAGACCGGGGGAGGAGGATTGTACGTTCTTGTGTTCGTGTGGGGTATATACGATCGGACGCAATTAGATTTAGGCCTGTTTGGTTTCAGACTTAAATCATAATCTATTATCATCAATTATATAATCTTTCTTTTTTTACAAAAACTTAAAAGAAAGTTATGCCAGTATTTAGCATTTAAATTAATAAAATTCTAATAAATTTATTCATTTTTATTTATTTTCACTAATATTAATATATATATATATATAAAGTAATGATAAGAGATATTTATATTAAATGAAGTAAAAATGATGTGGCATTATATGTTCAATTTTAGATTATGCATATCTATTGTAAAAATATTTATTCATTTATTATTTTTCAAATTTTTTATATTGAATGAAGTAAAAATCATGTAGCATTTTCAATTTTATATTATTAAAAGGAAATTTAATATTTTTTAAAATTATTATTAATTATATATAAAGTTTGTTATTTATTTTTTATAATTACAAAAATATTAATATATATAAAAAGTATATATATATATATATATATATTATTTTTATTTTTATGCTTCAATAATTTATTCTCTCATATTTATTAAACAAATTAAAAAAATGATTTTAATAATAAAAATGATTCAAATTATAATAAATAATAATTAATTATAATATATTTAATTAAAAACATTCCCTTATTATCTTATACATTAATTAATAGATTACACAATCTAACTAATGAAATATAATTACAAAAAAAAAACATACATATGGTTCAAAAGTATATTATATAAACATACAACAAATTTAACAAAAACCAAACATAGCCGATCATAAACTTCAATAATAATAAAAAAGAGTGACACTGTGAACACATTATGAACCACATTTATGAACTTTGAGGTTCAAAAGAGGCTAGAACCAAGCTATAAAGATTGACAACATTGAACAGATGTAAGGCTCTACTACTACTACTACTGCTACTCTTTCCATATGCATGCAATGCAGTATACAGGAAAGCTAAAGCATCATTTCGGTCAAGTCTATCTGTCTTAGTTCTACCTGAACCACCATCTCTGTACAGCAGAAATAAGAGAGGTCAAGAATGGGGCGTAACGCTGAATCGATGGATTTAAGGTCCTCCCTATCTTTGCCCATACACTTTGATGATGACCAGCTGTTACTGGGGCATGATACATCAGCTTCAACAGCTGCCAAACACCACCATTCAGCACACAAGAACAAAATATCAAACAAAACAAATGAAATACTGTTAACGGACCTTCCAGTACATGAAAGTTTGTATTATGTTACGTTGCCACCTGCATATGTATTTCTATGAATTCAATATTTCATATTTAACGATTTTACACAAAAGACAATAAAAAAAAGCATACAACTTTTTCAGGATACTCACGAGAACAAAGATATTATTAGGAGAAATCCAAGTCCTATTTCTGCATGCGAAGACAATACGCTAAGATTAGTCGTGTTGGCTTCTACCCATACACATGACTTGTCCAAGTATCTCCTGCAAAACCATAAGAAATATAACTTTTTTAAGTTCAAATAGATAGACGAAAACAAACATTTAATATCATGAAACCAATACTTGTAATTGTTACCTGTACAGCGAAGAACCTCTGAAATTTCTTCTAAGAAACTTCGCAGCATGCTCAAGAGCTCGACATATGATGGGAATCAACGCAACTAAAGAAAACATGAAAGCCTCCACACGATTATAAAAAAAAATTAAATTGACAATCACCACATTTAAGAATGTGAAGACAATAATAATAAAGTACCAACATTTGAGAGAAAGATGAGAAGCGAGGAAAGTGACACAATAAGTGGAGTAAATGAAATCCTTGGAGGCCACCACAGATTGAAACCATACTTGCACCGCCTGTAAATTCCACGCCCTGGGTTTCTACAAGAAGTAGGAGATTTATAACTTGGAAGAAAATCAATCGAAAATAAATCAAGAAAAGAAACTTGCAAGGAACAATACCCCATATAAAGTGTACAAGGAATAGAGTGAAGAGCATGTTGTCCCCATGAAAGACAGCTTGTATGCCCTGTTTGAAAGATTTATAGGCACAACAGGAAGTATAGCCAGAACAGCAACAATAAAAACCTGGAAAAATATAAAGTAACAACATTTGACAGTTGTCTCAACAAAACATATATTAATCCAATACATTATAAACATTAAATTACCCAAGCATTGACAGAAAATTGAATAGTTGGTTGGTCCCAGCGTAATGAAGTTGGATTTGGGACATGGGTTGTTGACGGCCCTGACACTCTAGTAGCTGATCATACATCATTAACAAGTATTTAGGGTTAAATCAACATCAAGTTTAAAAGTTTATTGTGGAATCGATCAGAAGCTACCTGAGCTGCGTGACTGTACGTTGATTGTACTTGGAGTCATTGCCTCCACAACAAGATCTGGATCCTGGTCATCCATATACATGTATTAATTCTAACTCGGCTAATAATGAATGAAATGAACGAAGGGATAACTAAAACAGTAGAAAAAGGAAAATGAAATCTTCTAAAGGGCTTTGCTTAATTAGTGACAGTAGATCATATAGTTCATGAATCTTGAAACAAAATGATTCGTAATGAAAGTGGAAAGTTTTGGACTATATATATATTAAGATATGTCAGGCTTGATTTCTAAATAAGATTTGTTGGTTTTAGTATCCTGATTCTAACACTAGGAATCCTAATTAAATCGCATTTCAGGTTAATTTTTTAAGGTACGTAAAAGAGGTAATTAATTAACATGTGAATTTCAGAAAGAACCCTAGCTAGCGCAGTAATTTTCGCAGTAGTGATTCACGAACTAGTATAAGGAATCAGGTTAGTAAGAGAAATCCCTAATTAATTAATTAAACCCATCATCAACATGTGACTATCTAATAAAAAAACATCCATAATCCATTTGTGGAAATCTGCATAGAAGCATGATTATATATGATTAAGTGAAAGATATGGAAATGAACGGACGATGAAACGCTGGTAAAACTTGTGCTTAAAATGATCGACAACGTTGGGAAGAGAGGCCATTTGTGGAGGGATGAGAATGTTTGACCAGTAATCCGCCCATCTTGGGTCTCTCTCGTAATCGTACGCCGCCGCCGCAATTCTCTTCGACATCTGCCGATGATCCTCTTCTTCTCCCATCGCTTCTTTAGGACGTACTCTCTACTACGCTTACAGTTCGTGTCGTTCACTCACTTGAAGGATGAGATGCTAAAATAATAATTATGGAGCTCAGCTCAACTCACTCTGTCTGGAAACAAGAACGGGTTCTTTTCATTCATTCCTTCCTCAACCAAACAAATACTTAGAAGAACCGAGTCAACTCTTTGAATTAATTAATTAATTAATTCTCATTTCTTCAATCGTACGTATTTGTTCTTTTTTGTTTGTTTGTAGCTGAAAATAAATTGTCCCCTTCAACCTTCAACTTATACTGTATATTCAAATTAAGCATGAAACTAATATTTACGTCAATTGTAGATCTAAACTTTTGTGACATGTGAAATCCACAATTCAACAATGAAAAATTGTCAATATTTTTATGTTTTATTATATATATATATATATATATGCCCAAAAAGAGTAAGTCACATATCACGTTCCAAAACCATGTCATCAACCAATCAAATTATCAGTTGAAAAAAGAGCATATATGTGACTTCGATAAAACCGAGATATGGTCATGTAATTAATTAGAATTAGTAGTTGCCAGATTGGGACCAAGTACTACTGGTTTGGGAACGGGTGGGACGATCGGAGGAGGAGGAGGTATAATATTCTTGATCACTTCCGAAGGCCATTCTTTGGAACATCCGAATTTGAGCAGACTGTTCTCTATCTGGAGTTGAAAACTCCGCTCTGTCCCAGTTTCATTCCGTTGCTTAGGTCCGTTACATCTCCCATTGAATCCAGGGCCCTCACTATCTGCATTCATTCATTATTAGTAATTAATTAATTAATTAATTACCTGGCTCATTCTAGGCCTCTTTGGTGCCATATGACGTATACAAGCTGCGGCTGCTTCGATCATGCGGAACATCTCGCTGGCCACGTATTTTTTCTGGAGTTTTGGATCCACCAGTTCATCCAACTTTTCAGTTTCAAGCGCTTCAGCTAGTAAAGGTCGAGCCTGTGTACGTGTGAATTAAAATTAATTAATTAATGTCGTAATCAATCAAACGTGAGTGTATCGCGTTCGCGCGATCCATTATATATATATACGTACCCACTCTACTAGACTCTCATCCCCAATGGGTTGAGAACCATCCACTGGCTTGCGGCCTGTGATGAGCTCTAAAAGTACCACTCCAAAAGAAAATACGTCCGATTTTTCTGTCAGCTTTCCCGTAGCTGCATACTCCGGAGCCAAGTATCTAATTATATATAATCCATTCATTCATTCACCAATATTATATATTAATACTAATACTAATACTAAACTTGATGATGATCAATTAATTATATTAATTAATCATGACTTAATAGTTACCCGAAAGTTCCCATCACACGAGTGCTGATATGGGTATGGGTGTCGTTTGCTAGCTTGGCCAACCCAAAATCGGCAACCTATTTATATATTCATAACCATGAGATCATTTCAGACTGTGGCTAGCTAGTTTAATTATTTATTTATTGTAAGAAATTTATTAACCTTGGCCTCAAAATCATTGTCTATGAGAATGTTGCATGTCTTGATATCCCTATGAATAATTCGTGGATGACCTGTTAATTAATATCTTAATTAATTTGATCAATATAATAACTAGGTAGGTAGGTAGGTAGAGTTTAGGAGTTTATATGTTACAGTCTTCGTGAAGGTAAGCTATTCCGCGGGCTGAACCAGCCGCCACTTTCACTCGTTGGTCCCATTCCATACCTGGGCTATCTTTACCTGCCAAATTAATTAAGTAACATTAATTAATAAATTAATTGAAACCTAACAATATTCCATCGAAGCTACGTATACGTACCATGAAGATGGTGATGAAGGGTGTCATTTGCGATATATTCATAAACAAGAAGCCTTTCGTCGTCGGATATGCAGTAACCAACCAAGGACACCAAATGTCGATGATGAACTCGGCTGATAATCTCAACCTCTGCCCTGAATTCCCTCTCACCCTGTCCACTGCCCTTCTTTAACTGTTTCACCGCATGCAACTTCTCTTCCGTCAGCAGCAATAGTCCCTTTGTAAACATACCCAAATCCACCTTCCCCTAGAATGTTCTCCCTTGCATATCCATTTGTCGCATCACTAAGTTCTTCATAACTGAACCATGTCTTGCCGCCGCCGCCGCTGCCCATGTTAGAATTACCTGCTGCAGCTTGGTCCGATGAGCACGTATTCAAGTTGCTTCCAGAATTATTAATATTAGGAGCAGACTGATAATTTTGACTTCTAAGGAACATGGAATCTGATGAATAGTGGGAAGAATTGAATGGAGAATTATGCATGGCATATCCGCCAACAGATTTAGCATTATTACTATTATTGGTTCTGTTCTTTTTCCTCCTCGAGATCCATACACGTACCAATACGAAACTTATAATCGTAATAAATCCAAAAATGCTACCGACAGCCACCGCACCTACGTTAAGTCTGTCTTCGCCGTTACCAGCAGTTGTTGTTGCAGTTGAAGGTGGTGGTGGAGAATGAGTTGTAGATGTCCTTGTTGTAGGTTTGGAAATGGGGGCTATTAATGGAGATATGGGAGGAGGAGGAGGAGAAGAAGTTTTATTAATGTTGGTTGATGAATTATTACTTGTCGGATGAGCAAGGGGTGGAATGGAAGGAGGCGGTGGAGGTGAATTCAGTGGTGGAGTTGCAGCAGGCGGTGGTGGTGGTGAATTTAGCGGTGGAGTTGCAGCAGCTGGTGGAGGTGGAGGTGAATTTGAAGGCGGTGGAGCTGCAGCAGCTGGTGGCGGTGGAAGTGAATTTGAAGGCGGTGGAGTTGCAGCAGCTGGTGGCGGTGGAGGTGAATTTGAAGGCGGTGGAGTTAGAGCAGGTTGTGGCGGTGGAGGTGAATTTAAAGGCGGTGGTGATTTGTTCTTTTCGGGAGGCGGAGGAGATGATAGAATAGGCGCAGGGGGCGGGGGAGCTCCTCCGGTTTGGGGTGGTGGCGGGTTGTTGGCGGGAGGCGATGGTGGCGGCGAGAGAGGCGGTGGCGAAGCGTTTGGGGGAGGAGGAGGAGGAGGTGGTGAGGAAGAATTTGAAGAAGGCGGCGGCGATAATAATGGCGGAAGCGGCGGGAGAATGGAGGCAGGAGGAGGAGATGAAGAAGAATTTTTACTAGGAGTTGTAGGAGGCAATAATGAACCCATATGATATCATTCAAGGACCGGCCGGCCGGCTAATTAATTAGAAGCTAGAAATTAATGGCATGCTGCATTCAAATGTAGCTATTAATATTAATATTATGAGATGATGATGCATTAATTAGTACTACTTAGTAATACTGTTATAGGCTGCCGGTATAAACATAAAGATTTTCCAATAAGGAAATTATTATTAATAATTTATGCAAATGGATAGCTAGATTAATTAGAGGATAAATTACCCAGCAACAATAACAATAACGTGCGTCCAACAACTGTTTTGTTAACTAACTCACTTAATTGGAAACAAATTAATTATAAAACACATATTTTAATTCTTTAATTAATTATACTTTATATCCACTATGCATTGCACGTTGGAGAACCCTAGCTAATCATGTGAACCACGTTGGAGATTACCGATTATATATCACATTATCCTTCAACTTTTTCTCTTGTTTTCCTCAAATAAAAACACTATTTTCTTTTTTACCATTTTTAGAAAATTATTATTCATAGTAAATTATAGCTAATTAAGAGGAGAGTGCTAGCTAGCTCCAAACACTACTTATCTTTATGTGTGCGTGTGTGTGTGTGTTAATATCAGTTTTCATACAAATTGATGACAAATAGTGGATGCATGGGAGACAAACAATTATGATCATTTGTAGATTTATTAGCTAGGGTTAGTTTGATTTAGTTAATTACTAGATATGCTTATCCCTATTGTTAAAATCTTTACCAATCCCATAAACTAATAGGTAATATCGGGTTTTGAATTTTTTTTTTTAAACTTATTTGAGGCATTATATTTATTTCAATTATACAGCCACTTAAATTATTAACAAATATTAAAATATTATTATTTTATTATTATAAAAAAATATTTTTTAAATATAAAATAATATTAACTCACTATAATAATCTTCTATATTTTAAATCAAACAATAACAAATTATATAATATCTTAGAACCAATTATTATTCTTAAATAATTTTACTTAAGAGACTTCTTTTCATTACAAAAATAATAACAAAATTAAGTTATGTACATAAAAAATAAAACCTACAAATAAATGGGAAATTTGACGAAATAACCCTAAAAAGAGACTATATTTTAAAAATAACATAGCCACAAAGTGTTTTTCAAAAATAACCTTTTCCCATGAAAAAAATACCCTTTTGCCCTTAATAAATTTTCTTATTACTTGTTTTCCCCTTTTGTTTTCATTATTTCTTTTCTTCCCAACGCTTCATCTTGCTTTCTCTCTTCTTCCTCCTCCCCGCATACCCGACTCCCATAGCAAACAAGCAACCGGATGCTCCTGCGACGCTCCCTGCGACTATCCCCGACTCAACGCTGGACGCTTTCCCCTGCCCGCGACTACCCAAGCAACGCATTCAAGGCGATCTTCCCCCTGATTGAGCACCGACAAACGCCAATGGGAAATAAGAATGCAGGGAGGAGGAAGATCTGTTTCATAGACGCAATGTACACATTGGCGTAATAAGAATGCAGGGAGAAGAGAGAAAGTAGATGAAGCGTTGGAGGAAGAAGAAATGAAGAAAACAAAAGGAAAAAAAGTAATAAAAAAATTAACTAAGGGCAAAAGGATATTTTTTCAGGGGAAAAGGTTATTTTTAAAAAATACTTTGTGGCTAGGTTATTTTTGAAATATAGCCTCTTTTTAGGGTCATTTCGTCAAATTTTCCCAAATAAATAAGGCCCAATTACTATTTGGGGTTCGAACTTTGAGCATTTTTACTATATGGGACGCCAACTTTGATTTGAGCCATATGAGGCTCCAACTATCAAACTTATGGCCCTTTGGGGCTTTTTTACTTACGTCTGTCTATTCCGTTAATTTTATTTAACATTTCATTTTCTTTTTTAATTTAAGCTACAGTTATTATTTTTAAAAAAATATGTGTAAAAAAGAAAAAAAATTTAGAAGCACCCTCTCTCTTTATCTTCTCATTCTTCTCGCCCAAACCTATTCTCGACCGATTTAGAAATAATTTGTGTAGTGACTTGCTTAATCCTGTTCGTCTCTGAAATCATCGCACAAGTTTTCCGATGCGAGGGAGGTTACCGGACCGCCAAAATAGGTAATTCATCTCCTAGTTCAAATCGAGTCGTCTTCATATTCAGCGAGAAAGATCGTCTTTGATCAGATGGTGGAAGCGCCAAAATTCGAATCCGAACATGATATATAATTTCTCAAATTTCCTTCAAGAAGATAACGAGGGAAATGATTTTTTTGAAATGAAAATAGACTATATAGAAGTTGGTCTCCGTAACCACATATTGATATGGATTCCTTCCAGTTTGAGATGAAAAATGATAAGAACAACGGTGTAAAAGTCATCGACGATTATCACGACAAGGCAAAAGACGATGATAACGATATTGGATTTGGAGGATTGAACATATGGAAACGGAGCTTAAATGGAATCAGAGCAATTTGCTTGTTCGGAGTCACTGCTGTAACATTCTGCTTGATGACAAAGTTTTTACCTCATTTCTTACATTTCTATCTCATAATCATTCTTCAAATTCATAAAAGAAATGACTCAACATGGTTAGTCGGCGAGAAGAGGAGATGAAAAGAGGGATGCGTGTAAATTTATTTTTTTACACCTGTATCATTTAAAAAAAAAATGCCAACTATAAAAAAAAAATCTGAAAAAAATGTCATATCAAATAAAATTAACGAAGCAGACAGACATTTAGTAAAAAGCCTCAAATGGCCAAAAGTTTGATAGTTCGAGCCTCATATGGCTCAAATCAAAGTTAGAGCCTCGTATGGTCAAAACGACTCAAGTTTCGAACCTCAAATGGTAATTGAGCCAAATAAATAATGGGAGGACATAATCCCAAAATAAGAAATCTACTACAAGGGAGTGTTTGATATGTGGTTTTTTACTGCAAATTAAATATGTAAACGGGAATAATCAAATCCCTCAAAATTTGGGGAATCATAAAACACATTAAAGTCTCTCTTCTCCGTATAATTCTCTTTTCATTCCTCATTTCATTTTTCATTATTTAATTAATTTTAGTATAAGACAATAATTTTTTTTATATCAAAATAAAATAAAATAATATATTAACATAAATTAATAATTATCAAATTCAAATAATAAACATGTTAAAAACTTTAATATAAACAAACCAAATTACATTATTAATTAATAAATATATATATATATATATATATATATATATATATATATATATATATATAAAGAGAATAAAATATTAAACATAAAATTTATTAATAATTTTTTTACTTTGATTAATTATTTCTAATTAATCTATATATTTTTTAATTGAGTAATAGTAGGAAGAGAATAAATAAAATTAATAAAATTTATAAATATATTAAATTATAATTATATAAAAATTAAATATAAAAATTAATTACTGTACAAATAAAATATTATTAACTAAATACTACATTTTTTTTTTCATTTTACACATCTATCAATCACATTTTCATTCTCATTCTCATTCCTTTATTTGAACCAATCACATTTTCATTCTCATTTTCATTCCTTTATTTGAACCAACCACTTTTATAATAAATTACACATCATCCCAATATTTTTGGAGTTTTAAAACTATTAATTTTGTTCAAATTTTTTTAAATTAACATTTTTTTAATATAATAAATATTCACCTACTCAATTAGTATTTTAACCATTACCATATATACAATATGAATAAGATAATGCTTAATAAAAAAAATATACAATTATCTTATTTTAAAACAATTAATGATTTACAAATGATTAATTAAAATATTTATCTTAATTTAAACTACTTATGATTTTACTGATTATATCATTGGCTAAGTCTCCTATCCCTTTTATGGACATTAGTGACTTAATAACATGCTATTCTTCTGGTGGTATAAAGTATAAACTAACTTCATATTCATAATTACTATTTCTTTTGTTATTCTTTCTCTCTTCTTATTTCCTTCTCTTTCATATTCATAGACCCGGTCTTAAACCTTCTTCTTCTAAAAACCTTGTTTTTCTTTCATTAATAACTCTTACTTTATGTCCTTATTCATAAACATTCTTATCAATCTTGTTCTTCCATCGTTAACCACTCTTACTCCCTATCATTATTCATAAACATTCATCTTTCATTAAATATTTATTTAATGCTTACTAAGATTTGATTTCTTGGTCGGTTTTTTATTACTCTTGACTCAACCTTGAACTCTACCAAGAAAAAAGGTACGTAGAAACTTGTGAATCAAAATAAAAAGTATTGTTTTTTATTTTTGTTTTTTCTTATGCTTAGTTTTTGTTAAGCTTAATTTTTAATATACATTGACATTTTTCAAAAAAAAAAAATCTTAGAAAAATAATATTTGTTACAAATTATTTGTATATAAAAATCTTTTATATTTATAAATAAATGACCCTACAAAGAAGAAGAAAATCATGAAAGAGTAGAAAACTAAATATCCTGATTTATTTTTTATCCAGATTATTAGTTTTTTTTTTATAAAAAAAATTGACCTTTTTGTTACCATTAACAAGATTTGTAAGTCACTCAAGAACCAAAGTAAAATTATTTTCATCTCATTTCTATTGATTTTAGCTACAATCTCACAACAAGTAGTTTAATATCATTTCAAGTAGTTTAATATCATTCCTTAAGAATAAAAAATAGTTATTATTCTAAGGAAATAAATATTAATAATATAATTTACAATGAAATTATATATTTAGGTACACAAATTTTGGAGGGGTTTTAATTCTAAAAATTATAGGAATTGGAATTTATTTATTTTTGATAAGATTTCAGGAAAATTTTGAAGTTCCATTTTTTTAGGATTTTAGTTGTAATTCTGCTCAAATTTAGAGCTAAAAAATTTATTATATTTTTTTTATTTAAAAAATATATATTATCTTGAAAACAAATTTAAAAATTGACAAAATTTTGACAGTTAGTTAACTAAAAAAAAGGTTTCCACATGTTTTTGATAATTTGTATATTTTGATTTTTTGTTGTAGTTTTAAAACACGAGAATGGATCAAAATGATGCGTACCAACAACAACTTGGACAAAATAATAACTCATCAAGAAGAGCTAACAATAAAAATAATATTATTATTGTCAATGAAAACCACATGTAAGGGCACAAGTTTGTTTTCAATTGTTATTTATTTTAGTTTAGCATTATTTAGGTAACATAAAACTCCTCTATACAGGTCTAGTTATGAGAATCATATGCAACAAACTAGTAATGTTGAATTGAAAATATATACTAATGTTAAGGTACGTTTTCAACTCATGTTTTTCTCTAATATCATGTTTATGTTGGTATGCACATCGTTTTTATGTAGTTGTGTAATCTCACCATTCTTTTATTAATAAATATAGATTATTTTTAAAAAAAATGAAGGATATTTATGTACTTTAATGTACAACATATAAATAATTAATTCAAAGTTCATTTTGTTTTATTGATAATGTATTTTAATGTGCAACATATGAATAATTAATTCAAAGTTCATTTTGATTTTATGGATAATTATTATATATGATTGTTGTTAGGTCCACATTCTATTAATATCTACACAAATAGTTACATGCTTTTATATTATAACACATATTATGTATATGTATAGGAAGGTGAAGAACACCCACAGCCACATGAACATGATGCAGCAAATGAAGGTTGCAGTCTAAGGGTATCAACTGGCTTTAAAAGACAACTAGGAGAGTCTTCAACGGTTACATTCCATGGGTCTAATAAAATACAGAAATATGATACACCTTCTGAAGAAGAAGAAGAAAAAGAAGAAGAAGAAGGTCCTTCTTCTACACCTGGGTCGACCAACACAAAGATATCCCAAAGAATTCTTAAAGATGACAAAAAGGATCAGAAGAAGGCTAGGTATTTTCAAGTTTCTTTTATATATATATAATTCATCTTCATTTTAGTTCAATGTATTTCACAATTACTAATTACTTTCTGTTTTTGATAAGCAGATTTACATTTATGAATCTAAAGAGTAATAAGTTGAAATGCCTTAGCAGTCGAGTACTAGCAAAACATGAATCAGAATTAGCAGCAAATAATTGGGATTTAATTGCTCCACAAATGGATCAGCCTCTTCTAAGTGTGTCTTTAATTGACTTCTTCACCGTAAAACAAATAAAGGAACATCTATCAAGTCTCATAGAGAATGCAGTCGGCCAGGTATTAAATATTAATTATTTATTTTATTTATTGTTTCTGATTGTTCTTCATGCATGAACTTATAATATATATAGATTAACAAGGACATGGATGAGAGCATGATGACAGTACCGGATCTTGCTAAGAATGGATGTCAGATGTGTGGCAAATTAGACAAACAAATGTTTGCATCTATACCAATTTATTGTTCATCGTGCAGTGCCCGTATAAAGACAAATTCACTTTATTGGATATATGATAAAAAAGAACCAAATCATTGGATTTGTAATGGCTGTGTTAAGGGATCACATGGAGTTAAGATCCGATATCTTGGGTATTCCATTCCCAAAGCAGAGCTAAGAAAGTCAAAGAATGCTCCAGAAGACGAAGAAGATGTAAGCCCCAATTAAGTTTAATAGTTTTATATAATTAATTAACATGATGATCTTTAATTAATTAATTTATTAATTTGCAGTGGGTACAATGCGACAATTGTGAGCGTTGGCAACATCAAATTTGTGCCCTTTACAATAAAGAATTAAAAGATTGTAAGGGAAAAGCACCGTATGCTTGTCCACGATGTCTCTTAATTAAGAGAATGGAGCTCGGAGTCGGATTCGGAGTCGGAGAAGGTGGTGTGGCTTTGCGAAAGAGTAGTAGTACTGCTGCTGCCGCCCCCGCGGCTATGTATGCAGCTAAGGATTTGCCAACCACCTTTCTCAGTAACCACATGGAAAAGAGACTTTTTAAAAGTCTTAAGAAAGAAAGGAAAGACAGGGCACGTGCTCAACAAAAGAATGTCAATGAGGTAGGTACCTAGCTACGTACATAATTTGTTACTTAGTTAATGCTCTCTCTATATATATGATATGATATGAGTAATAAAACCAATTTAATTTAATTTAATTTAATATTTTATAGGTGCCTGGAGTAAATGATCTTACTATTAGAGTCGTATTAAATGACAACAAATTAGTTAAAGTAGCACAACCATTTCTGGATATATTTAATGGTAATTATGGAAGTTACCCAACAGAATTTCCTTACAAGTCAAAGGTAAATTAAATTAAAAACAATTTGGATTTGAATTATAATCTTGATTGACATATTTTATATTGATAATATAATGTTGGTTTTTATAGGTGATTCTGTTATTCCAGCAAATGGACGGGATAGATGTTTGTGTGTTTGTAATGTACGTACAGGAGTTTGGTTCAGAATGTGGTTTACCAAACAAACGAAGTGTTTACATCTCTTACATTGATTCTGTCAAGTACTTCAGACCCGACAATATTAGAACCGTTTCTGGCGACCCTCTTCGTACCCTTGTTTATCATGAAATACTGGTAATTAATTAATTAGCTTAATTAATTAGCATGTTGTTAATTAATTAATTACACTTATTTCTGGGTTTCAGATTGGCTATCTAGATTATTGCAAGAAACGAGGCTTTGCAACTTGCTATATATGGGCCTGCCCACCTACAAAGGGAGAAGATTATATTCTCTATTGTCATCCAGAAGATCAGAAAACACCAAAACCTCATAAACTCCGCGCCTGGTAATTATAAGTACTTATAATCAAATTAATTAATTAATCTAATCTTTAATTTAATTTAATTTGCAGGTACAAATTAATGCTAAGGAAAGCAATGGAAGAGAATATAGCAGTGCAATGCACAACCTTATATGACCGTTTCTTTGTACTTAAAAGAGACCAAAATCTGAAGATAACTGCTGCCCGTCTGCCGTGTTTTGATGGTGACTTTTGGTCGAGATCTGCCGTGGACTTAATGAAAAATTTGGAAAATGGAAATGGAAATGGAAGATCTGCACCGTTGAAAAGAATCTCTAGATCAATGGGTCACACTGCAGATCATCCATCTAATTCAACCAAAGACATCCTCATTATGCAAAAAGTAAAACATTACGAGTACATCTTCTCATCTTAATTAATTTCATATTAATTAATTAATTAATGAATTCTTCTGCATGCATGCTATCACAGCTCGGCGAAACTATCTTACCTTGGAAAGAAAACTTTATTGTAGTCGACCTGCACTTTGCTTGCATGAACTGCAACGAAACGATACTTAATGGAAAAAGATGGGCGTGCAATCAATGCAAAAACTTTTACCTTTGTGGAAAGTAAGAAGTTATTTGTTTAATTTCAACAAACTTTTTGTCTTAATTCAATACCTAATTAATTAATTTAATTACTAATTATTATTACTATTATGTTGTCTTTCAGATGCCACGATGACACGTCATATCCCGCCACTAAAAGACATATAGACATCCATGGGGAGACACATATATTTTTAGAGGTTAATGGCGGAGAAGAAGAAGATTTGCCCGTTGATACCGAAGAAGAAGAAGAAGAAGAGCATAACGATGTTACCATAGAAAATAATAATTATTTCCAGAATAGACAGACATTTTTGAACTTCTGTCAACAGAAACATTATCAATTCGATACATTACGTCGAGCTAAGCATTCCTCAATGATGATCCTCTACCATCTTCACAATCCTCAACGGCAAATTGAACATCAATAACTCTTATCCAAACTTTTAGCTAGACTCCAATGAACCCTATCAATATTCTTTGTAATCTTCTATGGACTTTGTCCGTGGTTTTTTCCGTCTTTGGGTTTTCAGTATATATTGTGTTATTTACATATATTTTTTTTTATTACTTGTATCTTTAATTATATTGAATAGTAGCATAAACTCACTGTTTTGATATAAGTTTATTTGAATAAAACTTAGATTGTTTAAGAAATTGGTAGTAATATATAATGACAATATATATATGTTCACGTTTAAAATGTTCGCTCTTAAAAATCCCTTAAAAATGTGGTTTTCGAATTTTAGAAATAAATATAAAATATAAATCTCTCTTCAAATATTTTGAAATAATTAAATTAAATCAAATAAGGACATTGATTAAAACATGTTTGTGACCTAAGAGTCGTCGCCTAATTATTTCCAACAATTTAGCCAAAAAATATTTTGGCGTGTTAAACAATAACGCCTTCGAAAAAGAGATTCCTTAGGGATTTAGTACTTAGTTACACATGAAAAAAGGGCATATATTTCACGTGCCCGTTAGAAACGGTCTCTAACTTTAATATTTTGGCAATTTATCAAAATATTTTACACTTATTTCATTACGTTTATTTTGTTTTTGGCCATTTTATGTCGATCGAATCCGTATGTCTAGCCTTGCAGATTTTGAAAGGCTAGTTGTTGAGATGAAAATTTCAGGGGGATTTGATATGGTCGGGAGGGTGGTTGAGCCGGATGAAGCTGGATTAAATTAGTCAATAGTTTCTCGTGAGACTGAGATAGAGTATCCGTCTTCACACCCCTTGAGTTGCGATGTCTTCCCAAATGTCGAAAAAAGGGAGAGTAACAAGTGGTGGTATATCAAGAGCTGAGTTAATCAACTCTCGTCCTATTTCAAATTTGTTGTTCGAGAAAGAAACTATTGACGAGGTAGAAAATAAATGATGGTCACATGTAAACGATATAATCCAAGTCAATCCTATTAGAAATTAATGTTCTCGAATCACCAATTTTATTCATTATGCGTCAAATGAGTAATTAGTGGTTTCTAAGCCAATTATGATGTCAACGAGAATATCCAAGTAGAATTCTCAACACATAATATGACGATGAATGAAAACAAATTTCTCATGAAGGAGGTTCTAGAATTAAAGACTAAAGTGTGGCCCTATGTACATGAGATTCTACCCCTCCCGTATACTTTCCACTCAAGCTCTTCTTCATCAAAAAACTTATCAACATTGTCAGCTGAATAAGCTAAATGATCTATCGTTGAGTTATATGCAAGTTGTATTTATTCATTCTCCCCAAGAGTGTGGCGGTAAAAATTGAGATAATAATGTGTAAATTTCTATGGGGATCTTCTAACTCATTGTTTTGTCATCTAATTGTTGAGATAAGGTTAAATGTTTTAAAGATCAAGAATGTCTAGATATTCGAAATCTTATTTCCTTCAATAAGGCTTTTATATTAAAATGGTGTAATATATTTGCAACGGAGTCGAATAGTCTTCGTCTGATTGATTTACCCAAATATCTAGTTATCTAGCGGGTTGTAGCATTTAGAGGAGAATTTATTTTATGTGGAATTTTTTATGAACAATCTAGATTAATTGTGTGGATGATTCTACAATCAGTTTTGGGGACGACATTTGATGTAGTGTCAAAAGTCTAGCTACGACGGTATAATGAGAAATGACATAGTTAATGACATGTTTGATCACTAGTCTATTAGCTTCGCTAGCCGAAATAGATATAGAAGTAAATTAAACATTATGGACTTCGTCCCATAATAGAGTTTTACTTTTTGTAGGACGCAAACAAATGTCCCCGTCTTAACAAGACGTTAACAAGACATGAATAATTTTAATGTAGAGCATTGCTACAAATTGTTCACTAAGATAATTTTATATAATTTTTGTTGGGAGAAACTTTGAGAGTCAAAAATTTCATCCAAAAATCTCGTTCTTTGGATGGAGCGTTATTTACGGTGGAATTTTACGGATGATATGTGCATAAAAAAATATTGTAGTATGTGTCATGAGTTGGTTGAATCGACAACTCACTTATTTTTGTATTGTCGAGGGTGACTAGTATCTGAGGTCTTTTGTGAAGTACTACTGAGATTCATTGGGTGATTTTCAAGTCTATAATTAATTGATGTAGCTAATATGACAAACTTATATATTTGGGTTAAAATTCTAATTATTTTTTTTGTGAACTAACTATTTTGAGAAAAATCGTCGAACTTTCAATGGTTATAGTCGTCCGATACGTATCATTCATAATGTTATTATTATGACGCTTTCTGAGATTTATTTTGAAAAGTCAGTAGAGTCAGTCAGAGAGTTAATCGTTTTATCGAGCCCTTACAAACTCGATAACTTATTGAGTAATAATTTTTTATTATTTTTAATATTTATTAATCTTTTTAAAAAAATAAATAAATTGAAAGCTGAAGTGCATAATACAAAAATAATAAGCGGAATAAGTAGGAAAATAAACTGTATTAAATGAATCCATGCTAGTTTATAATAAAGTAAAATACTTGGTAAGCCGAATAAATAAATAAATTATCCAAGAAAAAATATAAAGCTATTATACGGCTGCCCGGCGAGTCTGGTCTGGGAGACAAGAAGAGGGTCCGAGATATGTCGGGATTGCTGGCATGGGCCGCCGATGTAGTTGGTGGCGGAGGGCACAGCAACGACGAGGGCGACAGTTCAATCCCACTGGTTATCACTCCGGAGCAACAGCAGTACGTGCGAGAGTTGGATCGGAAAGCTTCCGCCCTCACCCGTTCGATCCAAGATCTCCGGCTAAGACTTCCACCTCAAGATATCTCCCAACGCCTCCCTCACCTCCACGCTCACTCCATTGCTTCCAATGCTGCTTTGGCGCTCCAGTTGAACGCTCACTCTGCCACAAGAGAACAGGTACGCCGCTCAATTTCTTAATTCCTATTCAGGATCGATTCATTCATGCTTCGGGAAAGTGATTTGGAGCTTATTAGGAGAGGAATAACCCTTCGATACTTGGATTTAAGCTGTGGAATCGTTATTCTTCACGAGTTCAAATCTATTAGCATTGAATTCTGACTCTCTTAGCTGGGAATGTCATTTTTATTTTTTTAATTTGCCTTCATTGTGAGGAGGATTTTTTTTATCAATATCATTCGCAGGCCATCCTTGCCAGTTTAACCTTTTAGATGCCTCCGATAGTTTCAAGTGCCGTCCCTCTGGCAACCTTTTTTTATACATTTTTTTTAGAAAGAGGGGATTTGATAGAAGCTTCTTCCTTTTCATTCTTTGACAATGAAATCGAGAAATATCAGACTCTTTAGTCTAGTGAATGCTAACTGAAATTGAGAAAAGTAAAATATGCTTGACATCCCAAGCATGAGAAACATCAAGGGAGCTGAGGGAACTACACATGTCTTGAACATCATAGCATAAATGCCATTGAGGTTACAAATCCAGCTAAGTTGCTATAGATCTGACCTTCTTATTGCTAACATTTCCTTCCAAGGCACAAATAAGAGAAGTTACATTGCAAAAAGAAAATACTGCTTATGAAAAGGCAATATTGGATTGTGAGAATAAGATTGGGGAAAAGCTGCACGAAGCCGAGAGCCTTCAGAGTAGGTTACAGGTATGTAGCTACTTCCTTGCATGCATAATGCATCTCTCATGATATCTGTCTATATGAAATGTATTTTGTCTTGAACCATTCTTTCTTGGAAGTTTTTTCCTTTCTTTGCTGTACATGAATCATCAACTTATTTTCAACTGATATTTTCTTCTTGAGGTTGTTCATGGGACCGTGCATCAAACTGCCCATTTCACAGAATTGTGGTAATTATGTTTGCCATTCAAAGCTATTAACAACTAAATAATTGGGCCATATCCCACTTAATTGAATGCATGAACAGTCAATTGGAACTGGAGTTCATCTCCAGACGATGCTGATATATATTTTTAATATTTCCTCTTTTATTCCCTTTTGTGCTCATTTGCATTGAAATTTAGTAACAGCTCAAAAAAAAAAAAAAAATTGTTTGCAGGAGTTGGACTTGATTGAGAAAAGCCTTGTAGGAGAGCTAGAAAGTGCATTAGCTGCATTCAATGCTAGTCAATCTGGTGAATTGTTGTATGATTCCACTACCAAAGCAGAAGATCAAGATGACGCTGAAATGTCAAAATCTGACCTGCTAGAGAAGCTAGAGAACAAGAGAAAAGAATTGGTTTGTTTTATAGATGTCATCCGTACATTCAATTTCTTATTGTTCCATCATGGTAACATAGTTGAATATTTTATTTCTCTCAGTTTTCACTTGAAGGGATGGTGCAAGATTTAGAGAAAAGGTGGGCAAAGGTTCAAGAACATGCAATGAAACAGCCCTCTCCAGGTACTTCAGAAATTAGCTTGAACTAGAGAGCCCATTTTTTTCCTTACTTTTGTTTTTGAGTAACCTCAAAGTCCTTACATATGTCTCATAAAGAGAAGCTTATCTTATGAAGATGATATTCTTGTGAAATATCTCCACTCTCCCTCATTGCTTGGTCATGATAACAGACTGTTTAATTGTCATTAATGTACAATTGAGAGGGATATACGCTCCTTAATTCTTGTTACCATTAGAATATCTAATTATTGATGTACTCAATTATTTAAACATATTTTCCATTTCCTTCAGCTCAACGAGAAAAAAATTTGGACAAACAATTGCACAGCCTGATGGAACAATTAGCTGCAAAACAGGTTTATTATCTAACTTGCTCCCTTGTATCATACAAATTGTGCATGTTTGGAAATTTTCTTTGTATGTATATCATTAAGTTACCTCCTTCCAGGCGCAAGCAGAGGGGCTAGTCAGTGAGATCCATATGAAGGAGGTGGAACTGGAGCGAGTAAATGGACTATGGAGAAGACTTGAAACTAGCACTATAGATGTAAATACGGCCCGGAATCGTTTCGGAAGGAGCAACTCAGACAAGGGGCCATTTGCAAGTGATTATAATATTGATCCTTACCAAAGACTTCCCTATCACACTGGAGGCCGCACTGAGAGCCAAGAGAGGATTATGCTACTCAGGTCGGCTTTTGTTGTTTATATCTTAGCATTACATATCTTGGTCTTCATCAAGTTATCATTCTAATGTTGTTTCTTAGTATTCCTACTGGTCTTTAATCTCACATACCCGTATATGATGTGTTGAAATGTATCATTAAGTTTTTGTCTTTTCAAATCTACAGTTGTCCTTATTACGTGGTCCTGTGAATAATGAATTGAGTTACTTCTTTAAATATATGTAACGTAAGTATTGATTTATTTATTCTTGGTGCCATAGCTGCATTAGTATCCAAAATCTTAAACTTCAACCCATTCATTCTCCTCCTTCTCTTTTCTGCTGTTTTGATATCCTCCATCTGGATCTTGTAAAACTTGAAGTAGAACCAGTCCAGCTTCTTCACTTTCTTGTTATAAGGACTTATCCTAGTACAGTCGTCTCCTCCATTAATCCAAGCCCAATTCTCATAACGTGCTGGTGAGAATTCTGAAGGCTGTCCGGACCATTATATATGCTGTCAACAACTCTTTGATGAAGTTCATCATGTTGCAGATATGATACCCTTATAATAGCATATTGAATCCAGTCCCCCTAAGAAATCTTGTTTATCTAAAAAGCACATCTGAAAGACAAATTAAGATGAGGGAGGCTTTAGCCGAGGAGGAAATATTAGTTTAGGGTTAGTTTATCTTAAACATTTAAGTCCTCTTAAAATTTTTATTTTTTAAAAATTACCCAAAACGTATCTAAGCCGTATCCATATCGGATTGGTCATCTCCATAAAAAGTCAACGATACTTCTTTTTCCGTATTGTTTCCGATACTCCAATTTTTTTTTTTTGGAGTATCCGTCCAACATAGAATTCTGAACTGTTATGTGCCAGTAAGGATAATTAATGAATTGATTTTGTTCTTCTGGTAGCTCATATTAATGATTCATTGGTCCCAGAAGGATTAATCCTCAGTGTCACATTAGCTAGACTGATCTTGTAAGGGACCGATGAGGAAAGATGGAAGGAATTGTACATGTAGATAATAGAGAGACATTATTGTCATGACAAGCTAAAGGTTAGGACCGGAGAGAAGGGGACCTTGCACTAGTTATCGCCGGAAAGGGTGCTCTTTGGCCGAAGAAGAGGAGGGAGCTCAACAGCTAGCATTTGTCTTCATGTGAGAGTAATAGTGGAAGAATCCCAGTTCCGATTTAATTAATAATAATGTCATCATGTACCTTATAGAGGAGATTAAGTGATTCTTTATGGTTTTGTCCTAGAGTGGAAACTTTACTTGATTAAGCGAAATTGATTAGACCAAAGTAATATATAGTTATTAGATAGTGGGATCATATGGGTTGTGCTTGATACACCAATATGATTTTGACTGACGATTGACAACTGTTGGATCAATATGGAAATAAATTTAGGAGCAGGCAACTGCAAGTTCAATTGACAAATACAACTGTGTGTGTGTTTGTATACCTTTCAAGTAACTAGCTAGATATGTGTGTGTATACCATGAGAGAAAAGGAAAGAATTGCACTAGCTAATTTGATGAAGTCTATTATGAAATGGATTGATATCTCTAGCTAGCCTTTTCTCTTCTCAATAGTTGGATCAAAAAGTCATTCCAAGAATCAACAGGACCAGGCAAGCACCAATGGACGCAGTCATTGTACAAGACGACATTTGCGTTTGGCAAGTGGCCGTATTTGCTCGGATGGCCGTCAGGTCTCATCAACATGGCCCGGGTCACATCCATCATCCTGAATTTCAAGGCTCTCCCCCTACCCTCCCGTTGTGCTATCTTCAGCTGCTCTAACTGGATCTGATAAAGCTCCATAGTGTAGTCGTCCGACTGAGTCTCCTGAGGCCTGTAGGGCCTCTGCCTCACACAATCACCACCCTGGTCCCAATACCCGTTTTCAAAATGTGATGGCGCAAAGCTCCTGAGAAAGGTGATTCCAGTAAAATTTGTCTGCTGGACAATGGCCCGAAAAGCTGTACGAAATGCATGACGGTAACTGAAGCTGGTGGTGTGGTGGGTGATATTGGATTGGGGGCAGTAGAGGCAGCCGGCTAGTTGGTTTTGTATGTAGAAGATGCTGGGGCGGGAGAACCAGTGGCCGGCGGAGATGATAACATAGTCGAAGCCGGAAATCTGCTGTGTCCAGTTGGGGTCAGGCTCGTCAAGGAAGAGGTTGAAGGGTGGTTCCTGTAGTTGGGTGGTCCGCACCAGGTAAGGGGACCAGAATATGGCCATGGTGAAGTTGTGTTTTCTGTACTCGTATCGCCTGAATTGAGACCAGTACGATGAAGACGGTGTTTCTGACACATCAATAGCCTCTTCCACCTGAAACAAATGATTATATTATTATTTGTTAATTAATTGTAGTAAAAATATAGTGAGTAGTGACCACCAGAACCACCGACCCTAGATAAGAGACAGATCAAAGACTGCATGTGATTCCTAGCGACAGAATCTCCTACGAATGCGAGCTTCTTCCCTCTCATCATCTCCAAAAACTCAAGTGGATCAAAAATGGGCAGCTCGCACCCTTCCGGTTTCCACCTCCATTTCTGAAAGTCTGTGTCCGGCCTCCCAAATCTCATGCAATTCTGATGCTCTTGAATTGCTGAGCAGGTTGTGTTTGTATAATAAGGCCCTTCCGGATTAGGCACCCATTCCCCCATAGATAGATCGCACGACTCCTTCTCCTTTGTCATCGCCTGCCCGTTCTTGGATGCAGCAGCCGTGATATTGTGACCTATTGATTCCTCCTGATCACCATTATTATTATTGTTATTAATAATGTTGTCCAATTGGATTGATGAAGCACTAGAGGAGGCTGGGGTAGTAGTCTTATTAATTATGGAGCTGCTGCTGTTGCCATGGTGGTGGTGGTGGTGGGGATTGAAGAGGAGGGAGTTAATAGATATTTGAGAATTAGAATGATAAGCTGCTGCTTCTGCTTCTGGTTTTGAAGAGTAATTGATGTTGTGGAAAAGGTAGTAGTAGACAGGGATGATGATTGCAATGATGAAAAGCCAAGAAAGGGCCATCAAAGGGACAATCTTTCGGGAGCTGCTGCCTTTCATCTTTCTGAAGGTTAATAATGATTGCTGCTTATTCATTAATGCAGTTAGCTAGCTTGCTAGCTAGCAATGGCATTTGGGGAATGGATATGGATCGGAAGAGGAGGAGGAGGAGAAGGAGAAGGAGAAGAGGGATCTCGAGAAATTAACACCTTTCATTTCATCGTTATATACAACAGGGATCAATCTATCTAATCTAATCTAATCTAGATTTAAAGATTTTCCAAATTAATTAAGCTGATTGAAATCATGCCAATTAATGACCAATTAATTATCAGGAGTTGACTATAAGGTGTAGACACCACCCCTGCACGTTCACGTTATTAGTTAGAAAGTGAAGAAACTTGAAAACCAAGAAACATATATATTTGTTTATTTACTTCAACATATGTATTAGAGTATATATATATATATATATATATATATATATATATATATATATATATATATTAATGCATCATCTCAAGTAGTAGTGTCAACCACGTTGTATAATTGTTCTAGAAAAACAGGTATATTTTTATTAAACTTTATAACAACATACTCTACACCCGGCCGGATTAATGGCCGATTGATTGATTGATTATATACACGGCCGCCGCCGCGCCCCGCGAGTCTAGGAGAGATGAAGAGAGAGAGAAAGAGATGTGACCGCTGATGTAGTTGGTGGAGGAGGAGGACAAGGAAACAACAACAACAACGATGATTTTCACTCCAGAGCAACAACAGTACTAGCATGAATTGGAAGGAAAGCTTCCGCCCTCACCCGTACGTTCGATCCAAGATCTCCGGCTAAGACTTATCTCCTCCATTGCATCCTTCCATTAACGCTGCTTTGGCGCTCCAGCCTCCAGTACTTGAACACTCACTCGAGAACAGGTACTCGTACGCTGCTGCTCAATTTCTTAGTTCATATTCAGGATCGATCCATTCATTCATTCATGCTTCTGGAAAGTGAACAATTGGATTTATGTTGCGGAATCTCGTTATCATTCTTCACTAGTCAAATGAATCTTTAAAATTTAATACATTTTAAGTTAAATAGATTCCTATCATGTCTCCCATCCATTTCCTATGCCATGCAAGCGAACTTTTGGAGGAAAAATGCTTGGATCCTCTTTATCATGTCCAATTCGCTTTTCTTGCTTGAAAAGTTGTTCTCACCGAGGAGCACCAGCCAATCCATTGTTGTTTATATCGATCTTAGCATATTACATTCATTATCTTGGTCTTCTTCTTCACTGGATGAGTGAGTGAAGCAACTGCAAGTTTAACAACTTACTACTTGTATGCTGCATGCATTTTACAAGCACAAGGTGTTCCCTTTCTTCTTTCTAAGTAACTCTCTCTAGTCTCTATATAATAATATATATATATATATGTTTGATGCCTGCAATTAAATGGATTGAACTCTACCTAATTCTTCTTCTCTTCTCAACAGTTCGATGAGAAAATCATTCCAAGAATCGACAGGACCAGGCAAGCACCAATGGACACAGTCACTGATCAATGTCACATTTGGCTTTGGCCAGTGCCCGTATTTGCTTGGATGCCCATCAGGTCTCATCAACATGGCCCGGGTCACATCCATCATCCTGAATTTCAAGCCTCTCCCCCGACCCATCCGTTGAGCTATCTTCAGCTCCTCTAACTGGATCCTATAATGCTCCATATTATACCCCTCCAACCGAGTTTCCTCAGCCCTGTATGGCCTCTGCCTCACACAATCCCCACCCTTGTCCCAATACCCGTTTTCAAAATGGGATGGCGCAAAACTCCTCAGAAAGGTTATTCCAGTAAAATTTGCCTGCTGGATGATGGCCCGAAAGGCTGTACGAAACGCCCGGCGGTAGCTGAAGTAGGAGGTCAGGTGGGTGATATTGGATTGGGGGCAGTAGAGGCAGCCGGCTAGTCGGCCTTGAATGTAGAACATGGTGGGGCGGAAGAACCAGTGGCCGGCGGAGATGATAAGGTAGTCGAAGCCTGGAATCTCTTGTGTCCATTTGGGGTCAGGCTCGTCAAGGAAGAGGTTGAAGGGCCGGCTCTCGGAATTCTTATCGGCTGGGTCTTCTTGGCTGGTCCGAACCAGGTACGGGGACCAGAAGATGGCGATGCTCAACTTGTATTTTCTAAACTCGTATCGCTTGAACTGAGACCAGTATGGTATTTCTGATACATCTACAGCCTCTTCCACCGTAGATAAGAGGCAGATCAAAGACTGCATGTGATTCCTTGATACAGAATCCCCAACGAAGGCCATCTTCTTCCCTGACATGATCTCCAAAAACTGAAGTGGATCAAAAATGGGGAGGTCGCACCCTTGCGGTTTCCACCTCCATTTGAGAAAGCCCGTGTCCGGCCTCCCAAATTTCATGCAATTCTGATGTTCTTGAATTGTTGAACACGATGCATTTGTATAGTAAGGCCCATCCGGATTAGACACCCATTCCCCCAAAGATATATCGCACGCCTCCTCCTTTCTCATCTCCGCCTTCTTGTCCATCTTCACCGCCGCCTCCTCCTCCTCCTCCTTAATCCTCACCGCCGCCTCCGTTACCGTCGACCCTTCCTCCTCCTCCTTTTTTCTCATCACCTCGTTAATAATCCTCGACCCATCTTCCTCCTCCACATCCTTTTTTCTCATCACCTTCGATACATCCGTCCTCCTCCCGGTTGACCGCCGATCTCTGTTCTTGGCCGCACCCTTCTTCCTTTTCCGCCCGCCTCCCCTGTTTCTCCGACTCCGTCTTCCTGTGCTCTTACTACTGGGCCTTTCCTTTTGATCATCCTTGACCACGACGTCAACATCATCAGTCTTAATATTATTATTTATGGGTGCTGCAGCCGCCTCCTCGTCACGATTTACTGTTTCTAACTCACCCTGTATCGGTAGTACTGCCTTCTCTTCGACTTCTACGACATTAACGTTGTCCTGATCATCTTTCTCGGCGGCAGCAGCAGCAGCAGCCGGGCTTAATTGATCCCGATCATTATCAGCAGTGGCAGCAGCACCATTAATACTCTCTTTATCGATTAGCTGGAGTTGGATTAACGGGGCATATTGTTGAGGATTGGAGATGAGGGAAATAGACGAGGAGGATTGAGAATCGTCGGAAGCTTTTGGAGAGTAAATATTGTTGAGGAAAGGGTAGTAAACAGGGATGATGGCTATGAGAAAAAGCGAAAGAGCTATCAAAGGGACAATCTTTCTGGAGCTGAGTTTGATCTTTCTGCTTGAAGGTGGTGGTGGTGGTGATTGCTGGTTATTCATTGAAATGAATGAATTAATTAATTAGTAACCAGTTATTAGTTAGCTAGTTAGTAGTAGTACGAGATTGCAGAAGAACAAACAAAAACAGAACAAAGCAGGGGCCGGTTTGAGAGTGAAGATAGAGAATGAAATGAAACTGTAAGAATGAGAACAAGGCATGAAGCGCCTAGTACGGACCATCAAACAATAACAACAACCAAGGGTTGAGATCCTCCTTAATCCTTATATATAATTTCAAGCAATTCTCCTCCTCAGTATTTACTTTATAATCAATCTACCTATTATATATATACATATATAATTCAAGCAAATTCTCCTCAATATTTACTTTATAATCTACCTGTCATATAATAAGTAAATTAACTTAATAAAACTATACCTATAATAATAAGGTAAAAACTACTACTTCAATAGTATAACAAAAATTTATTACTAGTTAGATTTTTATCATTATTAACATTGTAATAATAATTCTATTTCAGGTTATTTGACAGCAAATTTATAATTACAATATTGGTTGTTATTATATAATTTATTACACGCTAATTAAATTATAAGAAAAATAATTATGAGTATAATATTAACAAATTTATAAAATAAAATTTTCAATTAAAATATTCTTTTTTTTTAAATGTCAACTTTTATTTAAAAGAGCACAAGATGGTTCAAAAACAATACATAAGACAACGTAAGAATTTTAAATGTCAATAAAATCGAAAAATTATCATGTTGTACCGGTCCTAATTTCGGATTGAAGCGAACGCGTGTAACATAAATCCTTCGAGATGCTCATATTCATAAATTTTCCTTTTGAAAACTCTCTATTTATTTCTTTCCAGATCATCCACCACATAATGAGGAGAATTGGTTTCAGTCGTTCGCGATGTTGTTGCTAAAACAACATTCAATCCATTTGACTTAGAAGTCACGACTTTTGTTGGTGTATCCCAATAAAATTGAAAGAGGTTCTACAGAAGAGCTCACATGCTCTTGACAAGATCACAATAAAGAAGATATAATCAATGAATTCTTCACTCTTCAAATAAATGTTACATCTACAAGTAAGATGATATATTTTTTTTCTAGTTTGTTAGATGTCAAAACTCTTTCATTGATAGCTTCTCAATCAAAAAACAAAATTTTGATGAATTTTTTTATTTCCACAACTTTTCCAATGAAACTAGGATGAAGTTCTTTGGAGAGACGCGTAGTAAATGTCGCTAGTTTTAAAATCGAGTGAGCCGGTCAGAAAAAGCTTATCATCAGTCTCTAGGTCAATTGAAACATGGGTAAGAGCATCTTTTCGATGGAAATTCGTCTATTTAAAGAAAATTTTCAAATAATTTGATTAGATGTGAGACGAAAACAGTCTATCATTTTAGCCAATTTTTTACTAGATATCTCAAAAATGTCTTGATAAGAGTCTAACAGTTTTCCGTTAGGGGGTCACAGATCATTCCAAAAATCAATTTTTTTACCATTATCAATAGTAAAAATGAGAAGTGGGTGGAGCTTCTCCCATTTTTAGTGATATAGCCCCAACCTATAAACATTCTCTCAAAAAATTGCATCTATTCGTTATCTCAAAATCCATACTTAGCGATAATTTCTTTCTCTCAGAGGCTTGCGTTGTCGTTGAAAATCTCCACCACCATTTACAGAGGAGCAAAGTGTTGAAAAAGGAGAAGTCCTTGATTCCGAGTCCGCCGTCAACAACGTCAAGTTTTGTTGTGTCTCATCTCACAAAGTGAGTGGTTTTAGAAGAGTTGGAGTTGCCCCAAAGGAAATTCCTAATGATTGTGTTCATTATGTTGGCCAACAATGTAAGGATAGAGAAGAATGAGATAGTGAATGTTGAGATTGTGCCGAGGGAGTTCTAAATGAGGATTAACTTGTCGCATTTAGAGAGAAATTTTCTCTTCCAAAGAGCCAACCTGATTCTCATTTTCTTAATGATAGGATCCAAATCTCTTTGTAACTGAATTTAGTACCGAGAGGGAAGCCGTGCTATTTTGATGGGAGGGAACTGATTCTAAACTCTAGAATGTCGGCAAATGATTAGGTGTTAGGAATGTTACCGATGAAAAAATCAAAAAGAATAAGAATCTTTCGGAAAAAATGAAGGTTTTTTGTAGTAGGTTCAGTATGACAAAGAGTATCATCAACAAAAGGTAAGTGAAATATGTAGTTGGGTATTCTCATCGTTCCCATATTAATCACTGTGAAAAGACTAACATTGATGGCTTTTTCGAATAGTTTTGAAAATTCTTCTATAACCACTTTAAAATTAGGGGTGATAAAAGATCCCCTTGTCTAAGCCTTTCGAGCTTTTAAAAAAATACTGTATCGTTGACCCCTCGAACTCTTAAAAAAAACCCTTTGAGCTCCATTTCACTCCAAAACTCATATTCTCAAAAAGAGAAAAGAGAAAATTCCAACTAACGTATAAAAAGCTCACGTCCTCTTTCTTCTAGTAATAGATTCAATGCACTCATTTGTAATGAGAGAAGTGTCGATGATCTGTCTATCTTGTACGAACATTATCTAATTAAGAGAAATGAGTTAGGGTAAAAAAACTTTTAGCCTATTAGCTAAAGTTTTTGCCAAGTTGAAAGTTTTAAGCATTTCACTTAAAAAAAGAATTTGAGTAGAATGTTTTAAATTGAATTTGGGACATTCTATTTTAAATTGAATTTGAGACAATTAGAGTTCGTCTAGATAAGGCTTCGGCCACATCGACATTTTAGAGTTCGGTTGGGAGGCTTTGAGCACCAATGGTTTAAAGTTCTGCCTGGAGAGATTTTGATTTCCCAAATTAAGATGGTGAGAGATGAAAGTAAAAAGGTGAAAGGGAGAGGAGATGGGGTTAAAGAGATGAAAGGTAAAAGGTAAAAGTTTAAAAGAAGATGGAATGGGTTACTTATTACTTTTCTTTTTCTTATGTCTTGTTTGAAAGTCAATTGCTTAGAGTAATTCAAAATTAAAAGGAAATATGTGGATATAACGTAGTAAAATTTTAACGTCCTTTTGAGATTTTATCATTTTCAATAAATTTAACATTTTTTTATCAAGTTCATATATATAAATATAATTTTGATACTTAAAAAAATTTAACAAATTCATCTAACTTAATTAGTAAAATTAATGATCTTCTCAATAATAAAATAAAAAAGAAAGTCTTAAAACAATACAATAAAGAAGATATTAATAAAGAGATAAATAACTTTAAAATATGTCTGCCAAAATTATCTATAAGAAAATATATTCAAACAAAATTAATTAGTAAATAATACCAAAAAAACATATATATAATTAAAATAAATAATTTATAATTTATATGTTAAATTGTATAAACAATTTACAAAAATAAAATTCTTAATGTAAAAGATTCAAACGATCGTCTAGTCCAAAGACAAACTCAATTGAGTTTTTAAACGATAATTATTAAAGTAAAATAATACGAACAAACCAATGAAACGGTGTCGGATTTTTTTTTAATATTATAAGCAACACTTAAAATTGTCATTGGTCAAAGGTTAGTATTAAAAGAGAAATACATTCATCTATCCTATCCAATTTATCTTTCTATTCATATATATTACTCAAAAAATGGATTCCCTATACCAAGGAGCCCCAAATCCTGGTCGAGCATTTTGGAGATCCTGAGCTAGTGGTAGTGGCTTAGAAATGGAACCGAGGGATTGCTGCACCTCCATTAAATCGACCTTATCCTCCTCAAACTCGCAAGTTGCGACGATGATGGTAGAAATTGGAATGGGAATAGAATAGCAGCACCAGGAGTTAAAGAAGATAAAAAAAAATTAGTGATAAACTCGTATAAATTATGAGAGGATATTTATAAGATCAATTTTAATAACTTTTATCGGGGAAAAAAATAAAAAAATAACTCTAGATGTGATAATTTCGTCTTATTTGGTGTTAATATTGGACGGACAAAAACTCGAGAAATGATCATCAACACAATTAAAAATGATAAACAGATAATCCACTAACAACTTAAAGTATTATTCGAATTAAAAAATTCTAGACAAAAAGTCCAATTCTACTAAACATGATGCCGAAACAAACAAAACACACTGTCAACTAAAAAATATAATCGATGGAAAGAGAAACAAGATATCTTCTGAAAAAATAATTTTTTAATTTTAGAAAAGAAAAATTATAGTGAAAATTAGATAGGTTGTATTATCACTTATATTATTATTAATAAAAATATGGCCTTTAAAATTTTAAAAAAAAAGTATAAAATTATTTCATAATATTGTCTAATTAAAAGAGAAAATAATATTGTATCCTTGTAACATTCTTATACTATTTTCTAAAATATGTAAACCTCGTCAATATCTTATAACTTATATGTTTATACAAATTATATCTAATTTTATCAATGAATATAAATTAAATCATTTTTATTATGAAAATTATATTTATAATATTATAAAATAATGATATTATAATTAACTTGAAATGTTAAATTTGTATTCATAATACACTCAAAGTTTATTATAATTATATTCATAATTATATTAGAAGAATATTTATAGTTGTATACCAAGTTTTGAATGAATAATTGTTGAAAAAAATAATGATCAAATTTATATATATATATATATATATATATATATATATATATATATATATATATATATATAAAAAAAATAACAATTTAAGAACTTACAAAATAATATAAATTATTTTTATTAAAGACTACCATCCATCCAAACATATAACCATAGTATAAACTTTAATGTCTTTGGAATAAATTTTGATGTAAGGAAAAAAACATTAATTTATCCATCCATACACAAAAATAACAATCAAAACAAATTGGTATTTTTCATTCGAATCCCCTACCACCACAATCCTATTTTTGTCAAATGAAAATGTGAGCCACATGTTAGACCATTTGAGAACACTCTTTTTGACTCTTTGTATTAAAAAAAAGTTATAAAGATTTTTTTAAGCATATATCTAATTCAGTTTTGTTTTTAAACTTAATCAGATCTACACTCCTATGAGTTAATTGGGAAAAAATGTAAAAAAAATAAAATATTGACAATTTTTAATAAATCCGGATTTAGATCTATAAAATGTTTCCCAAAATTTTTACAAAACAAAAATGTATTTACTTATCAAATTAATTTAACGATTATTACTAATTACAAGCACCTAATTAATAAAAAAATATTTTTAAAAAATCAATACAATCATATTTTTTTTTATCCAAATGAAGAAAGAAATTACTAGTTAATCAAAATTTAACACCTTTGTCATAATTAGTGACTTTGTTTATAATGAACTTATAAAATACTGATAAATGAATTACTGATGGATCAAATAAAAACACTTGGCATAAAGAAGATTAATAGAGAATATTCATAAAGAATGAATTTTTTGTATATGTTGGTTTAATTTAGGGTACATGTCATCTAGTTAAAATTGCATTTTGTTGAATAATCTAAACACAAGTAATTAGTATCTGAGTTTTTGTGAGTTTTAATGGATCTTGATGCATTTAAACTCTGTAGGTTCAACCAACCAACCAACCAACAAGGGTTAAGCTTAAATCAAAATCTAACATAGAAAGAAAGAAAAATGGGCAGACTCTTCTCTCACCCAAGCAGATTATCCTTGGTTTTCATCAACATTATTATTATTATTATTACAGAGAGGAGACTTAAGTTAAGAAATGATGATGATCGGTTTAGGGTTTATGGTTTAGGGTTTAGGGTTTGGTAATTTTTAAGCTAGATTTGGGATGTTGGAAAGAGATGCGTTGATCTTGTTTTGATCAAAAGAAAGATCAACCAAACCTCCTTGCAAATACTTTTCATAGGCTGGAAGATCAAAGTGCCCATGTCCACACATCGCCATCAGAATCACTTTCGATTCCCCGCTCTCTCTACACCGGATCGCCTCTCTAATCGCCGCCGCTATCGCATGCGTCGGCTCCGGCGCAGGAATCAACCCTTCCGTTCTAGCGAATTGTATGGCCCCTGAAAAGTTTTAAACTTCAATACACCCCCCATCCCATCAATCAATCAATCAAACTCATTGTACCTACATACATACCTTGAAAGCATTCATTCTGAGGGATTGAAATGGCTTCCATGAAACCCAATTCATACACGTGCGATATCAATGGCGCCATTCCATGATAACGTAAACCTCCTGAAAAAAAAACAAAACAAACCGGGACCCAAATCAAAATCCCCTTAAGCTTCAATAAGGGTTTTTGTTCTCGATCGATTCAATAATAAATAATACGGACCTGCGTGAATAGGGTCCGGAATGAAGTCGTGTCCCAATGTGTGCATTTTCATGAGCGGCGTCATTCCGGCAGTATCGCCATAATCGTAAGCATAGACGCCTTTCGTCAGCGACGGGCATGCCGCGGGTTCAACCGCTCTGATGACAGGATTCATTCTCCCCTTAAGCTTCTCGCGAATGAAGGGGAAACAGAGCCCGCCAAAGTTTGACCCTCCTCCAGCGCATCCAATGATCACGTCAGGAGTCTCCCCCATAATCTCCATCTGCTGTATGCACTCTTCGCCTATAACTGTCTGATGAAGTAAAACGTGGTTAAGAACGCTGCCCAGACAGTATTTTGTGCCCGCATCCATGGCTGCAACTTCTACCGCCTCTGAGATCGCAATTCCTAGGCTGCCTGGGCTGTCCGGATCCTTTTCCAGAATTCTTCTTCCACATTCGGTGATTTCAGAGGGAGATGGATGAACCTTGGCACCCCACGTTTGCATCATCATTTTTCTGTACGGTTTCTGATCAAACGATGCTCGAACCTGCCAAACCTGTTTGTTCAATTGAACCAACAACACCCAATAAGTAGTAGTAATAATAATTCATAGTTTGATTCTGCTCTGCTCTGCTCTCGTTTATAATTAATTCTCTTACTTACTTGGCAGTCAATATCAAATAAGCTGCAAGCGAAGGCCAGTGAACATCCCCATTGGCCGGCGCCGGTTTCCGTGACGATCCTCTTGACTCCTTGTTGTGCATTGTACCAGACTTGTGGAACTGCAGTATTCGGTTTGTGTGATCCAGCCGGACTTACACCTTCATACTTGAAATATATCCTGGCAGGCGTATCCAGCAGTTTCTCCAATCTCTTGGCCCTGGAAAGAGATGAATTGATCATGTATATATAGATAGTAGAACACGCACAAATTAAAAACCTTATAAGAGGGGTTGGACGCCAAAGGGAGTAGATATCGAGCACTTCTTGAGGGATATCAATGAAGCGTTCAAGGGTTGTCTCCTGCTTGATTAATTCGTCGGGAAAGAGATGAGACAAATCCTCGGGCTTCAATGGTTGAAATGTTTTTGGGTGTAGAGGTGGTGGAGGTTTACTCGGAAGATCGGCGATTAGATTGTACCATTGTCGAGGAATATCGATTGCTTTAGGATTTCCAACAGAGGAGAATCTGTTTCCTCCATCATACCCAGATGAGATTCTCAGATGGGTAGCCTTTGGTTTCAATATTGTAGTAGAGACAGAGTCGTCCCCCCGTAGTTTCCAATAATATTGTTTCTTGCCTGAGGATTGAAACAACAACAACAACAGCAGCATATGACATGATTAAAACAAATGAATTGAATTGAATTGAATAAAGAACCCATTCCCATTCATAAGACAGACCGACCGAACCTGTAAGTGTAAGTCGAGCATTTAGTTGAAGGGAGAGAGAAAGAGTCATCTCGGTTGTTGGTTGTTGCCGGCCGCCGCTTGATCTTGATCTTGATTCTTTGAGAAGGATATGAGTGAGTCAACTCCCTTCCCTTAGCTCAGTTCCCTATAAATAAGAGGGAGCTGGTAGAGATGAGGTGCGTTTTTCAACAGCGGTGGTGGGTGATGCCTTAATAATGGTCCGTCAGTCAACACATGTACTGTTTTTCTTTTCTTTTCTTTTCTTTTAAACACAACTTAATTCTAAATCTTTTACTTCTTTTTTATGTTATTATTAAAAATTATATCCCCGACAAGAACATCAGATGAATTTGATGGGTTCTCCAAGTTCACTCATAACCTTCGTAATTTCATTGCTTGTTTGTTTGGTCGGTGGGTACTATATATATATATATATATATATATATATATATATATATAAGGTCCAGCAAGGGGATAGAATCCTTATTTTTGCCCCTACATTGAGGAGAGGAGATAGGATTTGGGAGCATGCAACCACCTTATATTTACTTCACAGATTATTTTTATTTTTTTATATACCGCATACCAAACATTACATAAATGTTTCGAAAGTTATACCTACATAACTAGTACCGCATACCAAACATTACATAAATGTTTCGAAAGTTAAGTTAAAATATTAGGAATGTGAAAATAATACAAATAAGAAAACAAACGTAAAAGTATTAAATGTCAATAAGATCGAAAAATTATATTCCCGTAAAATTCTATTTTTCTCGGATTGAAACGAGCGCGTGTAACATGAATATTTTGATATGATCGTCCCATAACTTTTACATTTGAAGACTCTTTAAAGTCTTTTTTTCAGATCGTTCACCACAACATAAAGAGAATTGATTTTCACCCAAACATAAAGAGATTTGGTTTTCATTAACATAAAGAGAATTGATTTTCATTACAACATAAACATAAAGAGAATTGATTTTCACTCCAAACATAAAGAGATTTGGTTTTCATTTACATAAAGAGAATTGATTTTCATTTGTTTTTGTATTTCATTGAAAATAAGCAGAAAAGTTCAAGCACTCTGTTAACTAGATAAAATCCCTCATTTTGATAACTTAAAAAAAATATGATTGCTTTAAAAAAAAAATGATTTTTTTTATAGAATTTATTCCACAAATTATCAAAGTGCATTTGTAGATCATAATTTAGTACGAGATCAAGTAACCAAGACTATGGTAAGTAAAACCAAAAACTTTTTTTCTTTTTTGGGGGAACTTACTGTTTCATTGTTTTTTTTATATAAAGTTACAAGAGAAACAAATATGTTTCCCTTTTGTCCTAGGATTATGGCACAACAGCCCGCCTCCTGTTGTTTTATTTTATTATAACTCTAACTTAGATCAACCCAAACCAAAACAACAGTCAGACTCTTATTACATAGTTTGATCTAAGGAAAGGAGCACCAAAAGAGAACATACATATGAAGGAAGGGTCAGTCAGTCATGGCCTAAGCTCAAGGAATGCCCTTATAGTTCCCATCATCTCACCACCAGGAAAGCGGCCAAGGCACCCTCTAGCCGCGGATAACTCATCAAACTCAAATACTGAATCTCCAGCATAAGCTTTAACCTTTTCGCTTCTATCCACTTCATCCTCTACCTCAAAACCATCTCCAGCTTTAACAGTTGGAAGAGGGAATGGATCCAGTGAAGTCTCCATAATTGCAGTCTCCCCACCCAATGCTCCCACAAAGTCCTTTAAATGGCAGAGTGTAAATGGGACCGGTTCAAAGCTATGGTCACCATACTCAACCGGGGTCGAGTGATCTCCCGTTATGCAAAGGGAGTATTGAAAGCCACCACACTTTTCAGCCTGCCAAAGGAGCTTTGCCAGTTGTCCTATAGCCCGATCAACCGCCTCCAATCCTTTAACCTTGAATAAGCTTGCTTTGTCATGACCTGCGTCGTCTATGGCCTGCACCATTAAAAACAAAACAAAACAAAACAGATAAGGAAAGACACAAACTTTCCAATACAATCTGTTTGTCTGTCTGTCTACCTACCTTAATATGAAGAAACCCAAAATCGTAACCGTCAGGTCTGCCTGCGTTATACTCATCTTTCCCAGGTACAAATACGCAAGGGCAAGTTTGAAGAGGAGCCGAAAGTGCGTTCGCAATGGCGGTTGCCTTTGAAGTTAGTAGTGTCCTATAATCACCTGTTGCTCCAGGAGCCTCTAGAATGTCTATGCCAAGAGATAAGCCTAGGCCAGCAATGATCTTTGTTGGAGCAACCATACATGGCCAAAGTCCGTGTTTCTTTTCAAAAGAAGGAACCTGTAACATCAAATCGTAATATAAAAACACAGACTTTAAAGCCTTCTTGTTTAATTATTAACTAACTGACCTGAATTCTAATACCACACCCCCTTAAGAGAACAACATTGGCGATAGTCTTCCCCTCTGCTGCCCGTTTTGCATTCAGTGGATGAGAAATCAAGATTCTAGATATCTCTCTGGATAACTCATTGACGACGGTTGCTGTATGCTTTGCTTCGTCGGTATCATCTAGGGCTTCAACTTGCAGGAGTAAGCGATTATCTTTGAGTGGATCTGTCCCAGATATGTTTCCACTTAGCTTCGGACCTTTAACAACAACTCCGCATCTGTGTTCTGTGGCATACCTGCAAAAAGACACAATCTTTATAAAGTATTTGCATTCAATACAGAATACAGTACTCGTTTATGGAAACAAGAAATATATTGAATACCTCACTCTAACTTCATACTCGGGGAATGACGGCAGTTTCATTCCATCCAAAGCCGCACAGAAAATAGGGCCTTCCTCTTCAAAGTGACGATCAGCCCTCCTACTGATAACTATTCCAGTATTTTCATCTAGGGTGGCAAAGTTTGACTGTCACGTCGATAAATAAGGGATGAAGATAATAATATCAGTGACATGGTTTTGAAAATCAAACAAAATAATTAATAGATAGATTGTTGAGGAAATTAAAAGAAGAGGTTACCTTGAAAGCGATATCTCCTGGAGACATGGCTAATCCAGCACCCATCGATTCAAATGCACCTCGGCCTTTGTAATAAACTCGAGGATCATAACCGAGCAAAGAAAGATGAGCAGTATCACTTCCACAAGCAAGGCCTACTTCAACAGGGTCCATCAAACCATTAACTCCAGCAGAAGCAATGGCATCCAAATTGGGAGTTTTTGCAACTTGAAGGGGTGTCTTAAAGCCGAGCATTGGTAAGGAAACATCACCCAGTCCGTCAATCAAAACAAATGCCACTCTTCTTTTGGATTCAGAACTCACCATGATGCTAGTTTTCTTTTCTAATTTCTTCAATCAACAGTTACTGTTCAAATGCCAGGGAATTAAAGATTATTGTATGCATGGTAAAGAAAAGAATAGACATGTCAAAGTCCTCCTGAATTAGGCATATAAACACAGTAGATAATATTGAACACAGTAAGCAAATATAGAAAATTTTATATGGGATTCTTTAGTGTTGATCTGAAACCTCGATATGGAGATACAATTGTACAGATTTGATTTAGACATAAAAATGCAATCGTGAACAGATGATGATGAATAGAAGAATCTAAACAAAGATCAGGGCTCTTTGAGCGAGCCGACTTCTCTGTGAGTGCGCTATTATATCTAAACTTGGAATTAAAGTAGCAGATCCTTACTTGTTGTGGGGAAAACACCAATGTTCTTCAACTGGTGACGCTAAGAGCGAGTGATATCGCCGGTGGTATGAGTAGATGATCGGATCAGCCAAACACTTCAGGATCCGTTCTCTCTCTTAGCGTCTTTCTCTCGCTCGCTCGTAGTTGAGAAGCGACACGGACTGACTGACGGAGAAGAAACTTTGATTGAGAAGAAAGAAGGCTGTGTTGTGTGACCTGTGCTGTGAGTCTCTCTAGAGCCCTTTGCCAAAGCACAAACTTATTTGTTGTAAACAATTTATTTAAATAAAATTAGTAAAATCCTTTTTAATATATAATTAATACTATATCAAATAATCAAACTAAAAAAATATCAAATAATCAAACAGTTATCATATATTTTTATTTTATTATTATTAATAAAAAGTGCAGATTAATTCATAAATATTTAATTTCTCTCCAAAATAAATCATCAATTTTTTAAGTTGCTTGATTTGAAAGTTAAAAAATCATCTCTCTTTTACTAAATATATACATCAAAATGAGCTTCTATTAGATAATAACGTGTATTATAAGTTTGCAATTTTACTCTAAAAAGAAAGCGATATTCATGTCTTTTTCGAGTTTGCGAGTTAATTCATGTCTTTTTCGAGTTTGCGAGTTAATTCATGGATATCAAGTCACGAGTTAAAAAGAGAACAAAATTGTAATAAAATTGTTAGTTATCTCATTAAACTATTATGGATATTAATTTTCTTTATCAATAAAACATAAATTTCATTAGATATTTATCTTATACCATTTTCGCCCAATTCGTGTTCTCTTGCACAATTCAACACAGCCTACGTTTATAACTTATTCATGCAACAATTTTAAAAGTTAGATTTCTTTCATATTTAAATTAGTTTATACTCTCAAACCATACAAAATTTTCAACTATGGAATTACAAACTAATCATATGATTTGAAGTAATTATGGCATTTAGTCCGGTGTTAAGTATTTATATAAAATATCAAAAATATTATAATCAAACATTATTTTATTAACTCTCTTATAAATTACATTATTAAATTTATTAATTAAAATAGTTTTTTTTTTAATATTTTACAATTATATATTTAATAAATAAATAAATAATTTAAAATACACTTTTCAAATTATCACCAATCAAATTTTTTTAAATAAATATATGATAGATTGAGTGTGTGAAATAAATAAGGAATGGTATATAAGCAAGAGAAAAAGTTAACCTACCATTTGAAAATAGTTTAAACTTAATAATTTTTGTAATATTTAAAAAATTTGGGGATTATTTTAAGAAAGTGGAGTTTGTTTTAAATACTTAAAAGTATTAATTTTTATTTTATTTAAATGTCATTTTTTTTATTGACATGAGGGTGGAACCGATAAGCTTGAAGATTCTTAAATAGTTTGCATTCTTCAGATAAACTAGAGATAGTCACATTCCATACACTATGCACATCCATTCTTCTTGATTGATACGAAAATTTAAAAAAGAAAATATTTAATGCTCACAGACTGCAAACTCTTTATTTGAAAATTCTCATGTTTCATTATATACTACATAATAAGTGTGATGCACTTCCAGACCTTAGAGAAATCTGTTCTATCAGTTTGAGTTGCCTGAAAGTCAGAGTCTTTGTTCTCTCTCGAACATGAAGATCTATTATTACCAAAAGTCTCTAGTGTTAATATTAGAAAGCATGACCTATGCATGATTGATAACATTCTCAAGAAGAGTCCAAATGGAGGAGACTAAGGTTGCGAATGAGCTCAGTCGAGCTCCAGCTAGCTTGAGCTCGGCTTGATTCAATATTTATTAGTTCGACTCGAACTCGAGTTTGAACGAGTTTATAAATTGAAGCTCGACTTGATTATTTACTTATAAGCTCGACTCGAATCGAAAAACTTGAACTAAAATTAAATTCTTAAACTCGAGCTCGAACTTAAACCAAAATTTATTTTTAAAATAAAAGTATCAAACTTGCATATCTATTCAACATTCAAAACATGATAAATTTTTGAATTTTTTTTCCTTCTTCTTATTTGGAACCCTTTTCCTCTTTTTCTGCAACATTTTCTTGTATTTTTGGACTAGAGATTCTAGTTTTCATATTGATTTCAATGCCAACCTCATTAGATTCAATTACGACGCTATTTATGGTAAGTGAAAAAGATACTCTTCCATTTACATATTTGATGTTAATAAAATGGTCCAAACCAAAAGAACTTTAGCATGAATGTGAAGCAGACATTGAATATTAATTAAATGGAGATAGAAGTAGAAAATTATACCCAAAATAGTAAACCTTAAGTTCTTTCACACTCTTACATATTTAGTGTCAACAATATATGTTACTGTCAACTACTAATAAAGCACATGTGTTAGTATATAGTCTTTTTTAGTATTTTTTATTCTAACTCTTATTGGTAAATTTGGATGATGTGCTCTAATTGTAAATAATTTTGTGTTATTTAGAGTCTGTTCCCTATTAATAGGTTTATTAACTTTGGAGGGTAGCTATATAAAATGCATGTCAAGTTATATAAGCATAAGTTTCTTATATAATACATGAACAATACTTATCGATTAGTTAATTGACAAAAGAATTATTTTCCTACGTCACCAAATTTCCTTAAAACAAAAAGAAATTAGAGTAACAAGAGAATTCAGAATTTAAAATCAGATCAAAATGAAGCAAAAAAATACCAATAGTCAAGCTTAAATACACTTCATACCAACAATTACCAAAGAGTAAACGTAGTCAAATAGATTATTAACTGTGATGTTACAAAGATATTAAATCTAAACATTTGATATTTTTTTCATTGAAACGAAAATCATAACCTATAAAACTCTACGTTCACGAGATCATTCAAGTTATCTAAAAGCAAAAGCAATAGCGTTATGAGAAGTAAAAATAAATTTTAATTTACCTGTAAATTGTAAGAAATCATTCCAAGAAAATACTCCACTTTCGGCATGAAGGGATGATTGAGTAACTAGAGTTAATTGATTCACGAAAAAAATGATATAAAGAAATGAATCGATCGTTTATGAATAAGTGACTAAATGCATTTTAGAGATTCTATTTTGGTTCGGGGCTTGGTTACACTCGTAAAGGGCTCTCGCGCTTACTCCTCTGTGCTCGTCAAAACTACGGTCTCTACTTTAAATTTTTTTGTCAATTTTAAAATTTTATTGTTTGATACTTTTAATTTGTGGATGATTTAAATAATAATTATTGAAAGTATTGAAATTTCATAATTTAAATCATACCTGGAGATATGGTTTGATCGAATTTGTACATGTTTACATATTTTTTCTCTGTTCTTCCTCTTTGTCCTCCTTCTCCATTCTCCTTCTCCGGTTTTTCTTTTTTTTATGTTCCTTGTCCGAAGGTCTATTTATTGGCGGACTAACCGCCTTTGAATTTTCAAGAAGTCAGTTATTTCGGCTGAAAACTTTAATGCATGGTCAGATCATTATCATCTCCGATCTTTTAGAGGTTTGACTTCTGAGGAAGAGGACAAGTTAACGTCATCGACTTTATCGGCATGGATAAGGCCAGAGACGTGGATATGTTGTGGATATGACAAAGGAGGATGTTGTCGATTTTATCTGATATGATAAGATCGGATATGGCGTCGTTTTGTGGGTGGGATGAAAGGAGGGTGGTCGTCTTTCTTCATCTTCATCGGGTGGATGGGAGGTCAACAAGAGGAAGAGAGGGAAAATGGGCGACTATGATTTGATTTATAAAATATTTTAAATGTTTTAAATAAATCGGGAATTGACTTTTTAGATTATAGAGTCGCCACATAATTTTTTTAACATTAAGAAAATGTTTTGCGTAATTAAACGCATTTTATAGATTCTGTTTCGATTCAGGGCTTGGTTACACTCGTAAAGGGCTATCGCGCTTACTCCTCTATGCTCGTCAGAACTATGGTCTCTACTTTAAATTTTTTTGTCAATTTTAAAATTTTATTGTTTGATACTTTTAATTTGTGGATGATTTACATCATTATTATTGAAGGTATTGAAATTTCATAATATAAATCATACCTAGAGATAGAGTTTGATCGAATTTGTAAATGTTTACAGATTTTTTCTTCGTCCTTCCTCTTTGTCCTCCTTCTCCGTTCTCCTTCTTCAGTTTTTTTTTCTCTCCTTGTCCGAAGGTCCTTTTATAGGCGGACTAACCGCATTTGGATCTTCATTAAGTCAGTTATTTTGACTAAAAACTTTAATGCATGGTCAGATCCTTATCATCTCCGGTCTTTTAGAGGTTTGACTTTTGAGGAAAAGGACAAGTCAACGTCATCGACCTTATAGCATGGATAAGTCGAAGACGTGGATATGTTGTGGATATGACGAAGGAGGATGCTGTCGACTTTATCCGAATGGATAAGATCGGATATGACATCATTTTATGGGTGGGATGAAAGGAGGGTGGTCGTCGTTCTTCATCGGGTGGATGGGAGGTCGACAAGAGGAAGAGAGGGAAAGTGGACGACTATGATTTAATTTATAAAATATTTTAAATGTTTTAAATAAATCGATAATTTACTTTTTAAATTATAGAGTCGTTACTTAATTTTTCTAGAGAAATTAAACGCGTTTTAGAGATTCAGTTTCGGTTTGAAAGTTACACTCGTAAAGGGCTTGTGCTCGTCAGAACTACGGTATCTACTTTAATTCTTTTTGTCAAGTTTAAAATATTATTGTTTGATACTTTTAATTTGTGGTTGATTTAAATAATAATTATTGAAGGTTAATTTAAATCATACCTGGAGATAGAGTTTGATCGAATTTGTACATGTTTACAACTTTTTCTTCGTTCTTCCTCTTTATCCTCCTTCTCCATTCTAATTTTTCGGTTTTTTTTTCTATTCCTTGTCCGAAGATCCTTTTATAAGGAGGGTGGTCATCGTTCCTCATCTTCATCGTGTGGATGGGAGGTCGATGAGAAGAAGAGAGGGAAAGTGGACGACTATGAGACAAGAGAGGGAGATATATTTTAGGGTTATGGGAAATGAGGGGTCTCTTCCCCTTTTATCTAAACGCGGAGGCCCTCAACTCTTTCTCTTTATTTAAAGAGATCTTTTGCCTTTTCATTTATTTAATTCAATCCCAAACTAGTTGAGCTTGGGCCTTACTGTTGACGGGCTTTGAATGTCTAACCACCTACATGTTGAGGTTGAGCTATAGCTTATGGTTTGGGTTAAATCAATGACTTAGGTCAATTATTGGCTAAAGTCTTGTTTGATTTTGCTTTGTTTTATGTATTCCTAAAAAATAACCTAGAATTATTATTATTATATATATATTTTAATTTAAATTGGGGTATATAAATATTATGTGTCTACACAGTTTATATAAAGTGATATAAAAATTATTAGATTATTTAAACATTTATAACATTTATAATAAATATGATGATATATTTATGTAGAAGTGAAAACATCAATTACTATTTTGTTGATAAGTTGAACAATAATGGGTATATTATGGTTAGTCTCAACCTATATAGATAGTTTACCTATTATGTTAACTAATCAGACTAAATCATAGATATTTATACACTCTCAAGAATACTAAGGGTTATCGATTAAAGGTTGAAAGACATCAACCCATATCAAACAATATTCTTTCATCAAAGATCCATATCCAAAACTATGAGATTCAATATCCATGGAAGATCTGAATGAAGACTTCATGGAAAGTTCTTCACTACATATTCAAAAATATTTCTACAAGTATAATTTATATCAATTTATCGACTAGAATATTAAAAGTATAGACTTAAAAAATAAAAGATATAGATTAAAACGTTTAACATACTCTAGTTAACTTGGGAAATGGTTAAATTTGGGGAGGAGGGAATTACGAAGGTGCAGAGGAATGTGATGTTGTGGTAGAGGTTAATGAGAAAGTTTAGGTTTGGACTTAAAGATTTGGGGTTGGAAATGGTTAATATATGGGTTAGTGGGATAAGGTGGGTTGGATCGTGTTATGTTAGGTTGTGTAATGAGTGGACTGAATAATTTGAGTGGGTTAGGTAATCCGATTTAGAATGGTGGATTGGGTAAATTGATTGGGTTGGTGTACGGGAGAGGGTTGGAAATAAGGGAAACTATTTTGGGCTGGGGAGAAATGATTCATATGGTAATAGAAAGGTTGATGAAATTTGGTTAAGTGTGTTGTGTACGTTATTAAAATTTTGTGAGGATTAAAAGGGATAGGTGTTTTGTCTCCTTTTATAATAAAAAGGAACGGGTGATAGGTGGGACAAAGAGGGCTTTGGTGGGGTAAGTGGGACATAAGGGATTGGTGGGACATGAACAATAGAAAATGCAGAAAAGATTTGATCTCAAAATCTGTAGGAAATATATATATTTACAAGGGTACTACAATTCCTATGAAACGTGGTTGCTGAGCTGGAGCTTCCCAAAGAGGGCCCAGGATCTCTTAGAAACACCGATGAACCAGTCTCCGACCACATCAGTATGTTGTAGATCAGACCTCCGTCCTCAAAGGGAATCCTTGACAGAACAATAGAACCTAGGCCGTAAATTCTGATTTTTTTCCATTGGAGGTTGGATTTTGCTTCACTCTGTTTGTCAATTTCAATGAAGTCGCTACAAACATTTCCGATCTTTGATAGTGTCTGGCAGACCCACGATCCGGATCCAAATATAGTTGACCAAGTTCGGCATCGAACAACAACCGCTGAAACGGTTACCGTTAAGAAATATGTTAGTTTGTTTTTATTGAGTCTACAAACATTTCCTTCTTCCCACCTATGTGAATGCTACAGCAAGAGTCAATATACCATTATTCTTCTTTATTACTCACATTGTTTTCTTCATAGGTCATTAATAGAACAACTTCATTAGTTTCAACAAATTGTGTTTAAATCTTACTTTCTTTGGTTGGACACTCATAAGAAAAGTATCCAAGTTTGTGACAATTGTAACACTCAATAGTAGATTTATCAAATGATTGCCTCCCTCGACCTCTACCTCTTCCTCTATTACCACCATTTTCTCGACCTCTTCATTTTCTTTGATCAACATATGTAGCTTTTAGAGCATGTTCTTGTTCAAAAACATGTACATTCATCCTCTGCTCATGAACCAACAAACTATTTTGCAACATATCAATTGATAGAGTATTAACATCATTTAATTCCTCAACTGAACATACAACATAATCAAATCTAGATGTCATAGATCTCAAAATTTTCTCAATAACTACAACATCTTCCATTTTTTCATAGTGACTCTCATTTTATTTGCAATAACAAGAGTTCTAGCAAAATAATCACTCACAGATTCTTCTATCTTCATGTTTAACATTTCAAACTCTTTGCGAAGAGCTTGTCTTTGTGCTCTTTGCACTCTAACAGATCCACTCTAACAGATCTTTTATATTTCTGTTTTAAAGATTCCCAAATATATTTTGATGTATCCTTATTTAGAATGGTTTTTAATACCGTTCTATCAATAGCTTGAAAGAGATAATTTTTTTACCTTTAAACCTTTTAGCTTTGCCTCATTAATGGCTTTTTGTTCTGCATTTGTTGGTTCAAATCCTTTAGCAATTGTCGGAATTCCTTCTTATATTAACCCCCACTACTCTTTGGATCGAAGGAAGTTCTTCATTAACATACACCAATGTTCGTAAGCTTGAACAAAATTATTTTCGGTTGCCATGAATTATTTCACCTTTCTTCTTCGTTGTGACGTAGAAGACATTGCTCTGATACAAATTGACAAGTTAAGTTAAAGAATTATAGAAAATAAATTTTGTAAGAGAGAACTTGATGAATTTATTGAAGGAATAAAGGGCTATATATAGTCATCATCTTACATTTGAAAAGTAAAATAACTTCCATAAATTAACTATTAACTTCTACAAACTACTAATAGAATAATAACAATTAACTACCATTAACTATTAGATAAGATAAGAACAACTAACTACTTCTAGATAAGAACAAGGAGTTATACTTCTCCATATACAATATTAAACTAATAAACAAACTAACATATTTCTTAACAGTTCCATCTTTGGAAAGAGATGATGTGGTCGTAAAACATTCGTTGTATGTATGCACGAAAGAGATATCTTAATTAAATCGACCCTTCCAAGTGTAGAACCTCCATCTCCCAATCTTTCAGATCTTCCGCAGATAGGCTCTTACCGGTCCACGATTCACATGCAACCACAAGGTTTTGGTTTTTATTAAGGTATATAGCCGTGAAGGGGGAAAGGGGAACCATTCTTTGATGTCTCATCACTTGAGCCTTTGATTGGTACCAGCCCAGCTGCAAGATTATAATTGTCTTTAAACTGACACAACTTGTAGTATTTAGCTCACAGTTTCCTTGTTCAAACAACCAGAAGTCGTGTGTCTGTATGGGATGGGGGAGAAAGGGGCATTTTAGGGTGGGTGACGGATAGTGGTCCTAAGTAGGGCTGCAAACGAGTCAACCCGAGCTTAAGTCAACTTGAGCTCGAACTCGACTCGAACTCGATTTTGAACGAGTTTATAAATTTGAGTTCGAGTTCGACTCGACTATTTACCTACAAACTCGGCTCGAATTGAAAAACTTGAATTAAAATTAAATTTCCAAATATTTGTGAAAAAATATATTTATTTTAAATTCTAAATTTTATATTAGCATAATTAAATATATTTTTTATTATCAGACTCGAAAAAACTCGACAAACTATCGAGCAAGTATTATATAAGCTCGAGATTGACTTAAACTTAGAAACTCAAGTCGAGCTTTCACTGAGCGGCACGCAAGCGATTCACAAATAGTTTGACTCATTTGCAGCTTTCGCAAGAAGCGACTCTCTCAATGAAAACGGATGGCATGGGAAAATGCTAGGTTGAGATAGTTAGGTTTGAATATAATATTTTATGTTTGTAATATCTGTTTTCTTAGAATATATATATGAATGTTACTAATCAGTTTTTTAGGATTTGTCTATCTTTGATTTCTAACCCTCCCACTTTTAGGACTTTAATAAAATGGTTTAACCGTATTCCCTTAAAAAAAAAACGACTCTCTGACCCTCAAATGAACTATCTCATTTGAAAGGTATTAATATATAATATAATTTTTTTTAAATATACATATAAATTTATTTTAGTATATGAGTTAAGTGATGTTATGAATAAAAAAAAAGTTAGAGGTTGTTTTCTGTTTATTTTTTTTAAAATAAATTCTAATTTGTTTAAAAATATTAATTTATGGTAATTTTAAAGAGAATAATTATTTTATAAAAAGAATTAATTGATACTAATATATAATAATAAAATATTTTTTAAAAAAATGAAATAAGTTGTATTTTAATATAAACAAACTAAACAATCATTTAGGGTTAGTTAGACGATATTGACCAATTGCAATATTGCTTATGAAATACATTCCCCCACTATTAATTAGACTACCAAATCCCATACAATATTATTTGGATTATTATTTTAAGTAAATTATAAATTTTAAATTTAAATAATTATTTTCTAAAATTCATAAACTTATATCATTTAAATTATTTTTATTTATTTTAAAATTATATATATATTCTCAAATAAATAACTTAATTTTTAATAACAAAATTATTTTAAAATAAAGATAGTCTTATGGCGTGTTCTTATGGGGTTTTTTTTCATTAACCAAAATACATGCTTTAATTTCCTCTAATTTAAATTATTGTTTTTTATTTTATTTATATATATTAATATTTTTAAGTTTTTTTATTAAAATTATTTATCATCACCAATCATTATTTGTTTTCTCCTTTTAAGTTTTAAGAATGTATGACCTGAAGACTCTTAACTCTATATTAACTCTAGAGTGGATGTTAATTTGTAGACTTAAAAACTCAAGGGTAAGTTAGGAATTTCTTTCATGTCTACTCAACGTTTATTATTTTTTTCAATATTTATTTCACTTTTTTTAAATAATAAATATTCCATTTTAAATTTATTAATTAATTAATTAATTATATATTTATTTTTCTAAATTAATTAATTTTTTTATTTAATAAATATAAATATATCTGATTAAAATTAATAATATTTAATTAATATATTTTTAAATATTATGAATATATATAATTAAAATTAATAATACTTAATTAAAATAATTTTAAATATTATGTGAATTGACGTGTTGGGTTTTGTAACCGTCCTTGTCAGGTTGAAGTGAAGCTTACGGCACTTGAAAAGTAGTGTTGCTAGCCTTTCAAAATAAATAATAGCAAAAGTCTCACTTACTTTTCCCAAATATCATAAATTCATTATATCTTTTAACTTATTAATTATTTCGTTTTATAAATATATATAATTAATTAAATATTTAAAATATATTATATAAATACAATAAAAATAAACCTACTAAATTAAATAATTCAAATAAATATTAAAAATTAAAATAAAATTCAATACAAAAATTTAAAATAATATATATTTAATCCTACCACAATTTATCAATACTATGTACAATTTGAAAATATTATTTTAACTCAATAACCAAGTGAACGTTATCACTTACAAATAATTGGGAAACTATATTATTCTAATTTTTGAAAGAGTCATAAAAACAAAGTAATAAAATTGTTAAAATTTGTGTATTTAAATTGAAATTGACAACATCCATCACTATTAATATTTATTATTTTAATATAATATATTTTATTTAATTTGTTATTTATAACATTTATATAATATATTTTAGTTTATAATATTTATTTGAATTATTTAATTTAAAATATTTAATTTGAATTATATTTATAAAATAAAGTAAAAATAAAATATGTGTGTAATTTTAATATTTATGTTTGATTTTAATATTTATATTTTTTTTAATTAATTAATTTAGTATTATTAATTTTAATTATTTATATTATATTTATAAAATGAAATAATTATTGAGTGTGAAATATATAATTAATTGATTAATCAATAAGTTTAAAAAGTAAATTGTGGTATTTTAAAATTAAATTAGAAGATGAATATATTTAGGAAAAATAAAAGTATATGGAAACATGGAAAGAGATAAAAAATTAATTTATTTTAATATTTATGTTTTATTTAAATATTTATATAATTTACTTTATCTTAATATTTAAAATTTATTTTAATTATTTAGTATTATTAATTTTAATTATATATATATATATATTGAATTATAAAATAAAATAATTATTGAGTGTAAAAAGAGAAATATATAATTAATGGTTATTTAAATAGTTTATAAAAGGAATGTAATATTTTGAAAAAATAAATTAAGAGATGAATATATTCAGAAAAAAAACATCTATTCGATCACGGTTCAACGAATCTGACCTGAAATGTAACTTTTCGAACCGGTCAAAATCCGGTTAACCGGACGGGATCAACCTGAAAACAAAAAAAACAAAAAAATTTCCGGTTCCAAATGTCCATCGTTATTATTATTATATTTTCTCTTCTTTTTCGCTCTGCTCCAACTCTTCTGAACTGCAAACGAATGTTTTATCACTTCTCACTGAAAATGAATCCATTACAGAGGGAAAATCAGATCTGCGAGGAAAGAGAGAAAATCAGATTTGCGAAGTTGTTCGGTGAGAGAAACATGAAAGCTTACGAAGTTTTTACATATCAACTGCATATTAGAATATTTTTATGATTTTTGATATTTTAAAGTATGAATATTTTATGTAATATTAATTTAATAGATAGAATATTTAATTTAATTAATATTTAATATTTATTTGATTATTTATATATATATATATATATGAGTGATTATATATATACAATTTACGTACTAATATATATAAATTTATTTATATTTTAAAATTAATTAAAATTCGGTCCAACTAGTGGTTTAACCGGTTAGACCGGTCGAACCAAAGTTCGCTCCAAAAATCGGGTTGATGACTGAAACGATTTTCAGAATAATGAAAAACAGTGTATAAATTATGGATAGATATGAAAACAAATTAATTTTTTTATCTCATAATATGAAAACAGGTTAAAATGATGATAGGTTGACAATAAATTTAAAGTTATGATAGGTAAACCAAATTATAACGAAAACAATGTACGAAACTGAATTCGTTCACATGTGTAGGAGAGATACAAGAAAAAAAAATTTCTTTCAAATCAGACATTTCATCTCCCTTTCTCAACTCTTTCGGCGAGAAACGACTTCATTTCATATCTTTCTCTCAACTCTCTTCGGCGAAAATCGGCGAAAATATCTTCTATTCGTTCCTTTATCCAATGACTAGTTCAGTAAATTTCTTCTTTCGACGAGATAATTTATTTCTTCGTTTGCGAAAAGAACATGACCATGTTCTTTTAAAAAAGAACATAAACTTGTGTAAAAAAATTAAATAACGGAAAAGTTAAAAGAACATACTTAGATAGGTTATTCTTTTATTTTATATTTTTAAAAATTAAACTAAAATGTTAAAAGAACATGAAATGATTTTTTTGAAAAAAAACTAATTTTCTTTAACTTAATTGAAAAAAAATTAAGTATTCTTTTAACTGAAGATGTAATTACATGTACATGAGAAAAAAATGATTTAAAAAAAACTAAATATTTATTTATTATTTTGTAACTAAAAATAGATTGAATATGAAATTCATGAGCACTAAGAAGGCAGTTTATTGACGTCTTAACATGTAGTTCATTGACGCCCGAACATAAAAAAACAATTAAGAAAAAAATTAAATTAAAATTTTATTTTATTTTATTTTATTTTAACTAAAATATAAAACATTATAAAAAAATAAAAAAATAAAACTCATTTTAAAATACACAATTTTTTTATGAAGGAATAGTTAAAATTTTGAGTAAATGAAATTTACCAAAAAAAAAATATAGAAAAAAAGAAGAGAAAAAAATTAGATGTTAAAACTTATATTGTAAACACACATAAATAATCAGAGATAGAAATTGAGGAAAGCGTAAAAAATGTAGAAAGAAGAAAATAAAGAAAAAAGATATGCATTAAATTTGTGGTTTTTTCTCCTACAAATGTGTCTATGATCGCGTCAAATTTGAGATTTTTTTGTGTTGTCCTTTATCATTTCTCATAAATTTATTCCATAATATAATATTTTAAAATAGATAAATGATAGAAAAAAATTATAACTAAATCAAAGACCTATATTTTGTTCATTTATTACAATTTATTTTTCAGTTGCAAAAAGAAAATGACCTTGTAAAATAAAAAACATGAACTTTTAACATGCTATTTCCCCTCCGTATAGTCTAATAAAAAAACTAAATTTATTCTATAATATGATGTTTTGAAATATATATATATATATATATATATATATATTTTATTATTGGCGATCGGCGTGAGTTGGTGATGACGCAGGTGGATTTATGTAAAAGATCCACTTAAGCTGTCCTCCTCTCCATTTATTTATTGACCAAGACCTTTTTAGGATAGAATTGTGAAAATTGCAAGAACACTTTTCATTTTTAATGTTTTATCCCATGAGGGAGGTGATGACGCATCACTAGGTCAGGTGGATTTATATAAAAGATTCACTTAGCTGTCTTCCCCCGAACAGTTTCCCAAACTAACCTTGTTTGGCGTTCACTTTCCCAAACTAACCTAGTTTGTTCATTTATTCCCAAACTAACCTAGTTTACTATTCAAACTCAGTTTTTTTTATTTTTTATTTTTTATTTTTATTTTTTTTAACATTTCAAATTTATTATATATATATATATATAGATATATATATATTTAAATTATTATTTATATAAACTAAATTATTTATATTTTGATATATATTTTAAATTATTATTTTTATAAATTTGATTATTTATATTTTGATATATAATTTAAATTATTTTTTTATAAATTTAATTATTTATATTTTAATATATATATTTACATTTCAAATTTATTATATATATATATTTACATATATATATGTGACCGTATAATTTTCATCTTTATAAATTTATTTTTTTTATTATTCAAATTATTATTTATATTTATTGGGTTGTCTTTTATTAAAATAATTTTGACAATTTTTCATTAAAATTATTATTTATATTTATTGGGTTGTCTTTTATTAAAATAATTTTGACAACTTTTCATTATAATATAATTTCACAATAAAAATTTTATCAATTTTTATTGTGTTTTTTTCCTAAAAATATGTGTTAAGTTAATGAATCATTAAATATTTATATTAAAATATAAATAATTAAATTTATAAAATTAATAATTTAAAATATATATCAAAATATAAATAATTTAGTTTATATAAATAATAATTATATATATATATATAATAAATTTGAAATATAAAAAAAATAAAAAAAAATATATAAAATGAGTTTGAATAGTAAACTAGGTTAGTTTGGGAATAAATGAACAAACTATGTTAGTTTGGGAAAGTGAACACCAAACAAGGTTAGTTTGGGAAACTGTTCGTCTTCCCCCTCCATTTACCTTTTTAGGATAGAATTGTGAAAATTGCCAGACCTATATTTTCCTTATAAGAAGAACACTTTTCTTTTTCTTACATTAACCCTGATAGTGATAGATATCTTCTCTGTAAATAATAAATATATTGGATTCGAGAAGTGTAGAGTCTTCTTACAAGCAAACAAGTGTTAACTTCTTTCTTGTTTGCTTTGCAATGGCAAAGCGTCTTCCCTCCACAATTCTTCAAAGCCTCTCCTCTCGTTTCCTTAACTCCTCCTCATCCTCCTCCTCAGCCGCCGTTTCTCCCCACCTCCTCCTCAATCTCGACGACCCAAAACCACAATTTATCCATCTCCATGACGTTCGCGCGCTTTTCTCAACCGTATCCACGCCTAAGCTTCTCCGTTCCTTCCTTAGCCTCCACGCCTCTTCCATCGGCCCCATGGTCGATGTCGGCACATGGGTTATGAACTCCAGCCTATTGGAAATCCCTCTTTTACGGCAGGCCACCTTGGCTGCTGTCAAGCACACAGTTTTCCAACACTTTTGCGCAGGGGAGACCCCCCAAGAAGCCGGCAACACGGCAGCAAGGCTTTGGGAGGATACCGGAATCACAGGTATGCTCGTCTACGGGCTAGAACACGCCACAGACAATCCATGGTGTGATCGGAATTTGCAGGGTTTCTTGCAAACGGTCGAATCGGCCAAGTCTCTTCCACCATCTTCGGTTCTTATCTCTCTCTGTTCCTTGCTTTATTATTTAGAATACAGCAGCAGCCTTTTATTATTATTATTAATTATATAAACACTAATCTTTTCTATCTATCTATTCCATCCATATCCATCAGGTAAGCTTCGTAGTTGTGAAGATCACGGCAATATGCCCAATGGACTTGCTGAAGAGAGTGAGCGATCACCTGAGATGGCAGCACAGGGATCCATCTCATGTACACCTACTCCCATGGAAACGCGATACCCTCCCAATCTTTGCAGACTCCAGCCCTTTATACCACACCCAAATAGCCCCACACCCCTTGACTCTAGAAGAGGAGCAAAATCTAGAATTAGCCCATCAAAGACTCCAAAAACTCTACCTATCATGCCGCCAAGCCAACGTCCCTTTGATAGTTGATGCCGAGGATACAATCGTCCAACCGGCAATCGATTACATGACTTACAGTTGCGCTGCTGCTGCTGCTGCTTCTTCCAGCAACGAAAAGGGTGGTCGGTTTCCCATCCTCCTCTTCAATACCATCCAAACGTACCTCAAGGACTCGAGAGAGAGGCTGGTTCTTGCTCAAGCCGCCGCGGAGAAGATGGGGGTACCCATGGGGTTTAAGCTGGTTAGAGGGGCCTACATGTCGAGTGAAGGGCAACTGACTTCTCGCCTTGGAGCCGAGTCCCCGATTCACAACTCGATCGACCAGACTCACGCGTGCTTCAACGACTGCACTTCTTTCATGCTCGAGAAGATAGCCGGAGGCGGCGGCGGTGGCGCAGTGGTTATCGCGAGCCATAATCTTGAATCGGGGATGAGAGCAGCGAGGAAAGCAACGGAATTGGGAATTGAGAGAGAAGACAAAAGGGTTCAATTTGCTCAGCTGTATGGGATGGCGGATGGACTTTCGTTTAGTCTGAGGAATGCAGGATTCCAGGTGTCTAAATACATGCCATTTGGGCCGGTGGATCTGATCATGCCGTATCTTCTCCGCCGAGCCGAAGAGAACAGAGGCCTCCTCTCCACCTCATCCTTTGACCGTCACCTAATCAGGAAGGAATTGAAGAGAAGACTTACTTCTTCTCTCTTCTTCTGATCCCCAATTATATATAAATATCTTTAATCTTTATATATAACTATTAAGAAAATGGTTAATAATTTATATACAAGTATGATGTTGTATATATATATATGGTTGTTTGTTCTATTATGTGAACTGATAATACATTTTCAGTTTGAATAGTAAAATATATAGAAATAATGATCAGGCCTATATATATGCTTTATTATTAAAGGTTTGGCATAAAAAGCTCTAACAAACTTTGAATTGAACATATGCTCCATCCATCCATCCATCCAATCCATCTTTGAAACCCAACATGGTATTCCTATTGTAAATCAGCTAATCAATCCATGAAAGCATAATATATAGTTGGACAGCATAACTAGACGCAACATAATTTATACTAGCCAAGTACTGACCAACATCATCAATTAATCAACCAATCAATCTGCAACCATGGACAATTCTGAGAAAGCAAGCTTCCAAGCTGGCCAGGCAAAAGGCCAGGCTCAGGTAATAATAATAATCGTCATTCATCATATACTATACTATACATGCAACAGCCATCCGTTTGTTAATATATGATTATATATTATGTAGGAAAAGTCTAGCCAAATGTTAGAAAAAGCCAAGGACAGCGCCCAATCTGCAAAGGAAAGCCTGCAAGAGGTATCTATCTATGTTTTCATTCATTATTGATCTTAATTGACAAAAAATAATGTTATGTTTATGATTTCAATTAACTGGCTAATGTTATATAGGCTGGTCAGCAAGCCCAGGCCAAAGCTCAAGGTGCATGTGATGCAGTGAAGGATTCTATCAACAAATAAATAGATCAATTAATTAACTAACTAATTAAATGAAAGCTGGCTTGGTTTGGCTTGGCTTGGCTGGATGGTATTCAATAAGAGATCTCTTTCTAGTTAATTATTATAAATAACACGATCAGTTCATGTATTATTCTCTATCAGAATTAATTAATTAATTAATTAATGTATAAGACCATGCAGTAGCAGCAGCAGCAGCAGATATTGCAGTCTTCTCATTTAAGTGGTGTTTTGTGGTTGGTTTTCTTTTTCTTCACAAGGTTCGTGTTTAACTAAACTATGAACTATATATATATATATATATATATGATGTTTAACTTATTAGGTTATTATCCATTTGAAAGTTCTATTGCCTTTAGACATATATGTCCAAATAGAAATAGATATATACTATGGAGGATCCCCTACAACATTCTATTATATATATTATTTAGGATTAGATGAAATCTATTTTTTTCACCTCTCATTTGGGTTTCTTTCAAAACAATTGATAAGGATTGATTAGCTAGGAGTATATAAGAAAGAGTGTGCCAACCAACATATCCTGTTGTCGATGATGATGAACAAGAGGAGAAGACTACTAATACTACTCATCTCTAGTCTTTGATTCTGCTAAAGAGAGAACAAAAAAACACAGGTAATTAAAACTCAAGAGTGGTTACCCAGAACTAGTGTGTTTGTTTAAGGAAGGCCACCTCACAGTTCCTGGCCTGATGAAAAGCATCCCAAATTGTGTCTGGTTGAAGCAATTGCACATTCATCTTGATCTCTTCTTTTAGTCCGCCAATGAAAGTGCTGACATTATAGCTCTGTGGTAGACCAGGATATTTATCATTCATTGCAATCATAAGACGCATGAACTTATTCTGATACTCTAATACAGTTCCCTCCTGTCTCAATCCCCTGCTGCTGCTGCTGCTGCTGCTATATTCACTCACAAGGGCATTTGAATCGGCATACTTGATATCAGAAAATCTATTTATAAGAGCTGCAGCAAAATCATCCCACCTAACCAGATGATCATCCTTATTATAGCCCACAAACCACACAAAGGCATGCCCTACCATGTGGAAAGATGCATAAGACACCATTTCTCGTTCCGACAACATGGGATGCAACTTGAAGAACGAGTTGCATATCGAAATCCAGTCACGAGCGTCGTCATTCTCTGCATTAAATTCGGGAAGCTTTATCCTTGTCTTCTGATTCGGAGGTGCTATTATTATTCTCTCTTGGGATGATAAAATCTGAGTAAGTATCTGTTCTAGTTTAGGTCCAATGACCTCAAATAGACCAAAACTCTCTTCCGCCATTGAAGTTACAGCATCCGTAATCGCAGTTACCAAATCCTTGTAAAGCATCAAGGAATCTGCTCGATCATCCTGGTCATCCGAAGTTAGATCCAATCGTTCGATGTCTTGGCTCAAATTCTGGAGAGTTTCTTCCAAAGATTTGATGTCCAAGAACCGCTCTCCGTCCAACATTTTTCCAGCTCTTGTTGTTGCAGCGCTGCTTCCACCTTTACAGTTATTGGGTTTCACCGTCCGTAACGGTTATTCCGGCAAACATTGGCAAACATGGGGTATGGTACTACCCTATTATATTACAAGGGATAATTTTACGTGGATAAAAATATATATTAATTAGTTAAAAATGTTCCGTGTTCATTAAATTTGGTGTTAAATTTAAAATATAATGTGTTATTAGTTTAGTTGGTTAAAGAGTTGTACTTGTTTTTGTTAGGTTGTGAGTTTTAATTTTATTTTTAACTGTTTTAAGTTTATGGACAGGTCAACCCAGAATCCAACCCAAATATCCATTTACTTTTACATATATATCCAAATTAATCATAACTCTCACCCGACAATCCAGACATTTTTCAAAATTAAGCATCATTATATATATATATATAGATTAGTTAGTTAAAAATGTCCCGCGTTCATCAAATTTGGTGTTAATTTAAAATATAATGTGTTATTAGCCTAGTTGATTAAAGAGTTGTACTTGTTTTTGTTAGGTTACGAGTTCGAAACATACCTATAACATTTTTAATTTTATTTTTAACCATTTTAAGTTTATGAGCGGGTCAACCCAGAATCCGACCCAAATATTCATTTACTCTTACATATATATCCAAATTAACCATAACTCTCGACTCGGCAATTCAGATATTTTCAAAATTAAGCATCATTATATATAGTAGTTAGTTAAAAATGTCCTGTGTTTATCAAATTTGTTGTTGAATTTAAAATATAATGTATTATTAGCCTAGTTGGTTACAGAGTTGTATTTGTTTTGTTAGGTTGTGAGTTCGAAACATACCTATACCATTTTTAATTTTATTTTTAACCGTTTTAAGTTTATGGGCGGGTCAACTCAAAATCCAACCCAAATATCCATTACTCTTACATATATATTCAAATTAACCACAACTCTTAACCCGACAATTCAGATACTTTCAAAATTAAGCATCAATATTATATATATATATATATATATATATATATATATATATATATATATATATAGATTAGTTAGTTAAAAATGTCTCGCGTTCATCAAATTTGTTGTTGAATTTAAAATATAATGTGTTATTAGCCTAGTTGGTTAAAGAGTTATACTTGTTTTGTTAGGTTGGAGTTCGAAACATATTTATAGTATTTTTAATTTTATTTTTAACCGTTTTAAGTTTATGGGCAGATCAACCCAGAATCCGACCAAAATATCCATTACTCTTACATATATATCCAAATTAATCACAACTATCGACCTGACAATCCGAACACTTTCAAAATTAAGCATGATTATATATATATATATTTTGGAAATGATGTGGCAAATCACATATACTCAACGAGAAGATGATGTGTCAACCCGTGATGATAAATTTCATTTTTATTTTTACCGTATTCTCGAGAATATAAATACATTGTTTTTTGTTTATCATTTTTATTTTTAGTTTTTCATGGTCATGTTTTGTGATTAATTTTTTTTAGTTTTAATATACATGGATTTTGTTAAATATATATATATATATATATATATATATATATATATATATATTTGAAAATGGTAAATATATATTAAAACATAATTTAGTAAAATTAAATATTCCCTTAACATAATTGTAATTTATTCATGTTGCAATTAATATTTTTTTACTTAGTGATTTGTGTTTTCTTTATTAATGATATTTTTTATGGAATTTCTAGTGGGTGGTTGTCTTCCATTACAAACAATAGATCTAATCTATATTATTTTTAAATATATATATATATATATATATATATATATATATATATATATATATATATATATAAAATGATGCTTAAATTTTAAAGTGTTTGGATTGTCGGATCGAGAGTGGTTAATTTGTATATTTATGTCAGATTTTGAGTTGACCCGTCCATAAACTTAAAACGGTTAAAAATAAAATTTAAAAAACTATAAGTATGGTTCGAACTTGCAACCTAACAAAACAAGTATAACATTTTAACCAACTAGGCAAATAACACTTTATATTTTAAATTCAACATCAAATTATCAAATTTGATGAACCCGGGACATTTTAACAATATAAATTCAACTTTTTAACTAACTAATATATATATATATATTGATGCTTAACTTTTAAAGTGTCCGGATTGTCGGGTCGAGAGCTGTGGTTAATTTGGATATATATGTGAGAGTAAATTGATACTTTGGTCGAATTGTGGATTGACCCGTCCATAAACTTAAAACGGTTAAAATTAAAATTAAAAAATCTATAAGTATGGTTCGAGCTTACAACCTAACAAAACAAGTACAACTCTTTAATCAACTAAGCTAATAACACTTTATATTTTAAATTCAACACCAAATTTGATAAACGCGGGACATTTTAACAATATAAGTTCAACATTTTAACTAACTAATTTATATATATAATGAAGCTTAATTTTTAAATTGTTCAGATTGCCGGGTCGAGAGTTGTGGTTAATTTGGATATATATGTGAGATTAAATGAATATTTGAATCGAATTGTGGATTCACACGCCCATAAACTTAAAACCACTTAAAACGATTAAAAATAAAATAAAACTATTATCACATTTTACCGTAATACTCACACGGAATAAATGTTACAATCAAACAACTATTATGATCAAATTGGTCTTAGTATAAAATAATAATAAACTTCCCAATGTGCGCACATTATATATATAGAGGGGTTAGTTGAGATATTTAAATGCTCTTGGCTGGGTGACATACATCATGTCATCTCTCCTCTCAAGAGTTTGTTTTTGTTTTGTTTACTCCATCATACATTTTTGTTTATTTTCTTAGTTAAAAGGTTGTTTTGTTTAAGTAATTTTTTAAATCTAAATAATTTAACAGATTAATAAATTACTTAAAAACAATGTCACTAAATGCCCATCTAAAGAAATGTTTGAATAGTTAAATTTTTAATTTTAATTTTTTATAAGTTCTTTCAAATTAACTTTTGGTGAAAGAGAATAAATTAAAAAGAGAAAAAGAAAAGAAGTTGTGAAATGGTAATATTTAAGTAAATAAAGAGACGTAAACAAATGCTAATGCTAGTGAGTTTTGAGAAACGTGAGATAATGAATATGTATTTGACGCCACCATTAATTTGGTCGGTAGTGCTTGGCTGACGCATTGTCATTTCCTTTTTACAAACACAACAACAACTGTTCCTTCCTTCCTTCCATAGTTAGAAAATAGATCATTCAAATGTTAAAAAGTTAATGAATTTTTTTGAGAGATATTTCAAAAAGGGAACAAGCTCTACAATCAAATTCCCAAATCCAACCTATAATATAAAGTTAACAGCCCAATATTTTTGAAAATTCTATAATTTCACTCCAATCAATTTATTAACTTAATAATTTAATTCATCTTATATGTTTAATTTATTTATTTTTTATATTTATAATATTATTTAATAATTAATATTATATATTTATATGTAATGTTATATATATTTATTAATTTAATTTTAAATATTAATTAATTATTTAAATTAAAAAAATAATATATTTGAAAATAAATTATATTAATATATTAATTTTTATAAAATTTTGTTAATATATAATTTTAAATATTGATAAATAATTTAAATTAAAAAATAATATATTTTAATATAAATATGATATAAAATATATATAGATATATATAATAATATTTTAAAATTCTCCATCACTATTTCCATTTTTATTTCTAATTATTATTTTTTAAATATTTAAATAATTTATTTAATAAAAATAATAATTTATTATTATAATTTTTTTCACTTTTTACATTTTCCTAAACCCAATTTCAATTTTCAATTCATTTTTTTAACATGTGACTTTCTTTCTATCCTTATTCATATTAAGATATATATTATAAATAAAAAATAAATGTGTTTTATTATAATAATAATTTTATATAAATATATAATAATATATTATATAGATGAGAGAATGAATAAAATAATTAAAAAGAAATTAGATATATAAGATAGAATAAATAAAATAATTAAAAAGAATAAAATAAATAAATAAAATTATTTAAAAGTGATAAAAAAAAAACCGTAAGGAGAAAAGTAGAGTTCCAACAAAACGTTTAACTTTAAACACTGAATTAAACTAAACTAGGTAAGAATGTTGAGTAGTACAGCTGTATTGTCAAATGAGTCAATTAATTAATTAATTAATTAATGTGTATATTATTATTTATTAGGAGCTGTTTGATTCCAAAACATATATATAAATGTATCAAGCAATGCAATGCAACAAACTAAATTTTAGCTAGTGGCCGGCTACAGAGATATCATTCAGACAGGGGTAGGGTAGGGTAGATTAATACGGTATCGTTTTGGATGAAGAAGGGTGAGGTCTTAGAGATTATTTATTTATTCATTATATTGGGTGGGTTAGTAGCTGCAGCCGCCAGAAGATAAAATTAATATTATTATGTTATGTTGGTGCTAGGTTAATTAATTTATTGGGCCGCGAGGATTAGGCCCTTTACTTTTACTTTTTTATTTTCTTATTATTAGACAATTAATTAAATATACATATAAATTCATATATATCTAGCCTTCTGTTCTTTAACTTAAATTTGTTTTGAATGAAATTTTACAAGTTATATTATATATATATGTATATATATATAACAGGTTAATTTACAAGAACTAGCTATGAGCTGTTCATTTAATTTTGGGTTGTTTGATTAAAATTTGAATTTTAAAATAAAAATTTGTAATGAAAAAGTAGATTATTTAAATGAAAATTTTAAAATATTTTAATAAAAAGTTGAATGAAAAGGTAAAAATAATATAGGAAATGAATTAAGTAAGTTTTTGAAGGAGACTCGGAATATGCTTAAAATGAGAGCATATAATGAATGCCATATAATAATAAAAAAAACAATCTTAGTTGTCCAATAATAATAATAATAAATTAGCAGTTTCTTAGAAGCATCCATTTTTTTATATATTAATAATTTGTGGAGTATAAATAACAGGGTCCATCGGCGTCGTTTCTCCGCATCTAAAGATCTATTTGAGAGAGAGAGAGAGAAAAAAGGAAAGAAGGAAGGAAGAGAGATAGAGATGAGACAAACCCCATCAGCAGCAGAAGGCGGCGCCATAGCACCTGCAGCAGCAGCAGCAGCAGCAGCAAAATTAGTAGGAGAAAAGATATGGAGATGGAATTCTCCGGTTCCATACGTATTTGTGACGTTGGGTTTGGCACTAGCTCTAATCTCCGTGGCATTAATAGTTCTCGCATGCTCCTACAGAAAACGACCACGGACCGCCTCCTCCTCCTCCGCCGCCGCAGCAGATGATCCTAATTCTTCTAACCCATTCGGTGGCATCAACACCACCACATCGCCGGTCACTCCCAAATTTCTCGTCATCATGGCCGGAGACAACAACCCCACCTTCCTCGCCACTCCGGCGCCCAAACTTATTATTATTATTTAATTAATTAATTAATTAGATCCATCCATCCATTAACTAACGCGGCGCGGCGGTATCACCAGTAATGTTGTAACAAGATATGAGAGATTTCACCTTCATTTTTTTTTCTTTCCTTTCTCCAGATCTGTCCATATAAATAGATTGATCATCACAATTTTGTTCTAATTAATTACTACTACTATTCTCTTCTTTTATTTACAATATTATTAATATAAATAAATGAGAATCTATATTTAAATAAAAAATGTATATAGTTAAACATTTATTATATAAAGAAAGAAGGTCAAATAACCTTTTTTTTTTTTTTTTTTTTGTTTATTGCTGATATCCATATAAACTTTTAAGGTTTCAAATAAACTAATATATATGCATACATGTTAAATCAAATAATTTGAGCATTTTTTTATTATTAAATTTTCAAAACTAAATATGTTTTTGTTTAATAAGTTTCACAATTTTCCATATTTCAAATTTGAATCCCAATACTAGATTCAAACAATTTTGCTTTTTTTACTTTGTCAATTTTAGTATGTGACCATTATTAGTATTTTTTTTCTATTATTTTATAATATATTACTATTAAATACTCTCTCTCTATATATAAATAAACAGCATTCTCGTTTTTCCAACAAACCACTTTATATTGTCTGGTAGCGCAGCTGTGACGCGGCGATCAGAAAGCGTGAAAAAGTGGTCCCTCTCTCTCTCCCTCCCACAACATCAACAACTACCTGTGACTACTTTTATTATTATTATTATATAAAATAGTAAAAACTTCACTACTAACGGTTGCACTTCCACTCAAATAATAAAATAACATCTTAATTTACTCAATCATATGCATCGTTTATTATTATTATTATTATTATTACTACTTAGTTATTTCTTTATTTGTTTCAAATCATTATTTACACTTATTTATATTATCATAAACATTATATTTATATTCTCGTCAAAACCCAAAGTATATATATAATATATATATATATAATATTTATTTCACCATTTTCTTTTATTTATTATTTATATGGTTAAATAAATAAATAAATAAATAAATAAATAAATAAAAAAGACAAAATCAACTGGTTGATTACATCCATAGGCCCTAGCACATGCAATCCACCTTTCAAATTACAATAATATATATGAATGAATTCAAATAACAATTAGTAATTCAATTGGCTGATGAAATTGTTTCTATATATTTCTGAACAGTAAAAAGCTCTTTCCCACCATAATATATAATAGCAAAAGCATATTCTTAGAATATGATTCGGTAAATTAATTACATAAATAAATATTTAATGTTTAAAATATGGTAGTTGTTGATCAACTTAAATGTCATGGAACCACCACTATCTCACCCATAGGAAAATTATAACAATTTGCCATCCATATATATATATATATATATATATATATATATGTCACCATCTATCTATGTTTATATTTGAAAAAACATATTGATATTATTGAGTGGGTTGTGATTGAGTTATCTTTGATTATTGAAAATTTTGGATTGAAATGAGATCTGTTGGTTTCAACTTTGAATCATTTAGTCTACATCCTTTAAGACTTGGTGGATCATTTGACTAGAAACACAAACGAGTATAGAAATTAAAGTTATCTTGGACTAAAAAGAATGAAAATTAAAATTTGGATTGACATAAAAAATATATAGAAATATTGTTACATATATTAAGCTAGTCACTAGACAACTAATATAAATATTTGTTACATTAAGCTAGCCACTAGACAACTAATTTAAAAATATTTTATTAAATATAAAATATTATTTGAATATAAAAAAGTAAACAAAATTTAAAGATTAAAAAATACTATTAATTATAAAAAGAGTACTCAAATAACAATATAAACGAACACCAGGAAATAACTATTATGTTTTTATTCACTAAAAAAACATAATCAAGCAATTACCATTAAATATCTAAACAAAATATAATAAAATAAAATTCTCTTTCTAAAATCCCCACAATTCATTGAGTGGACAAAACTTTTTTTTATATAAATATATATAAATATGCTGTTTAAGATCAGGTATGATTAATGTGTTCTTGACAATTTCTTTGAAAGAATGATAAAAACGATGAACAAACTCTTAGATATTCTTTAAAATTTATAAAGTACTCTTTAACAGAACTAGATTTTTATGTTGTTCGTTACTGAACATCTTGTTTTATATTTTAATTATTGTTATCTTAAATTTTATTATTTTTTTTTGTTAATTTAGACCAACCTTATTTATTTTTAAAAATTAATAATAATCCGATAGTTATCTAGTAAAACATATTTCCAAGTGAGATGTCATTTTTTAAAATTAAGTATTTGGATTTGTAAAAGTCAGCAATACAATTGTCTTATTATCTAAAATGGGCAAACTCATATCATATGAACCACAGACCACTTGATCAATATTTAAAATCCGATATTGTGTAGTTTTATCTTGAGGAGGTTTAACTTTTTAACTGCAGTTTTTCTATATCATATATAAACATTAAACTATTAAAACACATAAAATTGAATTTATAATTAAATTTGAACTGAAAACGTTAATAAATATATTAATAAATGTTTTAGAATATTATCTAATTATATATATAATTTCAAAAAAAAAAAAAAAAGTATTTTCAAGTAAAGTTATATATATTTATTTTTATTCAAATTCATATTCGAAATTATGGGTAAGTGAAATTTATATAAACTAATCAAAGAAACAATCCATCTTCTAGCCGAGTGCCAACAAGATTTGGATATCTACAACCTCTTTTTAATTTGAAGTGTGGGTTCGAAAAATTCAAGGAAACATTTCTAATAAAAACTAAAATAAATTTTGTTTGTGTATGAATTTGAACTCAAATATAGATGGTTAAAAATAATGTTTTGAAAATATGTGTGAATAACTTCTGTTTCCAAACAATGTAACATCACATCTCATACAAGAAAAAACAAAGTGTTCTATGTTATTATGATCCTTATATATATAGATATGTTTATTTTCTTCATATTTTCTTAATATTGTCGGTATATGTTAATTTCATTAATATATATATATATATATATATATATATATATATATATATATATATTAAATATAATATTAATAATGTTAAAGTTTTTTTTAATATATTAATATATTTTTTTCTTCTTATAAAACAATATTAAGTTATATATAAATACTTGCTACCATCTATTTCTTTCTTCTGTTTTTTTTTAATATATATATTTAATAATTAGATAACGAAAATATAACGAAAATAAGACCAAAATGTTACATGTGCGAGATAAATAAATAAAATTAAAATATAATAAATTAGGTTTCAAGAAAATAATTATGTTATGGAATTTTTTGTTTATTATTATTATTTTTTTAAAATTTATTATTATATTTTTAGTATGCTTTTCCCTCAGATAGATTCATGATCTTCCCAACTACGTTGCCTTTGAAATGTTGTTCTACTGTCTGTTACTCTGTTACTCTACCGTATTTCCGTCTATTTGAATATATATTAGATAATTTGGAAAAGGGAATGTGACTATGATTGATTGCCTAAAAAAATAAAAATAAAATTATTTATGCGATTACCTCCTCCAATTTCATTTTTTATCGTTCCATATATATAAATAAAAGCATATTATTTATCCGCCTATAGTTTTTCTCATAATGTCAATTTTATTATTTAACATTTTTATGTTATGATTAGACATCAAATATGTTATCGTTTATATAATAAATTAAATTAAAATTGAAAAATCTAGTTAACGCTACCATCATGCTTTGTTTATAACCTAAAATTATAAAATAAATATTATTAAAATAATTAATATGCATTTTAAGGTTAAATACAATATAATAAAATGATTAAAAAGTCAATACACAAAATTGTCCTAATGTGATGGGACATCTTGAAATTTTGTACAGATTAGTTTACATTCTTTTAAAATAAAAAATTACAAAACTATTTCAACTCTACACGTTATGCTTGTGATTAAATTATGTTTTTTTAATATGAATCACAAATTAAGCAAAAATATATAAATAATTAATTTGTGAGTGATAACTTGAATATACCCTTAAATATTTAATTAGAATATGTTAGTAACTCAAAATCAACAACAATTATTTTGTATATTGATCTCAATTTAAAATAAAAATATTATTATTGTTTGCAATATATTAAAATAAAAAGACATATTCTAAATTTATTAATTAAATAAATAACTAATAAGGTAATATTATGTATATGACTAATAAAAAACATGTTAATCTTAAATTTAAATATTATAAACATATAGTTTGAGAATTATGAAAAATATATCAAAATTAGATTAATTTGAAAAAGATAAACTATAAGTTGAAAGAACACAAAAATTCGTGTCACTAGATACATTTAGAACCGATCTATATATATATATATATATATGGGATAAATGACAAATTTAGGATCATTGTTGAAAGATTTTGTCAAATTTAGAACCCTCCTAATTTTATATCATTTAAAGAACTCTAGTTACACTATTTTCTTATATTTAATACTACTCACTAACGATGTTATTTTATATCCAACTCCGTTAAACTATTTGTGATATTATTTTATTTTTAATATATTATTTAATTTTACGCATCGTTAATATCTTCATCAATCCCACCCGACCCCTCAATCCACTCCACCATCGGCTACTAATTTACTTTCTCCATCTCCGATTCTCTCTCCTCCCGTAATCACATCATGTCCGTTTCCCACAATTATCATTGCCACCTTCAACTCCCTTATGGGCGTCATGAACTGGTGGAATATACGAGGATAAGGAAGAAGACAATGAATTGATAATAATAATAATGGACTAACTTTGAAAACCAATAAGATTAATATATAAGATCAACAGAGCAAAATGGAAACCAATATAATGTAATTCATTTTACCCATCACATAACTTTTCGATCTCCAACACCAAAAGCACAAACATACTACTCAGCAAGAACAAAAACACAACTCTATCCAAACTCACCAAAAAATCCAATCTAAAGTCTCAACCTATCCCTGTTAGATTATCATCTTCATTTTATTATGCTTTAGGTGACGGAAGTAGCAAGGATCGTCGGAGCTTCAAGAGTTATTGGTGTGGACATATACTTTAGTAGATTTGAGGTAGATAATGAATAAATAATGTTAGTTATATATCCGATGAGGACCAATGGTAAAGAAAGTTAAATCTAATTGTTATAGTAAAGAATTTTGGAGTAATAGAATTAGTGAACTCAAAAGAATGTGGAAAATATGTGCAAGAGGTATAATTGATTTTTGCTTCTGCATATTGTTGATCTTTACTGAATTTGTTGCATTGCATTAGGTGATTGCTGAAATGACGGATGGAAGAGTCGACAGGATCGTGGTGTGCACCAGAAACATCAACGCCATGATTTTTGCGTTTGAATGCGTCCACGACGTAAGTATCTAGCTAAGTATCGCCGGAGATTAGACGACCAGTATTTGGACGGAGTCGTTGCCTTTTTTGATTTAGCGATGATTAAATTTAGGGTTGTGGGTTTGGATGGTTTAGAGATGGGGAAGGGTAGGTGACGGTTGTGATGTCGATGGAGGAGGAGAGAGTATAAAAGATGGTAGAGGGGAAACTGTAGTTGTAGCCGAACAATGAATAGAATTGAGAAGGTGACGGGTTGGTGTAGATGGAGATGAGTCAAATGTCATGTTAAAAGAATATATTAAATAATAAATGAAACGATATGATAAATATAATTTAATAGTTGTAAATAATTAACACCGTAAGAAAACAGTGTAACTAGAGTTCTTTAAACGATAACAAATTAGGAGAGTTCTAAATTTAATAAAATCTTTCTAACAGAGTTCTAAATTTGCCCTTTATCCCATATATATATATATATATAATAATGCTTAATTTTTAAAGTGTTCGAATTGTCGGGTCGAGAGTTGTGGTTAATTTGGATATTTATGTAAGAGTAAATGAATATTTGAGTCGGATCGTGGGTTGACCCGCCCATAAACTTAAAACGGTTAAAAATAAATTTAAAAATGTTATTTGTAGGTTTCAAACTTGCAACCTAACAAAAACAAGTACAACCCTTTAACCAACTAGGATAACAACACTTTATATTTAAGATTCAACACCAAATTTGATTAATGCGAGACATTTTAACAATAAAAGTTCAAATTTTTAACTAACTAATCTATATATATAATGATGCTTAATTTTTAAAGTGTCCGAATTGCCAGGTCGAGAACTGTGGTTAATTTGGATATTTATGTGAAAGTAAATGGATACTTGGGTCGGATTGTGGGTTGACCCGCCCATAAACTTAAAACGGTTAAAAATAAATTTAAAAATGTTATTTGTAGGTTTCGAACTTGCAACCTAACAAAACAAGTACAACCCTTTAACCAACTAGGCTAACACTTTATATTTAAAATTCAACACCAAATTTGATGAACACGAGACATTTTAACAATAAAAGTTCAAATTTTTAACTAACTAATATATATATATAATGATGCTTAATTTTTAAAGTATCCGGATTGCCGGGTCGAGAACTGTGGTTAATTTGGATATTTATGTGAGAGTAAACGGATACTTGGGTCGGATTATGGGTTGACCCACCCATAAACTTAAAACGATTAAAAATAAATTTAAAAATGTTATTTGTAGGTTTCGAACTTTCAACCTAACAAAACAAGTACAACTCTTTAACCAACTAAACTAACAACACTTTAAATTTAAGATTCAACACCAAATTTGATGAACGCGAGACATTTTAACAATAAAAGTTCAAATTTTTAACTAACTAATATATATATATATATATATATATATAATGATGCTTAATTTTTAAATTGTCCGGATTGCCGGGTCGAGAGTTGTGGTTAATTTGGATATTTATGTGAAAGTAAATGGATACTTGGGTCGGATTGTGGGTTGACCCGCCCATAAACTTAAAACGGTTAAAAATAAATTTAAAAATGTTATTTGTAGGTTTCGAACTTGTAACCTAACAAAACAAGTACAGCTTTTTAACAAACTAGGCTAACAACACTTTATATTTAAAATTCAACACCAAATTTGATGAACGCGAGACATTTTAACAATAAAAATTCAAAATTTTAACTAACTAATCTCTATATATATAATGATGCTTAATTTTTAAAGTGTCCGGATTGCCGGGTCGATAGTTGTGGTTAATTTGGATATTTATGTGAGAGTAAATGAATATTTGGGTCGGATTGTGAGTTGACCCGCCCATAAACTTAAAACGGTTAAAAATAAGTTTAAAAATATTATTTGTAGATTTCAAACTTGCAACCTAACAAAATAAGTACAACCCTTAACCAACTAAGCTAACAACACTTTATATTTAAGATTCAACACCAAATTTGATGAACGCGAGACATTTTAACAATAAAAGTTCAAATTTTTAACTAACTAATCTATATATATATATATATATATATATATATAATGATGCTTATTTTTTAAAATGTCCGGATTACCGGGTCGAGAGTTGTGGTTAATTTGGATATTTATGTGAGAGTAAATGGATACTTGGGTCGGATTTTGGGTTGACCCGCCCATAAACTTAAAACGGTTAAAAATAAATTTAAAAATGTTATTTGTAGGTTTCGAACTTGTAACCTAACAAAACAAGTACAATCTTTAACCAAATGTGATTGAGATGTGGTTTGTCGAGGGATAATAGACCGGTATCATTTGAAAGTGATTAAAGAAATATGAATCAAATATTTAATTGACCAAAGTGTGAGGTCACGATGCTAATTATTAAAAAATATGAATCAAATATTTGATTGACAAAGTGAAAGTGTAAAGTCACGAAATGAGAGATTCATTCGAAAAAAATATGTGAGAAAATAAGTTGTTTTATCGAAGTGAATAAAATGTGAAATGAGAGCGTTATATTTTTTATTTTAATAATTTTAAACATTGAATAAATATTATTATAATTTTTTTAATTTATTTTAATTTTATCCTTATCCGTTTGTATCGCACAAAAGTTTTCCTAGTTAATAATAATAGACATTATCATAAAAGAACATAAGAAAGGGTTATCATGATCAAGAGAGTACTTTTTTTTTAAATCTGAGTCTTTTCACTAAAATAAGTTATCATTCTTCATAGTCATAAGCTATGAAACTTAATACGATTATTTAGTCATGGACTCATAGTCCACATTCCACGTTAACTTGTTTGAGTGAGAATTTAACTTTAATCTCAAACTATTCTAATAAATTTTACTTAATATATAGATAATAACATATTTTAAAACTTTTATACTCCAATTTTACTCTTCATAAATAATATTTTTGATACAAACTATCTAGAGATACTCGATTCTCCAATTAATTCTTCAAAATATTTCAATATCATACTACTTTCAATACATTCAATGTATCAAATCAAAACAAATTACAATTATATATATGGAAAATATACAATTCTCTCTTTACTTGCGGCGTTCAACCATCTTCATTTTCTAGTTAAAAAATGTATTAGCCTTAATTGTTGAATTTTGGATTTAAATATATATGTAGAATATATTATTAGATTAAAATCATGGGCTTAATGATTATGAAATGAATAATTGTAGATACCCGTTTAGTATTTGTTTGTTTGGTGACGTGACAAAAACAAGTATTAATAATATGGTGAGCCTTCTTATATTGTGGGCTTTAACAATATATGGGCTTCAACTAGGGTTAGGTCCCTGAGACAAATATTATTTAAGAAACAGGAAAGGGAGATTTTAAAACTTTTATACTCCAATTTTACTCTTCATAAATAATATTTTGATACAAACTATCTAGAGATACTCGATTCTCCAATTAATTCTTCAAAATATTTCAATATCATACTACTTTCAATACATTCAATGTATCAAAACAAATTACAATTATATATATGGAAAATATACAATTCTCTCTTTACTTGCGGCGTTCAACCATCTTCATTTTCTAGTTAAAAAATGTATTAGCCTTAATTGTTGGATTTTGAATTTAAATATATTTGTAGAATATATTATTAGATTAAAGTCATGGGCTTAATGATTATGAAATGAATAATTGTAGATACTCGTTTAATATTTGTTTGTTTGGTGACGTAACAAAAACAAGTATTAATAATATGGTGGGCCTTCTTATATTGTGGGCTTTAACAATATATGGGCTTCAACTAGGGTTAGGTCTCTGAGACAAATATTATTTAAGAAACAGGAGAGGGAGATTCAAAAAAGAACTCTCACGCCTTCTCTCTCAATTCTCCTCCGTTTTCTTGTCTTATGATTTCTCCCGTCAATATTAGAGGAGAACGGATAATACTTAGTCTTTGAAGACCAAGACATTCCTTTCAAGAATAGATCAATCCGGATCTACAATGAGATCATCTTCAGGTACACTTCCGCTGAGTTATAATTATAGTCTATATTCATGATTAGGATACTGATAAATTTTTCCATCAGTAGTTGGTATGAGACTGGATTGGTTTATTTATTTATTTATTTATTTATTTATTAATTAATAATAAATAAAATATATTATTTTATTTTTATTATCATTACTAATAAACTATAAGATAAAAAAGGAAATGATATTCTCTATTATCATTAAAAATAAATAAGAAATTGATAATATAATATTTTTTTTTATTATTAAATAAATAAGGAATTGATAATATAATATTTTTTTTATTATCATTAAATAAATAAGGAATTAATAATATAATATTTATTTTTATCATCATTAATAAAGAATTTATATTATATTAAATAATATTAACGGCTAAGAAATGAATTATTAGAATCTGTTTTATTAAATTAGATAATAATATTAATAATCTAATATTTATTCCATTTAAATAAAATAACTTCATCTTCAGATTTCAGATGTCACCAAAGTGACCTCTATTTCGTAATTGTTTTATTTAAATTCTTAAGGATGATTATATATATATTTTTTATTTCATGCGTTTATTGATTAACCCAAAGGTTGATCAATACTTGGCAGAAATATAAACATACTCGTGGTAATAAATCTGTGACAGTTATAAAGTTTTCATGTGGATTATACTTTTATTTAAAAATAAATTTATTAGTTTTACAGAATTTATTATCCAAAGATTTGGTTTTGCAACAAGAGTACCGCTTACAATTAAAATTATTATCCAAAGATTTGGTTTTAATGCTGTGTTTGGTATCTTGCGATAGGGTTAACCATAATTTGTTTATTATTTAAATATTTGTAATAATGTGAGTGTTTATATTTTTTTGTTAACTTCAGGATCTGGTTCTTTGATATCTGCTAACTATCCAGTCCCCATTTTATCGGGGGACAACTTTAAGAATTGGAAAGAATCCATTTTGATTCATTTGGGCTGTATGGATCTAGACTTAGCATTAAGGATAGACCAACGTAAGCACTGCTGATCAAAGGTAGATGTTTGAGAAGTGAGAAAGGTCTAATCGTTTAAGTCTGATGATCATAAAGAAAAGCATTCCATAAATATTCCGGGGTACAATATCTGATGATATCACTAAGGCTGAAGAATTTCTCATCGAGATAGAAAAACGCTTTACTAAAAGCGATAAGGCGGAAATGAATACTTTTATTAAGTCACTCATTACAACGAGGTATCTCTGGAAGGGGAATATAAGGGAGTACATCCTTAATATGTCCAATGTCGCTTCAAAACTGAGAGCACTCAAGTTAGACCTTTTAGAGGACATGTTAGTCCTATTGGTCCTACTCTCACTTCCTGCTCAATACGATCAGTTCAAAGTTAGTTATAACTGTCAAAAGGAGAAATAGACTCTTAATGAACTCATTTCTCACTGTGTTGAAGAGGAAGAAAGAATGAAGCACAAAAGGACTAAGGAGGTACATATGATTGGAACATCGAAATATGTCGGCGACAGTAAAAGAAAGTTTAAGGCCGTGAAGATTGAGACTTCTAAGGCTCCAGTCCCAGCTCCTCAGGCTCGTCCTATGAAGAAATCTTGCTTCTTTTGAAAGAAGACTGGACATGAAAAGAAGGATTGTGCCAGCTATCACAATTGGTGTGTGAAGAAAGGTACTGTTCTTACTTTGGTTTGTTCTGAAGTTAATCTAGCTTTAGTGCCTCGAAACACTCGGTGGTTAGACTCTAGTTCAACTACTAACATCAGTGTTTCAATACAGGGTTGCCTAAGCCACCGGAGCCCAATTGATGCTGAAAGACGCATTTACTTTGGAAATGGGGAATCGGTCGAAGTGGAAGCAGTTGACAATTTTAAATTGTTGCTAAGTACTGGGCATTTTCTTGAATTAAAAGACACTTTTATTATACCGTCATTTAGACGAAATTTGGTTTCTATTTCTTATTTGGACAAATTCGGTTATTATTGTTCGTGTGGAAACAATGAAGTTACATTGTCTTTGAATTCAAATTTGGTTGGTTTTGGTACTTTTATGTTGAATGACAATTTATACATGCTTGACACTTTAACTTCATATCATGAAACCCTAAATGTGCAAACGAGAGGTACTAAGCGAAAATTCAATAATTCAAGTTTATTATGACACAAACGTTTATGTCATATTTCGAAAAATCGAGTTGAAAAACTCATTAAGGATGGAATTCTTGATTTCATAGTTTTTTCGGATATTGAGGTTTGTGTTAACTGCATTAAAGGTAAACAGACCAAATTAAAGAGGACATGTGCTTATCGAGCTACATAAGTCTTAGAGTTGATACATACAGACATTTGTGGGCAATTTTCCACACCTTCGTGGAATGGTCAACAATACTTTGTATCATTCACAAATGATTATTCTCGATATGACTATCTTTACCTCATAAGGGAAAAATCTGAGGCAGTGGACATGTTCAAAGCATTTAAGGTTGAAGTTGAAAATCAACTCAACAAACGCATTAAGATCATCAAATCTGACCGTGGAGGTGAATATTACGGTAGAAATGATGGATCGGGTGAACAACGTCTAGGCCCTTTTGCTGACTTCCTTATAGAGTGTGGAATAGTCTCTCAATACACCATGTCGGGTTCTCCTAGCATTAATGGTGTTGCAGAGAGACGTAATCGCACATTAAAAGATATGGTTCGAAGTATGATATGTCAAACTACTTTGCCAAAATCTTTTTGGGGGGAAGCATTGAAAACTGCAGTCTACATTCTTAATCAAGTACCGACTAAGGCGACAATCAAAACACCTTATGAACTCTGGATTGGGCGTAAACCCAACTTACGTCATTTTAGGGTGTGGGGATGTCCAGCTGAGGCAAGGCGTTATATGCCAAATGAACCAAAGCTAGCATCTCGTACGGTGAGTAGTCACTTTATTGGTTACTCGAAACGGTCAAAGGGGTATAAGTTTTATGATCCCACATCAAGAAACATTTTTTAGACAGGTACTGTCACGTTCTTTGAAAATGTTGAGTTTGGGAGGAGAAATACAGTTTTAGACTTTTCTTTAGAGGATCAAGAAATCACCAAAGTGATTGACCTGACACCTCAAGAAGGATTAGTCATTCCGACTCCCATACAGTTTCAAGATACAATTGAGGAACCCATTCAAATTGAACGGGAACACCAAGTTGTAGCTGAAGAACAAACTCAAGAAACTCAAGAACATATTGTTCAAGAGCCAACGTTATTACGTAGATCCACTAGAGAACGGAGAAATGCCATTCTGAATGATTATGTGACATTTCTTCAAGAAAATGAGGACAATGGTGGCATGACTGAGGATGATCCTATCAACTTTTGTTATGCCATGAAGGGTCCTAATTCGGATAAATGGATCGAAGCAATGCATGATGAGTATAAATCAATGCAAGACAATAAGATTTGGGAACTTGTTCTATTGCTAGAAGGTGCAAAACCCGTAGGTTGTAAATGAATTTTTAAAACCAAACGGGATGCTAATGGTAATGTGGAGAGGTATAAAGCACGTCTTGTAGCTAAAGGATATACTCAGAAAAGGGGAATTGACTATAAAGAGACTTTCTCTATGGTTTCTTCAAAAGACTCTTTTAGGACAATCATGGCTCTAGTGACACATTTTGATTTGGAGCTTCATCAGATGGATGTAAAGACAACGTTTCAGAATGATGACATTGATGAGACAATCTATATGGTACAACCTGAAAGTTTTGAGGTCGATTACCTGAAACAAATGGTTTGTAAATTAAGAAAATCTATCTATGGACTAAAACAAGCGTCTCGCTAGTGGTATCACAAATTACATCAAATAATTCTTTCATACGGTTTTGAAATGAATGTAGTTGATGATTGTGTTTATCAAAAGTTTAGTGGGAGTAAATTTATTTTTTTGGTTTTGTATGTGGATGACATTCTGCTTGCCACAAACGATATGAGCTTTTTGCACGAAATTAAGAAATTTCTTTCGAATAACTTTAAAATGAAAGATCTTGGTGAAGCATCTTTTATATTAGGGGTCCAAATATACTGTGAAAGATCTCAGTATATTCTTGGGTTATCGCAAAAGAGCTATATCGATAAAGTGCTTGAACGATTTGGCATGCAACTAGGAAATACCCCAGTTGCCAAAGGAGACAAATTCAGTTTAAATAAATGTCCAAAATCAAGTTTAGACAACCATATGCTTTTGCAGTTGGAAGTCTTATGTATGCACAAGTATGTACGCGTCCGGATATTGCGTTCATAGTTGGTGTGTTAGGCAGATATCTAAATAATCCTGGAATGGATCACTAGAAAGCAGCTAAAAAGGTGATGAGATACCTAAAGAAAACAAAGGATTATATGCTCACATATAGGAGGTCAGACCATTTGGAGATCGTTGGGTATTCTGACTCCGATTTTGCGGGTTGCCTAGACAGTAGGAGATCTACATCTGGCTGCGTTTATACATTGGCTGGAGGAGCCATTTTTTAGCGTAGTGCCAAACAGACACTTGTTACCAGCTCTACTATGGAGGCTGAATTTGTGGCATGTTTTGAAGCATCACATTAGGGAATTTGGTTAAAGAATTTTGTCACAAGGCTGCGTATTATTCCGGGGGTCGAAAGACCTATTAAGATTTTTTGTGACAATAGTTTAGCTGTTTTGTATTCCAATAAAAATAGGAGCTCGTCGAAGTCAAATCATATTGACATTAAGTTCCTACGTGTGAAAGAAATGGTATAAAGTGGTCAGATTTGCATTGAGCATTTAGGAACAAAATCTATGTTAGCAGACCCCTAACTAAAGGTGTAACACCTATGTTATTTTACGGGCATACTGCACGTATGGGTCTGTTACAATTTAAGGAAGCTTCATTATAGTGGGAGAGTATGCTACAATTATTTTTTTTTGTCAATTGCGTGATGTTTTCTAAAGCACTTTTCTGATCAGAAATAAAGTTTTTTTTTGACACTTTTGTACATTATATTCAAAGATAACGATCTCATCAAGTTTGGACTAGAGAAAATTGACATATTCAGGTCACATTAATGTGATTTTCTCTCTACATGTTTCATAATTGATCTATGTCGTTTGATTGCAGTAGTATCAATGATTATTGTTAGTTTAGCCATAAATATGACGAATGCTTTTTTAGTCCTATGTTGTTATGATTGATGGACCAGATTGTTATAAGCCCTTTATTTTTTATTGACTGATAAATTGAGCTCTTGAAGAATAATATGTTCATTCGGATACATATTAAATTCAGTGGGAGATTGTTGGATTTTGGATTTAAATATATATGTAGAACATATTATTAGATTAAAGTCATGGGCTTAATGATTATGAAATGAATAATTGTAGATACCCGTTTAGTATTTGTTTGTTTGGTGACGTGACAAAAATAAGTATTAATAATATGGTGGACCTTCTTATATTGTGGGCTTTAACAATATATGAGCTTCAACTAGGGTTAGGTCCCTGAGACAAGTATTATTTAAGAAATAGGAGAGGGAGATTCAAAGAAGAACTCTCACGCCTTCTCTCTCTCAACTCTCCTCCGTTTTCTTGTCCTTTGATTTCCCCCGTCAATATCAGAGGAGAACGGATAATACTTAGTTTTGGAAGACCTAACCGTTCCTTTCAAGAACGGATCAATCCGGATCTACAATGGGTTCATCTTCAGGTACGCTTCCGCTGTGTTATAATTATAGTCTATATTCATGATTAGGATACTGATAAATTTTTCCATCATTAATGATTTTTTAAAAATCAATACAAATTATTTATAAAAAAGTTGTGGTCAACAAAAAAATTTATATAACATGATTTAACTTCGAAAGAGAAGCATAACTCATCGTTCTCACATAAAAAAAAATCATGTACGCCTATATAATCGACATCTCTAAAAACGATGATTTATGTCTCTATGCCTCCCTCCCTATCAAATTTCAGAAACGAGACGTGGAACAAAATCGAGATATAACTTAAAGTTTTTTTAATTTGTCGATAAGACTAGTTTTGATTAGTATGAATCGCTAACTAATTTATTTCTTATTTAATTAAATATATATATATATATATATTTACTTATATACTCATGCCTCGGCCTTGGGGGTCTAGTTTCAACACAGGTTGGGTCTTAGCTCGGCCTCCACATGGGCCGAGCTGCACTGGTTTGCAGAGATCCATTTATGGTGGTCGTCACCCACCTCGGTCAACATTGTTTTTAAAATTCTAAAAACTAACCCAACAAGGATTAAATAATAAACATATCTAATTTAGCCTATTTATTTATCTGTATATTTTTATTTTTTTAATATTCCAAATTTTAATTATTTTGAAATTGAATTGATACAATAACGTATCAAAATTAATTATTTATTTTAATTAAGTTCAAACATAAATTTTAAAAAATATGTTTATCAATTAAGAATTATTTTAAAATTATAAATAGAAAGATAAGAGTGAAAATATTAAATAAAAATTATTTTAGTATTTAAATAAATAAAATGAGTGATCAAATAGATGAAATAAAATAGATGAAATAAAAGTAGAAAAAATATTAAATTTTGGGTAAAATTTCAATTAAAAAACTCGTGAATGTTCTTCGATGTAAAAGTGTAAACAAAATCAAAAAATTGAACTGAATCAATAAAAAAAAACCAATCGATACCGAGTTGGGTTTGTTAATAATAATCAACATAAAGTTTAACTATCCAACCATATATATATTATTTTAACAAGGGTGTGTATCTTGGCACAAATGGCATGAATTTCACAAAGAATATTGTAGTGATCAAATGAGTGATAAGACACATATTTTTTATATTTGATATTTGATATTTTTTAACTCATTGTAATTTCTTAATTTATTAAAATTTTATTTATAACAATATTGATCAATTAGTTTATTGTAATATATATATATATATATATATATATATATATATATATATATATTTAATTTTTTAACGATTAAACTACTTAACTAATTGAATTGAAATTATTAAAGATTTTGAAAAATCGACAACAACTGTTATGATAATTTTTCAATTAAAACACCGTCCGAACCACATAAACCAAGACAAAATTCAAAACTAAAAGTCTATAGAACTAGGGGCAGATCTATGTAATGGCGGTAGAGATATGATATAACCGTGGTTTTGAAAACCGTTTCGGTCATCAACCCGGTTTTTTGAGCGAACTTCGATTTAACCGCTCTAACCGGTTAAATCACTAGTTGACCCGGATTTTAATTATTCCTAAAATATAAATAAATTTAAATATATTAGTAAATAAATTAATATATATAATCAATTAAATATTTATATATATAATAATAATAAAATATATCCTAATTAAAATATTAAACTAAATATTTCCTATATAAAATTAATATCCACTAGTAAAAAAAGGACCTTTACCGACGATTTTTCCCGAAGGTTTTGTAAACCTCTCCTAAACACTCCCGAGAGGAACAAATTCTTCGGGATTAAAAATAGATTCCGAGTGGGGTGTAAAACCTTCGGGTTTATTCATTATTACCGAAAGTTCTACAAAGAACTTTCGGTTTTTACCTTCCCAAAAAACCCAAAAAAATTCTAAGTGTTGGATGTGGGTTAATTGCCAAGGTTTTTGTAAAAACCTTCGGTTTTGAAATCCCTTGGGTTTTTAATTACGAAGGTTATTCGAAGAACCTTCGGTTTTGCCTTTTTTGAAAATTTCATTTCCGAAAGTTTTACAAGGAACCTTCGGTTTTGCTCATTAAAAAAAATTCTAAATTTGGTATTGGTTTTTTCCGAAGGGTCTTTAATAAACCCTCGGTTTTGACTAATATCAAAACCGAAAGTTTTATGAAAACCTTCGGCATCAACCTCTATAAATACAAACCCTAACCCTTCTCTTTTTCATTCCACTCATCTCTACTTTCTCTCTCTTCCGCCGCCGCCGCCTGCCTCCTCCAAGCCGGTTCTTCTCCTCTCTCGTTCAGGTAATTTGTTTCATTTGGTTTTTTTGTTTTGTTTATTATAAGATTTAGATTTCTTAAGTTTATATATATATATTATAGATTTAGATTTATGCTAGTTTACGAAATAATTGTTTGATTAATATATATATACATATATCTGAAATGCATTTAGGATATGGGTGATGATTCGACATGGAAGAGACTCCGGCGTACACCGGAGAAACTGCATCCGTGTTACCAGAATCTGATAGCACAATCAGAAATTGCGGCACGTGAGGAAGAGGTAAGAAAGATGACGCTGGAAATTGAACAAATCCGATTAAGGGATGCGGAAAGAGGTCGTTTGCTCAGTGAAATCAAAGCGGATCGGGCCGAAATGTCTCAGAGATTAGAGAATCTCGAACATGAACTTGTATTGTTGAGGAATCGACTGAATCAACCACCCCCTCCTTCCACCCCATCTAATAATTAATTTCTAGATTTATTATGGGTTTATTAGTTTTTCGTAAGAACGATGACAATTAATATTTTTATGCGTTATGTTTTAATATTTATGAATTATTGTTAATATGTTTGGTTTGGTTTGGTTTAATATGTTGTTAAATAATTATGTTTTTGTGAACTTATCACCTTTTTTTAAAAAAAAACCGCATCGCCAAAACCGAAGGTTTATTTGAAAACCTTCGGTTTTGACCAATTTTTATAAAAATCTTTAGGTAAAAACCGAAGGTTTTCAAATAAACCTTCGGTTTTGACCCCTGTTTAAAAAAATCTAATTTTTTTCTAAGTATAGGGAAGGGTAAAAACCGAAGGTTTTCAAATAAACCTTCGGTTTTGACCCATGTATGAAAAAATCTAATTTTTTTCTAAGTATGGGGAAGGGTAAAAACCGAAGGTTTTCAAATAAACCTTCGGTTTTGACCCCTGTTTAAAAAAATCTATTTTTTTTCTAAGTATGGGGAAGGGTAAAAACCGAAGGTTTTCAAATAAACCTTCGGTTTTGACCCCCCGTTTAAAAAAATCTAAAAATTTCTAAGTATGGGGAAGGGTAAAAACCGAAGGTTTTCAAATAAACCTTAGGTTTTGACCCATGTATGAAAAAATCTAATTTTTTTCTAAGTATGGGGAAGGGTAAAAACCGAAGGTTTTCAAATAAACCTTCGGTTTTGACCCCTGTTTAAAAAAATCTAATTTTTTCTAAGTATGGGGAAGGGTAAAAACTGAAGGTTTTCAAATAAACCTTCGGTTTTGACCCCCCGTTTAAAAAAATCTAAAAATTTCTAAGTATGGGGAAGGGTAAAAACCGAAGGTTTATTCAAAACCTTCACAAATACCAATAAAAACCGAAAGTTATACTATTAACTTTCGGTTTTACCACTACCTAATTTGTTAATTTATTTTGTTTTAAACCTACTAATCTAGACTCCTAACTAATATAATCAAGTGTGTGTTATATTTTTAAAATGAAGATTGTGTTTGATGTTAAAATCTTTATGATTGTGTTTGATTATATAAAGAAGTGTATATGTATGTTTGTGTTTGATGATCATATGAATGTGTACAAAATTTGATCATATAGATTGTGTAATGTTTTAAGGATATCAAATAAGTTAAAATAATGACCTTCAAAGTCATTAGAAGGTTAAAAACCTATTAACTTAGCAATTTGTGAAATTGTAATTCCGAAAGTTAATTGTATAACTTTCGGAAATAACCATCAAAACCGAAAGTTATACAATTAACTTTCGTTTTTATCTAATTAAATAAAATTGTACACCTTTCAAAACCGAGAGATTTAGACATATCTCTCGGAATATAAATGATCAAAACCGAGAGGTTTATTCAAAACCTTCGCAAATACCAATAAAAATCGAAAGTTATACTATTAACTTTCGGTTTTACCACTACCTAATTTGTTAATTTATTTTGTTTTAAACCTACTAATCTAGAGTCCTAACTAATATAATCAATTGTGTGTTGTATTTTAAAAATTATTATTTTGTTTAATGTTAAAATGTTTATGATTGTGTTTGATTTTATAAAGAAGTGTATATGTATGTTTGTGTTTGATGATCCTATGTATTTGTGTAATGTTTGATTATATGGATTGGGGAATGTTTTAAGGATATCTGATGCGGTGCGAGTCGAAGAGGCGTTTATGCTAAAGTTGCAGCATCCGAAAATATCTCGCAAGTGTCAGATTTCGACGATTGCCTAGTGTTTTTCGGGCGGAAACGTTTAGGGGCTCAAAATCGCATTTTTATTAGTTTCGGGTGTTTTTTTTGCAATTTATTAAAAGTTGTTTACTTCTTTTGCAAGCTAGGGTTTGAGTATTTAAAAGAATCTTAAAACACTTTGTAAGGGGAAGATTATTAATTAGAAAACGAGGTTTCCTCAATATCTACCAATTTTCGGTATTCGTAAGAATCAACGAATCTTGATAAAGGTTCATCCTAGCCACGCACGCTGCATCAGTTGGTATCAGTTTCCAGTCGACCCTGAGGTATGCCGCCCCGAAGACAGCCGCGCAACCCTACCCCTGGTGCTGATGATGGTGACCTTGCTGAGTTGCGACGTGAAAACGCTGAGTTTCGCCGTGATAACGACGATTTGAGGCGGCAGGTTGAATGGTTGACGCAACGGATGGATGCATCTATGCACATGCACCACCCTGAAGATGATGTTACGATGACAGATGAAAACCCTCTCGGTGGTCTTCGGAATCGATCCCCTGAACGCCCCAATCATCGCTGGGAGCAGGCTTTCAGGGTGGACATCCCTAAGTTCGATGGTAGTCTACCACCGGAAGAGTTTATTGATTGGCTTTCTCAGGTTGAAGAGATTCTGGATTTCAAGGAAGTTCCTGCAGATCGTCGTGTACCCCTTGTTACGATCCGCTTACATGGTCGTGCACAAGCATGGTGGCAGTAGTTGAAATAGACACGTGTTCGTCATGGTAAGGCAAAGCTCACGAATTGGGACAAATTCAGGAAGCATATTAGGGCTGCGTTTCTACCATATAATTACGAACGTAACCTGTACCAGCGGTTCCAGAATCTTCGTTAGGGTTCTCGTTCCGTGGATGACTATTCCACTGAGTTTTACACCTTTGTGGCTCGTGTTGACCTGTCTGAGTCCCCTCTCCAGTTGGTTTCTCGCTATATTGGTGGCCTTCGCCTCCAATTGCAGGATATTTTGAATATGTTTGATCCCTTGACTGTTTCTGAGGCACATCAGCGTGCTTCACAGGCTGAGAAACAGCTAGCCAGGCGCGGTTCGGGTAGCTTTGGAAAACAGGTTGTCCCCACTAGTGGCATTGGTTCTTCTTCCCAGCCGGCCCATCCCACCCCAGCCCCCCCTCGCAGCACTACAGCCCCCCCGCAGGGACGTCCCGGTGGCTTGCGTTGTTTCAATTGTGGTGAAGTTGGCCATCGCCAAGCAGAGTGTCGCAACCCAAAGTCCACCAATCGTGGTCTTTTTACTGAGGTGGATGATCCTGACTCTGCTCTTCCTTCAGATTCAGCCCCAGTGTATGATGTTTATGATGATGAGGCAGCGGAGGAGTATGTTTCTGGTGATGTTGGCCCCCTTTTGGTGATTCGTCGATCATGTTTAACCCCTCGTGCTCCTGACAACGAGTGGTTACGCAATAATCTGTTCCATTCCACTTGTACCATCGGTGGCAAAGTTTGCACCTTCATCATTGATGCTGGGAGTTGTGAGAATGTGATTTCTGAGGTTGCAGTTTCGAAGCTGGGTCTGTCCACTGAACCTCACCCCAAGCCTTATCGCCTGTCCTGGCTGAGTCAAGGTACGGATGTTACAGTTTCCAAGCGCGTACTTGTTAATTTTTCCATTGGTTCCCATTATCGTGATGATGTATATTGTGATGTGGTTCCTATGGATGCTTGTCACCTTTTACTTGGTCGCCCTTGGCAGTTTGATCATTCTGTTATACATGATGGGCGTGCTAATACCTACACGTTCTTATTTCATGGTACCAAGATTGTGTTGATGCCAAATCAGCCCAAGAAGGGTGCTGCCCCCACTCATCATGCGTCCCCCCTACCACCTTGTTGTCTCGGGGTCCTTTTCAGACCGCCATGGTCGAATCGGGCATGGTGTTTGCTCTATTTTGTTCGCTGATTACCTGTGGTGCTAGTTCTGAGGTGCCTATTCCAGTGCAGCCGCTGTTACAGGAGTTTGCAGATGTTTTTCCTGAGAATCTGCCTTGTGCCTTGCCTCCTTTGCGTGATATCCAGCATCACATTGACTTGGTTCCAGGTGCTGCCCTACCCAACCGTCCTCATTACCGCATGAGTCCCAAAGAACATGAAGAGTTGCGTAGACAGGTGGAGGACTTGCTGGCTAAGGGACACATTCGAGAGAGCCTTAGTCCCTGTGCTGTCCCGGCCCTTCTTACCCCAAAAAAGGATGGGTCTTGGCGTATGTGCATTGATAGTCGTGCTATCAACAAGATTACAGTGCGTTATCGGTTTCCTATTCCCCGGTTGGATGATTTTGTTGGTCAGTTGGCTCAGGTTCATCAGACCACTCATGACCGCTTGGTTGCTGCTACTGCCAAGTACAAGGAGAAGGCTGATTCGAGAAGACGTGCTGTTGATTTTGAAGTTGGTGACTTTGTGTGGGCTATTCTGACTAAGGATCGTTTTCCAGCTCATGAATATAGCAAGCTTGCTGCTAAGAAGATTGGTCCTGTTGAGATTAGGTTGATATTATTGTTAGATTATGTATTGGATTGTTTTGGATTGGTTTTGTGTTAGGTTTTTTGGAATTGGTTGTTGGATTTTGTTTTGAGATTAATAATGTTGGATTAATGTTAGATTAAGTTGATAATATTGTTAGATTATGTATTGGATTGTTTTGGATTGATTTTGTGTTAGGTTTTTTGGAATTGGTTGTTGGATTTTGCTTTGATTTTGGATGGTTTGATTTATTGTTATTAGGTTTGAATTACGAGTTTCAGTCGCCCACTGTCGATCCGTCGATCTACATCCGCTGCTCTTCTTCATCGCTCTTTTTGTGCAAGGTTAGTTCATGTTGGTTTATTATATAGTTAGGTTAGTTTAATGTTAGATTTATGTTAGATTTTCATGTTAGTTTTCCATGTTAGATTGAAGTTTGATTTATGTTAGGTTTGATTTATGTTAGATTAGGTATCAGGTTTGGTTTATGTTAGATTATGTTAGATTAGGTTTGAAATGGGTATTAATGAAATAATGTTGAATTAGATTGGGTTTGAATTATATATGATGGTTAGAATTGTTATATCGAATGATTTGTGTATGAATAAAATTATGTTGGATTAGAATTGATTGTTTTGAAATGTGTATGAATGAAATAATGTTAGATTATGCTAGATTTTATTATTGTTTGTTTATGTTGAATATTGGTTGGACAATGTTAGATTAATTTGAATTTTGGTTGGATAATGTTAGATTAAATTGAACTTTGGTTGGATAATGATAGAATAGGTAGAAATTATGTTAGCATTATGTAATCCTAATTAATTTAGACAAATTTAAGTAAGTAATAATCACGGTTGTTTTCCATTTTATTAGAAATATGGAAGTACCCGATAAAAGTTGGATGACCTTACGTCGAGATCATCCAGATTACGAGGAAGGTGTTGACAAATTCCTCGAGTATGCTGTTAGGAATACATCCCGACAAACCGTGAAATGTCCCTGCGTGAAATGCTTGAACACGCCGTTTATGGAAATAGACGAAGTGAAGACTCACCTCATCATTTATGGAATAAATGTTCATTACGAGTATTGGTATTTTCATGGAGAAAAGAGACGTACTACTCAAGTTGTTAATGACGATGTCGATGAAGATGCCGATGACTTAGATGATGATGATGATGATGACGATGATCAGTCGGAGGATGCCGTGCCGGAATTCAATGATGCGAGACCGGAGATGAATAATACAGTTAATGAAGAGGTCAACGAAGAACATTATATGCACGAATTTATAAACGATTTGTTCCCCAACGTTAATAATGTCCCGAGCAACGATGAACCAATCGAAGATGCGCATAAATTTTATAAATTGCTTGATGATTGCAAACGGCCATTGTATGAAGGTGCTCGAATAACGAAATCATCGGCACTACTGAAACTACTTCACATAAAAAATGTATGTCAGTGGACGAATTCTTCGTTCGATATGTTGCTGCGTCTGCTTAAAGACTACATATTACCGATTGACGCTGAATTGCCAAACTCATACTACGAAAGTAAAAATTCATTACTGATATCGGACTTAAATATGACAAGATAGACGCATGTAAGAACAACTGTATGCTATTTTGAAAGGACGACATAAATGAAGATTCTTGCAGAGTTTGCGGTCTTTCAAGATGGAAAGTCGACCAAACAAGTGGGACAGTTCGGGAGAAGCAAAACGGGAAATTCATTCCAAAAAAGGTGTTGAGATATTTCCCTTTAATACCAAGACTGCAAAGACTATACATGTCGGCTCCAATGATGAGATGTCATAAAGAAAGAAGAGTTGATAGTGATACGTTGAGACATCCCGCTGATTCCTTAACTTGGAAGACATTTGATGAAAATTATACAGATTTTGCTTCAGAATCTCGAAACGTAAAACTGGGTTTATCAAGCGATGGGTTTCAGCCATTTGCAAATGGGAAAAAATCATATAGTGTTTGGCCGGTTATTCTCGTTCCTTATAATGTGTCACCCAAGACTTGCATGGATTCTAACAATTTCATCTTATCTATGTTAATTCCGGGTCCAAAGAGTCCGGGAGATGCAATTGACATATTTCTCCAGCCATTAATCGAAGAGTTGCATGAACTGTGGCAAACAGGTGTGAAAACATTTGATGCACACACTTCGCAATACTTTAACATGCGAGCGGCGTTGTTGTGGACCATTAACGACTTTCCCGCATACGCGAATTTATCAGGCTGGAGTACGAAAGGTAAATTCGCTTGTCCTTGTTGTAACAACGACACGGTATCCCTTCGATTGGTTCATGGTTCCAAACAATGTTACTTGGGTCATAGACGTTTCCTTCCACCGAAGCACAAATATAAAAGGGATAAAGAGTCGTTTGATGGTCGAACTGATTATAGAGATCCCCCTAGATTGTTAACGGGGCAAAAATGTTACGAGCAAGCACGAGACCTAGAAGACATAATTCTTAGTGCGGATCTGAGCAAGAGAACCAAGATATATCATGAAACGCGGGGAGACAATTGGAACAAACTTAGCATTTTCTTCCGTCTGCCTTATTGGAAATCGCTATTATTGAGACATAATTTGGATGTGATGCATATTGAGAAAAATATATGTGATAGCGTGTTGGGAACAATAATTAATGTGAAAGAGAAGACTAAGGATGGTCCTAAAGCCCGTAAAGACTTAGAACTCTTAGGCATAAAATCATGGTTACATTCTATAAATGATGAAGGAGTTGTTCATTATCCAGAAGCGCCTTTCACTTTGACAACCGAAAATAAAATACGTCTTTGTAACTTCTTGAAAGATCTCAAGTTGCCTGATGGGTTTTGCTCAAATATCGGCGGTTGTGTAAATTTGGAAGAGAAAAAGCTTTCGGGATTAAAGAGTCATGATTGTCACATTTTATTGGAATATCTAATTCCTTTAGCAACTCGTGGATTGGTTCCAGAGTATGTGTATCTTGCGTTAATAAATTTGTCTCGTTTTTTTCGGTTGTTGTGCTTCAAAGAGTTGATTCAAGAGGACCTGGAACAATTGTACATGGATATTACATTGACACTTTGCAAATTTGAAATGATTTTTCCGCCGTCAATCTTCGACATCATGATGCATCTCCCGGTTCACTTGTCATTTGAGGCTTTGCTTGGAGGACCTGTTCAGTATCGATGGATGTATCCGTTTGAACATTACATGGGTACAATGAAAAGATATTTGCGGAATAATAACCACCCCGAAGCCTCTATAAGCGAGAGCTATCTTGTTAACGAAAGTATTAGTTTATGTGCCAGGTATATGGAGGAACAAGATCAGGAAAATGCACAACCTAAAATCTCGGGCATTTCAATATTTGCATCATTGGAAGACCTATCTATCGGAAAAGTATACAACTTGGATTATATCGATCGAGTGACAGCTCATTCTTACATTTTGAAAAATTGTCCCGAAGCAGAACCTTTTTACATGTAAGATTCAATGTTGCTGTTACTAATTAGCATTAAAGAGTGTGCTATTTAATATTCGATCTATTCGCAGAGATTATAACAACGAGTCCAGTGGAGAAACATTTGCCGCATATTTCAAGCATCGAGTGAGTAAATTACAAACCATATATCCTAACTCTTTTTATTCATATTAACAACTTCATTTCGGATACATATATAGGTCGCCCATTTAGCAGAAATTGACGACATATCAAGAGACCTCAAAGTCTTAGGAGAAGGTCCAAGTATGTACTCGTCTATGTATGTTTGGTGTAAAGTAAACGGATTCAAATTCTGTACAGAAAAACACGACGAAGGTTTGACAACTCAAAATAGTGGGGTGGTTGTTGAGGGGTACAACGGATCTGAAACTATGTCATACTACGGAGTTTTGAAGGATATAATCGAAGTACAATACTATTCTCACAAACGAGTTGTTTTATTCAAGTGTAAGTGGTTTGATACACACTCGGGGGAACTAGGAGTGAAAGTAGATAAATATGGCTTCGTAAGTGTAAATGTAAACCGAATTTTGAAAACCCAAAGTCAAGACCCGTATATATTGGCGAGTCAAGCAAAACAAGTATTCTACGCCCCTGATATGTCAGCCCGACCCGGTTGGAAGATTGTGACAAAAATAAAACCGCGGTTTACAAACATATAGTTCAGATTAATTAATTAGGTAGATTTATGTTTTTAACTTTATATTCATTTTTATTACTACTTCATTTCAATTATTCACTCAATTTTATTAATGGTGTGAATTAAGAATGTCTGAAGGTCCTAAAACAACTTGGAAGAGTATGAGGAAGACACCCAAGAAATTGGATAAAAGTTACCAAAACCTACTTGCCCAATCCGAGTCGTTAAAGCTTCGAGGATCGTCTTCTAGAGACCAACCACCGATTGCTGTGGTCCCGATAGCTACTGCGCCTCCCCAAACAGACGAGGATCTTGAGGCTAGTGAGCTCCAAGAGTTTATATAGAGCACATTCGCTGATATGGTGCGTAGCGATGAGGCTGAAGACGAGGGTCTTGAGGAGCCTATCGAGGAGCATGATGACGAGGAGGAGCACGGGACCACTCCCGACCCATCATCGACAGGTATTTCGTTTACAAATTACTGAGTGTTTCAATTGATTGACATATTTAATTATGATTTTGATAATTTTGAAGAATCTTCTGCCCGCAAGAGATGGGGGAAGAACAAGAATATTGCGCTGTCTAAGAGGGTAGCGGGGACGAGGATCCCTCTAACATTTAGAGAGAATGATGGGAGGCCAGGCGGTACAGACGTGGGAAGAACACGGTGGTCTAGACATGTGGGGTCGATTATCCGGGACCCCGCAGCCGTCTCACACCGTCTTCTCAAGTGGAAGGCTTTAAGTGCAGACCAATTGGATTCAATGTGGACTGCTATCAAGGTAATACTTATTACTTGATTATACATTACGTCATTAAATAATTATTTTTAACATTTGGATATTATTTTTTTCAGGATCCGTTCGAAGCGACTAATGGTGACATTGAGTATTTTCGAAAGACCGGGTTGGGACACGCCAATCAGATATGGGATAGATGGCGGTCGGATTTGAACAAGACATATATCCGCGTCCACAAAGGAGACGAGGCGGCGGTACTGGCTAATCCTCCACCAGACTACGATCGAGATGATTGGGAGTTTGTGTTTCGCAACCATTTCTTCACAGAAATGTTTAAGGTACGGTTTCATAATTCAAATAAAAGTTGATATTAATTAATCTAACTTCATTTGTTATTTCAAATACAGAGACACAGTTCTACAAATATTAAGAACCGGAAGAATCTGAAATTCCCGCATCGAACGGGAAGTAGACCGTTTGCACAAATTGAAGACGAGTTGGTAAGTACATTATTTGTAATAACTTAATATAAAGATTGTTATTAATTATATAAATCATTTATTTCAACAGGCGATTGAAATGGGACGGCCACCATCTGTAATTGAAGTATTCAAGAGGACCCGTACACCAAAACCGACATAAGAAAACCCAACACCCATCCCGGACGAACACGTGCAAGAGAAAATTGTAAGTGAATTGAATATGCCTAGTTTTTTATTATAGAAATGATATTTTATTTGAATTGTGCAGACTGAGATGGAGGAGGTTGTTAGTAACGAATCGGGAATATCGGATTTTGAATTGACGGAGAGGGTGTTCGGACAACAAAAACACGGGGTAGTGTTCGGAATGGGATCAGGCGTCCGGCCCACACACTTTCGTGAGGATCGTCGTAGTGGAAACAGTTCACAGCGAAATAATGAGCGATTGTTAGAAGAGAATCAAATAATAAAGCTCAAGCTGGAGGAACTGGAGAAGAGGGATGAAGAAAGAAGGCGCAGAATGGAAGAAATGCAATCGGAAAAGGAAGAAATTGTGACAAGAATGGAGAGGGAGAAGTTAGAGATTACCGCAAGAATGAAGAGCGAGAAGTTAGAGATGAACGCAAGAATGGAGAGAATCGAATTGTATATGAGGCAACAACCACCTCCTCCCCCCACAAGCTAAGGTTGTTTCGATTCAAAACATGTTTTCATTAGTGGTTGAATTTAGAACAGATTGTTCGGAATATTAGTTTGGTTTCGAATTTTGTAATGTTCATGATCAATTAATGTGATCGTTTAATGTATGTTGCATTTCTTTTATCATTAATATATTGGTTTGGCTGAACAGGTTTTGGTTGCGAGCAAAATAATCCGCACATTTTTAAAAATTTACGGGAAAAAACCGAAAGTAATATTGAAATCTCTCGGTTTTTCTCTTTTTGGAAAAACCGAGAGATATTAGAAAACTCTCGGTTTTTAGCCAAAGAGAAAACCGAGAGTTATATGACAAACCCTCGGTTTTTACCCAAAAGAGGAAAACCGAGAGTTATTACAAAACTTTCGGTTTTCCTCTTCGGGTAAAAATCGAGAGTTTTCATATAACTTTCGGTTTTTCTCTTTGTGGGAAAACCGAGAGTTATTACAAAACTCTCGGTTTTCTTGAAAAGGAGAAAACCGAGAGTTATTAGAAAACTCTCAGTTTTTACCCGAAGAGGAAAACCGAAAGTTTTGTAATAACTCTCGGTTTTCCCACAAAGAGAAAAACCGAAAATTGTTTGCAAAACCCTCGGTTTTTCCACACAAAGAAAAACCGAAAGTTATTTGTAAAACCCTCGGTTTTTCCACAAAGAGAAAAACCGAAAGGTCTTTGTAAAACCCTCGGTTTTTCCAAAAGAGAAAAACCTGAAAGTTTTCATATAACTCTCGGTTTTTCTCTTTGTGGAAATCTTGAGAGAGTCAATACCGAGGGATGGCGAGAGTAAGTAAAACCTTCGGTAAGGTGTCTTCAACGAAAGTTATAGGGTCAAAACCGAGAGTTTTAACTCTCGGTTTTGACCACTTTTTCACTAGTGATCAAAACAAATATATGAATTAAAAGTCAAAATTATAGGATGTAAAAAACCGTGATAAATCAGAAACAAATAAAGTATGATGCTAAAATGACACGAATAGATGTAAAAATTTTCACCAACAATTTGTTTGAGGTTGATTTTCCAAAACTAACATAATTTGTTCATTTATTCACAAACTAACCTAATTTATTATTAAATTCAAATTATTTTTATTTTTTTTATATTTAAAATTTATTATATATAAATTAAATTATTTATATTTTGATATATGTTTTAAATTATTATTTATATAAATTAAATTATTTATATTTTGATATATATTTTAAATTATTAATTTTATAAATTTGATTATTTATATTTTAATATATAATTTAAATTTAATTATATTTTATAAATTTAATTATTTATATTTTAATATATATATATATTTATATTTCAATTATTATTTATATAGTGTAATAAATATTAAATAATTCTAATAAATAATTGATAAATTTAAAATATTTTAACCATAACAATATAATAATTAAATATTCATAAAAATATTTTTAAATTTATCAATTATTTATTAAATATAATAACAAGATTTCCCTATTTCTATGATTAAAATATGGCTAATTTATTATATTTAATTAAAAATGTTATTATATTTAATAAATAATTGATAATTAAAACGTTTTTATTAATACTTAATTATTATATTGTTATCGTTAAAATATTTTAAATTTATTAATATTTATATATTATTTATTAGAATAATGAAAGGAATATTTATTACACTATATAAATAATAATTTAAATGAATATATATATATATATATATTTATATATATATATATTTATATATATATATATATATATATATTAAAATATAAATAATTAAATTTATAAAAAATAATCAAATTTAAATTATATATAAAAATATAAATAATCAAATTTATAAAAAATAATAATTTAAAATATATATCAAAATATAAATAATTTAATTTATATAAATAATAATTTTAATTATATATCAAAATATAAATAATCAAATTTATAAAAATAATAATTTAAATTATATATCAAAATATAAATAATCAAATTTATAAAAATAATAATTTAAAATATATATTAAAATATAATTAATTTAGTTTATATAAATAATAATTTATAATATATATCAAAATATAAATAATTTATTTTATATATAATGAATTTTAACTGAGAAAAAAAAACTAACTGAGTTTGAATAGTAAACTAGGTTAGTTTGGAAAAGTGAATATCAAATAAGGTGATTTTGGAAAACCATCCTGACAACCATGGTTTTAAAAACCATTCTGGTCATGAACTCGATTTTTTTAGTGAACTTCGGTTTAACCGGTCAAACCGGTTAAACTACTAGTTGGACCAAATTTCTATTAATAGATACGAATACTTTTGTTAGGATCGGGGACGCCCTTGGAGGACCGGGTGTTTCCGGTTTCTGGAAGGGTGGCCGCTTACACAACACACTTTGGTGATAGTCCGGTTAGAGACTACAACCGTTCTCAGCACTTCACAAACTGTCACAGACTCTTAAACCGGGTTCAAGGGCGGAAATGTTTGTTTCAGTCTAAAGCAACGCACGTGACTTGGATGAGATTTATGAAGGATCGGTTTTAAGGAGTTTGTATAGATCGGTTTTATAGGAATAGAGTTATGTTTTGGTTAATGTATTTCGGTTTTAGAATAAATGAGCAGAAAGTGAATGTAGAGACACGAGACAAGAGTTTTTATGGATGTTCGGAGCAAACCCTCCTACGTCACCCCTTCTTCTCAGGTTATAAGAAGGATCTCCACTAACTTTCAAAGTTACAACAATTACACTGTCGGTCGAGCCTAACTCACTACTCGTCGGTTACACCAACTCACACTTGATGTAATACACTAATACAACACAATAAAGCTTTCGGTAAATGACACAACAGTTTTGGATCGCGCGTGAGATTTCTTTCTCTCTCTTAAGATTTTTTCGTCACCGTTAATGAGGTCGCTTCGTCTTCCTTTTATAGTGAAGAGCATTCCAACAGTCACTTTCTTCTCTCACCGTGGGATTGGTCAGTTCAAAGTCACGCCGGTTTAGGGAGGTTGCTTGCACGTTTCAACTTCCTAACACTTGGCAAGCATGCAAATACCTCTCAGGTTTTAATGACGTAACCGGTTTGCAGATTTGGACACGTGTTAGGCATGCACCTTCCGACTGTCTGAGTCGGATCAGTAAATCATCATTGTTTTTATCGCATGCTTCTGATTCGGATCTTATCTTCTTTTATTTCTCCAAGACACGTCTATTTCGTCACATTACATCATCTTTGTAACTTCTTAGTTTCCGGTTGACTCTTTCCGGATGTAAGCTTTTCTTTGCTAGCCGGTCTGTTGAGAATGTTGAGGCCGGTTCCTCTTGATAATGAATTGATCATCTGAAACTGGATTGCTTTTATATGTTCTTCAGCCGGTTTATACGATTCGATCTGTTCATACACATAAGAGTTAATAGTAGTTTAGTTTTCTGGCCGGTTTCAAAAATTAACTCTATTTAATTTTTCTACCAACTTTTAAAAACTTCCTCCAATGACAGGGAGATGAAGATAAACACTTCTTTCGTTTCCACCATTTTTGCACTGGAGACTTTCTCTCTCTATTATTACAGATTGTAGACAGTACCGTTCTTGAGATATTTTGGGCCTTAGGCGAAAGCACGAAATTGGGGCCCCACGCATAAACTTCACTTGTGTTTCACCGTTGATCTTCAATAACCTTCCAATATCTACAATGATGCAACATAAATTGTCAACGAAAGTGACTTCTTCTTGCATTTTTAGATGCAAAATCATTGATAATTGTTCGTTTGACTATCGTTTTCGGGAATGATATTTATTTCCTCCACATTCTCATCTACATTAACTATATTAATTTCTTCAGCATTTATCGCTTCAGTGGAGTCTAAATTTTCAGAAGCTTTTGTTCTTTTAACAAACTTGTCAAGTGCACCACTTTGAGATTTAACAAATTGTTCGTCTAATTTTTTCCTTTTTCGTTTTTTATATCCAGATAAATAATTTTTCGGCGCCATCAAACAAGTAAACTATTTTCAAAGATCTTTATGGCTTAACCACACAAATACACAATCTCAAAACAAAACATAAAAATAAATAACAATCAAACCCTGATGTTGAATTTTCACTTTTAATGGTTAAACCTTACCTCAAGGCTCAACCCAGCGAAAAAGAGCCACCGTCGAAATTATTTTGTTGTCGGTTTCGTTGTCAGTTTCATTGTGAGTTTCGTTGTTGGTTTCGTTGTCGATGTAGGATACAAAGACTGAGAGAGACAGACAGTGAGACAGATAGTAGGGTTTTCAATTTTTTGTTCTGATAGTGTTAGTTTGTTTCTCTATTTGGGCTATAGAGCCATGGGCCAAAAAATCTAACATAATAAAAAAAAATTAAAAAATAAGAAACTAAAAATCCTTACTAATACCTAGCATGTATAAAAAAAATGGACCCCTTTTTGGTCCTAGGCCCTAGGCCGTGGCCTAGGCTGCCTACCCCTCCGGGCCGGGCCTGATTGTAGATCTGGTTTGGTTTTCTCTTTGCACGTAGACCCTCGTTTTATTGGTTTTCTCTTCCTCTTTCTCTGCTGGCGGGGTTTAGAAGAATTAGAACAGACCGAAAAAGAAGAAGAAAAAAGAAAGAATATCATTATGCACCTTTTGAACCGGAAATTTTTGGTTTGTTTTCCGGTAGAATCGTCCGATCGGAGCGGATTTTGACCAGTTCAAAAGGTTACCGTATCAAAGTTAAAAATCGGACCGTCCTCTAAACCGTTTTACGGTCGGTCGGACCGGTTGGACCGCGTATTTTAAAACCTTAGATATAACCCTGAATTTCTTATTTTTTAAATTTAAATTACTAAGAACAAAGGGGAATTGAAAAAAAAATTACGGTAGAATTTGATCCCCAAAAGAGTGCTTTTTATATTAAACGACGGGGAATTGTTGAAAATCGACGAGGGGGATATTTAGTGCGTGCTGAACCTCCCCCGAGGTGACGTCGAAATAGTAGAGTCCATTGGACAAAACTCTGATGATGGACCAAAGTACCTCAAATTTCTCAATGCTTGGAGGAAAAGATAGGTTGTGAGTGAAATCAGATGTGTTCTTGCAACTCTCTCCATGATGGAGAGAATTTTAGCAAACACAGATGGCAAAGACAATTTTAAACGGGACTTTGTTGTCGCAGTATCCAACTTTCCATGGACAACACAAAATCCATAGTGCAGGTAAACAACAACTCTTGTTCTTAAATATTAATAATGTCATGCTATTTATACAGCGTTGTCATATTATTTATACAGTGTTGTCTTGTGATTTATACGACATTGTCATATTATACATCGTTGTCATTTTTATTAAATGCGTTTTCATGTTTACAAAACTGTAGGTCCAAAGTCTTTAAATCATTAATTTTTTTCTTCTTTAAATCATTAATGGACGTTGATAAAATAAAGAACTTGAATTGGTGTAATTTTGCACTCAACGAACTTCTTGAGAATATAAAAAATGGCAGGCGAATGAAGCATCATATTACCACGATCCACTTACATTTTTATTGGTAAGTGATAGAATACATTCTTATAATTTACATTCTTATTGTGCATAAAATTATTCTTTAGCTTTAGACACTTAACAATTTTATTTTTTCAATTATGCTACATGGATAGGGTAGTAGATTATACGTCAAGAAATAAATACAAGAGATAGTTTCCCGTCTTGTCATGTTGGGATGACACAATGGTAAGTGATAAAATACAGATAAAAGATGTTGAGAGAGTTCGATCGAGAGAGAATGGTTGATAGGATTCCACTCCCGACTATGGAGAATGAGGATAACGTGCATAGTCATTTCTTAAATGATTGTTCGAGTGTTGGTGATACATGGAAAAGAATGGAGGATGTAACACTACAATTGTCAAGGGCTACAACAAATATGGTAGATGCAATTGAAAACTTACATAACATCTTAACCTTCGATACTTCAAGTTTTGTATCGTGCATAAAACCCTTGATCAACACAATCGTAAGTAATGACCTATTGAAGAAAGTGTTCCTAGAGATTCTTCAACAAGGTGACATGCCTGAGGCTAAGCCTCAAAAATCAACATCAACACCAATTGAGCCCCAACAAACTCCTCCCCATGAAACTACTCATCTCTATGAAGCGTCGTTATCAATCCGTGAGCCTGAACCTATTTCTGTGGAAATGTATGACCGCCTCAAAATACCAGGTATATCGAAGAAGAGAACTCCATGTCCAAGGATAACAATTTCCACATTATTGGTGACGTTGCGATATTCACATGTCATGGAAAAGTCGGTGGATGTGAAGCTAATTGTCGCTCAACAACTTGATTTAGAGCAGATCATGTACTCGAGCGACATTACGAGCCCATCCTGTAATGTTTTACATGCAATGCTTCAAGGTGAGTGGATAGACGACATTATAGTTGATGCATGAGCAATGTAAATGAATGGAGATGCACAATTGAATCAGGCCAACAATAACAAACGAATGATCTTCTTTTCATCCATACATAATGTAAGTTATACATCCAATGTCATTTCTTTTTGTCTAGCACATTCTTCATATTTCCATAGGGCATCTTTAAAGTTCAGAAAATTTATATAATGATTCACTATCCCATGAAGTTAAGGCATTTGGCTTTACGCTTCAAAATATCGATCAAGTAGACCTGATAAGTGTTTTTATTAACTGTGTTGTCATATTTTTTTATATAGTGTTGTCATATTACTTATACAACGTTGTCATATTTTATACTACTTAAAAATGTCATTAGTATATACACTCTGAAATTGTCTTTCCAGTGAATATCCACTCACAATTAGAATAATCGAATTATAAGATTGAAAATCCAATTTCTTTTCCTTCTCTATGCTATTTTTAATGACCCTATCATATTTCTCTATAAATTTCTTTAGGGATATTTTTGAATGAAAAAATTCATAAAAAGAACATTCATACTTTCAATTCTTTGAGATGTTGACATGCCTGCCTAAAAGTGACATTTAACATACACATGAATCTATTTAGCACGTTCTACCTGCAAGGAGTTCATACAATTATTTTGTCTTGCAACTCAAACTCCTCTATCATTTTCAACCAATTCTTTTCACACTGCACGATTGTGATTGAGTTATAGACAATGTTCTTCAATGTATTTTTTTTATACTTTTATACTAAGCATGTGCATACAATTTTGTAGGGAGTTTCTTTATTATATGCCAAAGACAAAAACAATAATGGTCGTTCGAAAATACATTTTCAATAGCAATGACCATTGATCGACATTGGTCAGTGATTATTGTCTTTGGAGCACGTCCGTTCATATATGTCAACCAAGCTTTAAAAAGCTAAATAAATGACCATGAATCCTTACTGGACAGTAAACCACATCCTAGCAAAACTGATTATCCATGATGATTAACCCCAACAAAAGGAATAAAAGGCATATCATAGCAGTTTGTCAAATATGTTGTGTCAAAGGTGATGACATCTGAGAGCTACTCATAAGTAGCTTTGCATCTTCTATCAGCCCAAAACATATTCTTTATCCGGTTTTCCTTATCCACATTATAAACATAAAAAATTTAAATATCTACTTTGCATTCAGTAGAAATACTGACAAAGCGCTTCATCATCACCATTTCTTAATCTCAACCGCCTAACTTTTGAAATATAGTTTCTACAACTACTCTCATCAAAAGTCGGATTATCATATCCTCCAACATTAACTACAAACGATTAACAAGTTTTTGACAAAGTTAATCCAGCTTGGTCGTTTAATTGCAATCTTCTCTTCATAATTGAATCTAGAACATTGTGAGATCTAATATGTCTCGACTTTCTCGGGCTTAAAATATGGTTATTCTCATGGAAGATACTAGTAATCTCAACTCTACATTCACTCCTAACAACATTTATATTAACCTTGCAATTCGTCTTGGTGGAAGGTCTAACTTGTAACTATTTTTTCCCTTTGAAGTAAATACACCATTTTGACACATGCAATGGAGAACCATTTTTGCTTGCCATCTTGACAATTTTTTGCTCCTAACTTACAAATGTCGAAACCTTGAGATTGGCATAAGACTTATAATACTCACGAAGCTCATATTTGGAATCAAAAGTCATTTTAACAGTGGGAATTTGAACATCGGGAGGGGATGATGATGGTTGATCCATCAAGCTAAAGAATAAGAGAAATAATTTCAGTTTAATATCTGATATGACAACGCTTTGTTAATAACTTGACAACGAAGCGTTGAAAACATGACAACGCTTCGTTGAAAACATGACAACGCTTCGTTGAGAACATGAAAACGAAGAATTGAGAAAATGACATGCATATAAACTTACAAAAATAATTTAAAAATGTTTCCAGAATTTTATAAATCAAATGTGTATGTTTTCTTCTAGCATTTGTACAACAAATAAATAGTTAAAAAAAGAACTTCTGTTTAAAATCTGACAATGCTTCGTTGAGAATATGACAACGAAGAATTGAGAAAATGACATGCATATCAACTTATAAAAATAATTTTAAAAAAACTTTTTCAGAATTTTATAAATCAAATATGTATATTTTCTTCTAGTCTTTATACAACAAATGACTAGGTTTTCAAAAAAAATAATTTTAGTTTCATAGAAATATTTTCAATTTTAAATCTGACTTGACAACGCTTTGTTAATAACATGACAACGCTTCATTGAGAACATCACAACGAAAATAATTTTAAAAATGTTTCTAGAAATTTATAAATCAAATGTGTATGTTTTCTTCTAGTCTTTACACAACAAATGATTAGATTTTAAAAAAATTTCAGATGTTTCAGATGGTAAAAACGTAGCTTATTTGATCTTACAGAAATGGAGCCTGAAAACGTAACTTTAGATGCTGAAAATGATGGTTCAGTTGCTTTAGACGGTGAAACGGATCTTACGTTTGCGATGGAGAAAATAGAGTTTCAAATGCTTTAAAGGTTTATGCGTGGAACGGAGCACAAAGCTTGTGGGCGACGTAGAAAATGGAATGGAGCATGGAGCTTGCGGCAGACGGAGAAAAGATAATAGAGCAAGGAGCTTGCGGGCAACGAAGAAAACAGAACTTGCCGATGGAGAAAATAACATAAAACATACATGTTCCGATTTTGATGTTTTGAAAGAAAAAAAGAAGAAAGAAGCAAGAAACTTAAACCGTTTCACATGGGAAATTTGACAAAATGACCCTCAAAAGACTTCCAAAAACAACATATGTCCAATAATATTTGCAAAAATAACCTTTAGGGGCTGTGAAATGACCCATTTGTCGTTAATATATTTTTTTCCCATTTTTTTCTTCTTATTCTTCTTCTTATTCTTCTTCGTTTCTTCTTCTATTCTTCTCTCTTTTCTTTAGCCGATTGCAAGGAAGATCCATGGAATTCAATCATCGTCGACGTGACTACAAGCAGTTTTCTTTAGATGCGGCGCGGCTACATGCCGTTTTCTTCAAATGCGATAGGGTCTTGACCCTGCATCGCGTTCTGCGTTGTTTGGTGGTGTTCTCCTTGCTTTTTCTCTATCTCTTTAGAATCATATTCAGATTCATCTTCTTCTTCTTCGTGGTTTGGAGGTTTGTTTGGTGGGAAGAAAATGGAATAGTTTGCGTCGACGCAATATAAAAAAACAAAACAGTTACCCGGGATCAAACCCTAGTCACTTCTATGATAGTCAAAAATAATTAAAATTATACTATAACTACTTTGGTATAAATTGCGTCGACGCAAACTATACATTATACATTGCATCGACACAAACTATAGATTGCGTCGTCGTCTCCAAGAGATTTAATTCGAAAATGAAGAATTCAAATGTCTGTAATTTCATTTGAATGATCTATGTAAAACTACTCGTAAGATCGCCTTGCTACAGTTGCTATGTAGGATGTAGACATCGTCGGGTGGGGAAACATCTGTCCGACGTTGCTTGCTTCGGGGATAGTCGCGGGGAGGGAAAGCGATCATTACTGGTTGGGGGAGAAGAAGAGAGAAAGAAGAGAAGAAAAAACGAAGAAGAAAAGAAAAAGGAAAATATATTAAGGGAAAATGAGTCATTTTCCAAGCACAAAAAATTATTTTTGCAAAAGAATTATGAGGTTAAATTCCCAAAAATAACAGGGGGAAGTTAATTTTTGTAAAATTGACATTTTGCTCTTGGAAAAAGACCAATTTACCCCCAATTAAAAATCATCTTCTCTCTTCTTTCTCTTCATTCTCCTTCGGCCACTCTACTTCCTCTCTTACTCTCCCTCAGCGCAACGAGGCCCCCGGCAACGAGTCGTCCAAGAAAATTTCGAACTTAGTCCCCAACGAGACATCTGCTTTCATGGGAGTTGGGGAAGTTTCTTAGTGTATAAAAGAAACTCTCCCTTCTTTGGTTTATTGCACCTAATATTTGTATCTCTTCTTCTTATTAATTGATAGCTTTAGTGCTCGAAGACATAGACAACATTTTGGCTGAACTCCGTTATCAAATTATGTTAGTGTGTTCTTTCAATTGTTTTTTTTCTTTTGTGTTTATGTTAGGGTTTTTTCCCAACAAGTGGTATTAGAGCCGAAGGTTCGTCCTTGGCATGGTGGCTGAGTCTTCAAAAGGTGCGTCAACTCCTTCGTCATCCTAGACGAGGACACCGATGTCAAATTTGAATTTTGCAGTGGAAATCTTTGATGGAACTGGGCATTTTGGCATGTGGCAATGTGAGATTCTAGATTGTCTTTTTCAGCAGGGTCTAGATGTTGCTATTGAGGTCGGAAAGCCAGATGGTATAGAAGAAAAAAAGTGCAGTATCATGACTTTGTTGGCGTATAGAACAATTCGATCATGCCTGTCTAGAGAGCAGAAGTATGCTGTGAAGAACGAAACTTCTGCACAAAAACTATGGCAAGCATTGAAGGACAAATTTTTGAAGAAGAGTGGTCAAAATAAGTTCCTTATGAAAAACGATTGTTCCGGTTTGATTACCAATCAGGTACTACTATGAATGAACATATTACTAAGTTTAATGAATTAGTAACAGATTTGTTAAACCTTGATGTTAAGTTTGAGAATGAAGATCTTGCTTTGATGTTGCTATCGTCTCTTCCTGATGAATTTGAACACTTAGAAACAATGTTACTTCATGGGAAAGGAAATGTTTCTTTTGATTCTATAAGTTCTGCTTTATATAGTCATGAATTGAGAAAGCAGGACAAAAGGAAAAACAAAATAGGTACAGCAGATGAAACATTGATGGTCAGGGGCCGTCAGCAAAGCAAATCAAAGGGAAATGAAAAAGATCTGAAAGTAGACTTGCCAAAGATGAATGTGCTTTCTGTCGTGAAAAAGGACATTGGAAGATTAAATGCCCAAAGTTGAAGAAGAAAGAGAGATTTTGAAGATGCAAATGTTGTAGAAAACAAAGGTGATGCAGATTCAGAATACTCTTTATCAATGTCACACACAACATCACATCATGACGCGTGGATATTGGACTCAGCCTACACTTATCATATGACACTAGTTTGAAAGTGGTTTTTTGACTTTAAAGAACTAGATGGTGGCGTTGTTTACATGAGAGATGCTAATACATGTAAAATAAAAGGGATATGTTCAATCAAGCTGAGAAATGATAACGGATCCACCAGAATTATCAGAGATGTTCGGTACATACCGAATATGAAAAAGAATCTCATTTCTTTAGGGGTCTTGGAGTCAGAAGGTCTACATTTGAAAACGAAAAATGAAATTCTTATGGTAATATCTGGAGCGCTAATGATGTTGAAAACTATCAGGAAAAGTAATAATTTGTATTACTATCAAGGTAGTACAGTTAATGGGACAATAGGTATATCAACTTCCGGGAGCAGTAAGGAATTAGAGACAACAAAGCTATGGCATATGCGATTGGGGCATGCTGGTGAGAAATCTATGCAAACTCTTATCAAACAAGAATTGTTGAAAGGTACAAAAGTTCGTAAATTAGATTTTTGTGAACGTTGTATTATGGGAAAACAAAGACGAGTAAAATTTGGCACTGTTATCCATAATACCAAGGGTATTTTGGACTATATGCACTCAAATGTCTAGGGACCTGTCAAGACTCCTTCTCTTGGAGGTAGACATTATTTTATTACTTTTATTAATGATTTTTCCAAAAGAGTATGGGTGTTTACTATGAAGAACAAAGATGAAGTGTTTGAGATTTTTCTTAAATGGAAAACTCAAGTTGAAGACGATATAGAAAGAAAGATCAAAATTCTCCGGAATGATAACAATGGAGAATACAAGAATGGTCCATTCCAGAAGTTATTCAAGAGTGTGGCATTGTTCGACACTTCATAGTCAGAAAAACACCACAGCATAATGGAGTATTGGAACGTATGAACATGACATTGGTGGAGAAAGTTCAATGTATGTTGTCTAATGCTAGGTTAGACAAGAAATTTTGGGTAAAAGTTGTGTCATACGCTCAAAATTTGATAAATCGTCTACCATCATCTGCACTTGGTGGCAAAACTCCATTAAAGGTATGGTCTGGAAAATCTGTAACTGATTATGATTTTTTGCATATTTTTGGTTCTATTGTATATTATCATTTAGTTGAATCAAAGTTGGATCCACAAGAAAATAATGCTCTTTTTATGGGATTTACTACGGGAGTTAAAGAATATCGCATCTGATGTTTGGATACAAAGAAAACCATTATTAGTAGAGATGTTACTTTTGACGATTATTTAATGTTGAAAAAGGTAACACCAGACAAGATTGATTGTACTCCGCAACAGGTGAAGTTTGAGCAGATAAAGATAAGCCCAACTATATATAAGTGACTCTCCGACGACAGACGAATAGTCAAATGAGGAAGAGGTTCCGACCCAAGAACCCTCACAACAACGTGAATCAATTGCAGTGAACAAACCAAGACGAGTTATTCAAAAACTAGGTCGGTTTGTTGACATGATGACCTATGCACTTCTAATCGTAGATGATGTTTCATCCACTTTTTCAGATGTCAGTCGAAATATTGAAAATAGAAAAATGAGAGGTGTTATGGAAGATGAGATGCAATCTTTTTAGAAGAATGAGACATGCAAGTTGACGCATCTACGAAAAGGGAAGAAGGTTATTGGTTGTAAATAGATCTTTGCTAAGAAAGAAGAATTTCCCGAAAATTTTGATGTTCGTTACAAGGAAAAAATGGTAGCTAAAGACTACGCTCAGAAGGAAGGAGTTGATTATAATGAGGTACTTTCTCCTGTTGTTAAACACTTTTTCATTAGAATTTTGTTGGCCTTGGTAGCGTAGATGAATTTGAAGCTAGTTCAACTAGATGTGAAGACCGCATACATACACGGTCATTTGAACGAGGAAATCTACATTTATCAACCAGATGGATTCAACGTTGCTGAGAAAGAAAATTGGGTTTACAAGTTGAACAAGTTTATGGAGCACAAGTACACAAGAAGCAATTCAATTCTTGTGTGTATTTGCGCAAATTGAAAAATGAGTCTTACATTTATCTACTCTTGTACGTTGATGATATGTTGATAGCATCAAAGAGCCAATATGAAATTGACAAATTGAAGGCTCAATTGGGTAAAGAGTTCGAGATGAAAGACATGGGAAAAACTAAATCTAAACATTGTTTAGATTTGGTAAACATCTTCCGCGTTTGAGTCGGCGCTGAAGAGCGCCAATTGGAAGCACTTAAGAACTAATTTTTAATAATGAAGAGTTGTAATTGGATAATGTGCCAATGTAGAGATTTGTTGTTTTTGACACAATTAGAATCTCACATCGGAAGATGATGGAAGTGAAAGAATTTTCTTAGTATATAAAAGAAACTATATTCACAATTAGAATAAATCCCACATCGGAAGATGATGGGAGATGGGGAAGTTTCTTAGTGTATAAAAGAAACTCTCCCCTCTTTGGTTTATTGCACCAAATATTTGTATCTATTCATCTTATTAATTGATAACCTTAGTGCTCGGAGACGTAGGCAACATTTTAGCCAAACTCCGTTATTAAACTCTGTTAGTGTGTTCTATCAGTTATTTTCTTTTTTTGTGTTTCTGTTAGTGTTTTTCCCAACATGTTTCCCCTCCCGGCGTCTGTTATCCCCCATTTACGTTGAACTGTAGCCCCCGACGACTCCATCAAGCTAGATCTTCAACAAACATCGATGACTAAGTTTGATATTGATTGTTATAGCTGAGAACAATTGTTATTGATTGTTATAGCTTAATATATTTGATATTAATCGCATAGTGAATCTTGTGCTTACGCAAATGCATTTTGCGTCTGCACAAATGCATTTTGCGCCTGCACAAATGCATTTTGCGCCAGCACAAATCTGCATCTGCGTCTGCGTAGATGCGCATTTGCGCAGACGCAAAATGTCTTATTTTCTTTCTTAAGTGGTATTGGTGTCATATGTAAATAAACATTACATTAGACTAAGGAAAACACTTAAGAAAGAAAATAAGAAAACAAATACCATTTAAGAAAGCAAATAAGACATTTTGCGTTTGCACAATTGTGCCGACGCAAAATGCATTTGCACAGACGCAAGATTCACTATGCGATCAATATCAACTGTTTTAAGCTATAAAAATCAATAACAACTGTTTTCAACTATAACAATCAATATCAAACTTACCCATCAGCATTTGTTGAAGATCTAGCTTGATGGAGTCGTCGGGGGCTATAGTTCGACGTAGATGGGGAATAGCAGACGTCAGGAGGGAAAGCAAACGTCTCATCGAGAGCTAAGTTCGACGTTTGCTTGGACGACTCATTGTTGGGGGCATCGTTGCCTTGTTGCACTAAGAAAGAGTAAGAGAGAAAGGGAATGAAGAGAAAGAAGAGAAGGAAGATGATTTTTAATTGAGGATAAATTGGTTTTTTTCCAATGACAAAAAGGTCAATTTTGCAAAATTGACTTTTCCTGTTTCGTCAAATTTCCCGTTTTAAGGGTTATTTAGTTAAATTTCCATTTCACATAAAACTTAACTTCATCCTGGGGGAAATTTGAGGAAATGACCCCAAAATAAGGCCAAATAGCCGATGGTGCGGGGGGATAATTTTTATAGCGCTGGTGACCCCAAAATTTTTTAATGACCATTTTACCCATGCGTCACGCACCCTCCAGATGCGTGACGCACCCTGAACCCTATAAAGACTTAATTTTTTTTCATTTTCGTTTCAGTTTCTCTCTCATCCAGCCCGTCTTCTCCGCCGCTCCGCCGTGAAACCCTAATGGTGGCGGAGAAGATTTTCTCTTCTTTTTCAGCGATGAAGAACGAATCGAAGAGGCACCTTCGACCATGGCACCATATTCAACGGCCTATAGCTTCGAAGAACATCCAATGGAGACGAGTTTGCACAGCGCTGAGGATTTCGAACAAATTGACATTTCATTCGGCCATTCCACTATATTTTGTGTTTATTTCGTTATTGTTTGTTTCGATTTCCTATTCAGTTCGTGTATATTTCCTTTACAGAACGTTCCTCATTGATTCGCTGATTCGTTGAATGCAGGTTGTTTGTTTGGTAGGATGCGTCACGTAGGATGCGTCACGTAGGATGCGTCAAGATGGATGCGTCAAGATGGATGCGTCAAGATGGATGCGTCAACATGGATGCGTCAACTCGGATACGTCAAGATGGATGCGTCAACTCGGATGCGTCAAGATGGATGCGTCAACTCGGATGCGTCAAGATGGATGCGTCTACTCGGATGCGTCAACTCCGATGCGTCAACTCGGATGCGTCAACTCAGATGCGTCAAGTAGGGATGCGTCAACTCGGATGCGTCAAGTAGGATACGATGCGTCACATTTATTTTTATTTTATATAAAAACCCAAATAAGCCTCGACCACTATTCATGCTCTCTCTCTCTCTCTCGCACCCGACGACGCACCTGCCTCGACGACGCACCTGCCTCGACGTCTCTTCCTGCTCGTCTTCGTCTTCATCTTCTCGTTCATTCATTGACTTCATGAGGTTAGTTTCAGTTATGTTTGTTTATGTTCATGTTAGGTTTTAGGGTTGGTTGCTTCTTGTTTGCAAATGGTTCATTCATGGTTTATGTTAGGGTTTAGGGTTGCTACATGCTTACAAATGGTTCATGCATGTTTTATGTTATGTTTTTAGGGTTGCTTCTTGCTTTCAAATAGTTCATGCATGTTTTATGTTAGGGTTTTAGGGTAGGTTGCTTCCTGCTTTCAAACGGTTCATGCATGTTTTATGTTAGGAATTAAGGTAGGATGCTTCTTGATTTCAAATGGTTCATGCACGGTTTATGGGTTGGGTTGCGTCAAGTAGCTGCGTCAAGCAGCTACGTCAAGCAGCTGCGTCAAGCAGCTGCTTGACGCATCTGACAGTTGTTTCTAGCTATTTTGACGGTTGCTTTTCTTCTCGTTTGTTTATATTTGTTGTGAAATGTTTTCACAAACATTGTTGTTTTTCTTTTCCCTTTTGTAGATGGCAGACTTCACGGTTTATGATTTTCCTGGTAGGATTTCATTGAAATCTGTCCTAGCCTTGAAAAAAGTATCTGATAGGTTTGAAGCGCTGGGTCTTATGGAGAGGGCTCTAAATTCTCAATTTCAGTATTTATTGAGAGGAGTCCCAGACTTGTTGTTCTCAGGGACCATTTTACATCAGTTGCTGGTTCGGAAGGTGAAGGCCAATTTGAATAGGATGATTTTCAACTTTAATGGGGAGGAATATACTTTTGGTCTGAAAGAGTACGCATTGATTACATGCCTCAACTTCGACAGATTGCCTGAATACAAAGATGAATGCCGAGGTTGTCCACCCTTGCTGATAAAATATTTCAAAAGGAATACGTCAATTCGAATGATGGATTTGGAATCTATTTTCATGAAATGCACCGATAAGGAAGACACATGGAAGATCGGGTTGATCTGCTTGATTAACCAGTACCTCTTCTCATATGACCCAAAACGGCTTTTAAATCTCAAAATCATCCATATGGTTGAAGATGTTGAAGATTTCCTCCGATTTCCATGGGGGAAGGTGTCCTTTAGATTCACCATGAGGGGTCTTGACCAGGACATGAAACACCATAGGTCCGTATATATGTCCAGGAAAGGGAGTGGAGTTACTAATTCTTTTGCTTATAACGTGTATGGGTTTGTACTAGCACTACAAGTGTGGAGCTATGAGATCATTCAAAACTTGGTCCCTAAATTCGCCACAAGGAAAGACGTTGATGGCCCTTTTCGCCCAAGGATACTGTTGTATCAATCTAAAAGGAAGAATACATTTCAGGAGATGCAATCTGCCTTTAACAGCGCTGTGTTTTCTAAGATGGCAGAGTCCTCCGAGGAGACGAGTTTGTACAGTGGGGAGGATTTTGAACACATTAACAATTCATACGATGACTTGTTTGAGGGAGTTACTGATGGGGGAAAAAAGAGAAAGGCTGATGAAGATGTTGCTGAAGATGATGATGATGAAGATGTTGATGAAGAACCTACTACTGTCCAACCTTCCAAGAGGAAGAGGAATGTTGAATATGATGATATATCCCCCCCAGCAAAGCAACCATCAAGCGTCGTAGCCTGCGTAACATGAGTCCCCCATCCGCAACTTCAACACCTCCATCATCACCTGCACGTGAACCGGCACCGGCATCTCATGTTCAGATAAAGGATGCCGAAGTGATAAAGAAGGATGTCGAAGAGATAAAGAAAGATGTCGAAGAAATCAAGAGAGACATAAGAGACATCAAATTGAATCAACAAAACTACTTTACGATGTTTGAAAAGATGATTCTCAGTCTAAGCAACCAGTTCGCCAGCCATGTCACCAACCAGGTAATTCTGTTAGAGCTTTCTGTTTTTTACTACTTTATGTCTTTGACGCCGCTGCTTGACGCATCTGCTTGCTTGACGCAGCTGCTTGACGCAGCTGCTTGACATTCTCGATGAAGAAGAGGAGCAAAAGGAGAATGAGAAGGTTGAATTGGAGCAGAAGAAGATTGAGAATGAGATTATTGAGGATCCGCCGATAGAGAATGTTGAGGCTGTTGTCGAGAATGAGAATGTTGTCGAGAAAGAGGCCGTTGTCGAGAAAGAGGCCGTTGTTGAGAATGAGAAAGAAGAAGGGGAGATTGAAGAAGCTGAGAAGAAAGAAGAAGGGGAGATTGAAGAAGGGGAGATTGAAGAAGAAGGGGAGAAGAAAGAAGAAGTGGAGAAGAAAGAAGAAGTGAAGAGAAAACCTATACAAAAGACTTTTCAGAAAAATGTGGGGAAGAAGGTTGGGAAGAAGAAAGACGAAAATGACGAAGATGAACTGGAAATAGTGAATACTCCACCTCCTCTTCCTAAGAAAGTCATATTGGTCACGAGAAGGAATAGGAGGCCGAAGAATGATCCAGATTTCACCGACCCCAATCTGAAACAGCCCAAGTTAAAAGATCCTATCACCGTCAATTCACTTCTAAAATATGACGATCAACTTCTTCATCAATTGCAAACATGGCTTAAAGATCCAAAAACTGACAACAACAAAATTGAGCTCCATACTATATTAGGTGATAAGGCATTATTTCGCCGAATGCTAAAAAGGTTCACCTGGCTGACTGATGATGTAAGTAATATTCATGTTAGAATAATTTTAGATTTGCAGATTGTATTTTAAATGTGTTTCTCTTGTGTAGGAAATCGATGCAGGTTGCTTCATTTTGAGAAGAAGAGCTTGGGTATATCCAAAGACATATAAGAAGAACTTCTTTATTGGAGATTGTTGGCTCCACACCAGGTTCACTGCTGAGTACGCTGCGTTTAAGAAAAGTCGTATTGAGTTTGACATTGAAAACTTTTTCGAATACTTCTTGGGCGATGAAAGCAACTATAGGAATAGTTGGAAAGAATGCGATGATATATATATTCCTTTGAACATCAAAGACGTCCACTAGATACTTTGTGTTGTCCGTCTACAGCAATGGCGCGTAGACGTATATGACTGCGATCCTGGATGTTATGCTAATCTTGATGAGTTTGTGCTACCGATGTGCCAAATGATTCCGGTTATATTTGACAAGGCATTGCCTCTTGAAGATAAACAAAGATTTCCTCTACTCAACCCTGATTCCGTTTTGCCATACACAAGACGTCCAGAGTCAGAAGTTCCCAAAGCAACTAAGAGTGGAGATTGTGGTGTATTTGTACTAATGTATATTGAGTACTTGACTGCAGGTCTGAATCTATTAGAAGTGACCTCAAATGAGATGAAAGCTTGGAGAGAAAAGTGGGCAGTGAGGTTATTTCATGGACTTATAGATCCATAGGTTATTTTTGAAACTTTTGTACTGTACTGATATCAAATTTTTGTAATGTTAATCTCAAACCTTTGTAATATGGTTGATTTAATGATATCAAATGTTGTTAATGATATATATGCCTGAAGTACACAGTTATATAAACCATGTCTAATGTAATAGGTTCTGCACTAATGTAAACCATGTTTCGTCAAGCAGCGTCAAGCAGCTGCGTCAAGCAGTTTCGTCAAGCAGCTGCGTCAAGCAGCTGCGTCAAGCAGCTGCGTCTACAAAAACACTTGGTACAAAAACCCTGTCCCTGTATTACATTCACCAGAAAACTACAAAAACACCAGACATTTACTGAATCCTTGAATCCTTGAATCCTTGATGCAAAAACAACATTAACACCTCCACACAAGACATTTGATAATAAGTCTACAAAAACAACAATAACACCACAACACAACACTAACAAGTTCATTCTAAGCTAATGGCTCGTAAGATTGAGATGATGGCTCGTAGAGCTGAGATGAGGGCTCGTACAGTTGAGATGATGGCTCATTCGGCTGAGATGATGAGGGCACATGCTGCTGAGATGATGAGGGCTCATGCAGCTGAGATGATGAGGGCTCATGCAGCTGAGATGATGCTCTTGCTCTTGCGGTAGACGGTGCAGGCATCACTGCTTTGCATGTTGCTCTATTATGTCCTAGACCTCCACATGAACTGCATCGTCTCGGGACCTTACGGACCTCACCTTGGGATGTCCTACGTTTAGTTTGTGGCCGACCTTTCTTAACCTTCACAGGTGGTTTTAGACACACGCGTTGTTTGATAATATCGGGAAGATCCCAATTCTCTTCATCACCAACCGGATAACATGTCTCCGCATATGCATTCAACCAAGATACAGTTGTATAATATCTATGAGAAGGAAAATAAAACGATTAAAAATAGGTTAAATAAATAAGTTCAAAACGATTAAATACCTTGAGCATAAGTCGTAAGGAACCACATTCCTGTGACGGGCAGCAGCCAGTGCATGTGTACAAGGAAGACCGGAGACTTCAAATACCCTACAAGTGCAGTCCTTGTCCTTCAAATTAACTTTATAATGTGCCTCATTATCATGCACATACAACTCAAATCGGTTAAGGGATGATACGGTATAGAATCTTGCTTTCTCAAAACCATCACATAATAACTTTTCATACGTTGGAGATAAAAATTCTTGGTGGTTGGACGCTTTTTCTCTTCTATCATTAAACCACCCTTGTAATGTTGTTCTTAAAGACTCAAGCATTGCTGAAATTGGATACTTTCTGGCTTCCCTGCACTGACTATTCAAACTCTCTGCATAATTGCTTGTGAGTTGATTGTATCGCTTACCGGGAAAATATGCTCTACTCCATCTTTGAAACCCAATCTCTTCCAAATAGGCAGCAATCCTATGATCTTTAACCCTGATCTTGTCAAAAAACCGATTAAATTGGGGGATAGTGTACGCACGAGAAGCCAAATCAAACTCGACATGACAATTATCAGTTTTGAATTTGGCATTAATATTCATCTTTATGTGATATGTGCACGCACCGTGGTCTGCTTCTGGAAAAACAGCACACAAGGCATTGGCTATACTTGGGTGTCTATCGGATACGAAGACGAGATCATCAACTAATCCAATTGCTTCTCTAAGTTTTTGCATGAAATAAGTCCACGAGTTATTATTCTCTGAATCAACAACGCCGAATGCAACATGATACAGTTGCTCATTGGCATCCAATGCAACAGCCACCAATAGTTGACCTCCCACCTTGTGCTTGAGAAAACTTGCATCAACACACAATACGGGACGACAGAAGGCTTTGAAACCCCTAATTGAGAGGCCTAGAGACATGAACATATATTTGAAGTGCCCGTGCTCGTCTGTCTGAATATCTGTTATGGTACCCGGATTATTCTTCTCCAACATGTATAGGTATGAAGGCAATTTTCCATAGGAATCCTCTACCGTTCCTCGCACCGCCGTTAAAGCCGTTTCCCTTGCCCTCCAAGCCTTATTATAAGTCAAAAACATCCCATAATCTGACTGCATGTCTTCAATTATTTTTTTAGGCAAGTGGTTATGGTGATGGTCCATGTACTTACCCTTCATGCACTGCCCAATAACCCATGCCGGTGTTTGCATTTTTTTTTCCGGCCTCGACAAAACTGAGCATGAGTGTTGTCGATTGAATTTCCGAATCTCAACATCTCGGAAAACTTACCTTTCACAGCACGTAAGCTCCACTTGCATGTCTCATCCATACATTTCACATACCAAAGATGTTTTCGAGACTTTTTCACTTTGAATTCAAAATGATAAGTCATCGCATATTTATATAGCGTCAGTTGAAGTTCTTTTTTAGTATCAAATAACGTACCGACTTCCAATACGGTTTCACTAGTTAACGCCAATGCAAATGAAGGGTCTGTCGGTGATACGTCTGTAGGGTCTGTCGATGGTGTACCCATTGACGCTCTTGCACTAGATGGTGTACCCATTGACGCTCTTGCACTAGATGGTGTACCCATTGACGCTCTTGCACTAGATGGTGTACCCATTGACGCTCTTGCACTAGATGGTGTACCCATTGACGCTCTTGCACTAGATGGTGTACCCATTGCTCTTGCACTAGATGGTGTACCCATTGGTGTAGGTATTGACCGGTGCGGCGTGCGTGCAACTGCTGATGCAGGACTAGTAGTAGCTTGGAAATCACTAACTCGTTCATAATTAAAGTCAATAACGCGTTCATGATTAATCAGTTCATGATGAGTCCGTTCATCTTCTTCTCCTCCTCCTTCATTATCACTTTCAAATAAAATCTGTTGAGAAACAACTCGAGAAACAACGCCGGGTATACTTTTTTGAGTAATGATTGGTAGTGTAGTATCTTGACTTGGGTACTTCTCTACTAATGAGACACAAAGTGGTGACGAAGATGACGAACTTCGACCCGATATCAACCGTGATAAATACATGCCCACATCTTTATCTCCCTCAATAACAACAGGGGGAAGTTTTGCAGAAGGATCATACATGACTTTAATCACTAAATCATATGCAGACTTTTGCACGTTAATCGTCTCATAGATTGTATCAACTAATTGAGCAAATGTAGTACATTGAGGTATATCCATGGTTTTGCATGATTGTGCAGAGAAAGACCTGGTACCATTGGCTGCAATTTGCCACTCTCCATTGTACACAACAAATACGTCAGCAAATACTTCAGCTGCAATTGAAAAAATTATAGTATCAATCGAGAGACACCGTAACAATGAAATGCAAGTAAAGTGTATGGGGTGCGTTACGCATCTGCGTAACGCAACTACGTGACGCATCTGCGTTACGCAACTACGTCACGCAACTGCGTTACGCACCCGGTTTCCGCCGCGACGGTGGCATTCCACCTACTCATTCCCTAATCACTACACCCTAACAAACAAAGCAATCCAAGAGATAAATGAAGAAGGAGAAGAATACCTGTAGCAGCAGAAAGAGACATTGTGAAGGAAGAGAGGATTCCGCCGTCGTCTTCGTCGGTCGGTGGTTGGGTTTTTTAGAGAGAAGGAGGAGAAGGGAAGTGAAGAAAGAGAAGAAGAAAGAAAGAATGAAAAGAACTGGGATTTTTTTTATTATATAGTAAGGGCATTGTGGACTTTTCACAATGCCCTCAGGTGCGTCACGCAACAGGAGGGTGCGTGACGCAACGGGGGTATTTTCGGCAGAAAATTGTTTGGGGGTCACCAGCGCTATAAAAATTATCCCTCCGCACCATCGGCTATTTGGCCTTATTTTGGGGTCATTTCCTCAAATTTCCCCATCCTGGGGCTGGGGTTAGCCATATGAAAAATAAAATAACAATAAAATTTGTTTTTTTTATTTTGTAATCGAGGTTAATTAAAGTAACTAATTAATTAACTTTAATAAAGTGAGGTAGTTGTACAAAATGTGAATGTTAGAAATAGTTAGAGGGAGGGAGGGGCACGCGAAAGTGAAGCGCGCCGGCCGGGAATTGTGTCTGTCTCCGGTAACTTGCTGGACAAAGAAAGAAGTCGGTGGTCTCATGACGATGAGTTTCAGTTCCCAAAGAAAGAAAGAATGAAAGAAAGAAGTGATCATCGATCGTTGGTTCTTAAGCTGGAATGGAACTAATTCTTCCGTATCTCTCTTCTCAAGGTTCGTAACTCATATTTTGCTCAACAACCTAGCTAGCTAGCTCTTCACAGTCTCCATGTGTAACGTATTCTATGATATGTAATGCTAGCTAGAGATATATATATATATATATATATTTTTAAATTTATTTCACAAACACGCAATATGATTTGCTAGTGTGTATGTGGATGTGTTTGAATTCATCTAAAATGATCGATTTAGCTGAACATTTCGGAACATGGTTCTTTTGCCTTACTTAATGCTTCATCCTTTTCCTGTTACCCACTATTATGACACACAGACAGACAGACAGACATACTTACTTTGAATGCCATTATTATACATGAAGCTCCTCATCTCCTATAGATTTTGAGATTGCAAACGCAGGATTCTCCTAATGGTTTGCCTACAATCACTCACTCACTCTTTCATTTTTGTTGTGGTTAATTATTGTTCTCAATTTGTAGAAATAATACCATTTCTTTTCTCATTTGCTGACCTGTTTAGTGATGCTCTTAATTTACTGGATATATTGGGGGTGTTTGTTTATGATTGTGTTCTACAGTAGAGGACCCAAATCTATGCATACTGATATTCATATAAACTTTAATCTCCTAATCTGCACTTAACTTTCAGAATTTATTATGTTAAATTTGAGAGTGAAGCTGTGGCTAATAAAAAGTGTCATCTGCAAAAGATGTCATCCAATCTTTTCATTCTGGTACAACCATGAACCGAATTCTCATGAAATAGATACTAACAGATAGAAAATAGGCACACTTGCTTATAGAAGCAAGTGTGTGAAGCTTGCATTAGATTAGTCGGAGTATTCAGTTCCAAGGTAAGTCGTGTCACCAGGAAAATCATCCAGATCCCCAAAACTTGGACAAGGGCTGTTGAGCTTCATGTCTATCAGCATCTGGCGAAGTTCTGAAGCTTCTTCTTTGAGTTGAGCATTCTCTTCAACCACCTTATCATTGTACTCAGAAGCATGGTTCAGTTGGTCAATGAGTTGGTGGTTCTCATTCCGAAGCGAAACTACCTGTGACCACAGCTCATCCAAGTGCTTCTGCTTTCTCATACGTGATCGTCGGGCAGATTCTCTGTTGGATATCATTCTCCTTTGTTTCCTCTCATTAATGATGCTTAGTTGTTGGTCATCTGCCTCGTCTGAGGTAGAGTTACTGCTGAAAGAGGTTGGCTGTGTGTTGAATCCTTGAATCTGAGGAGTGTTTTGAAGATGATAAAAATTATTAGAGAATCTGCCAGATATAAATGTGGGAGAATCGTTCTGGTTCAAGCCAAACTGAGACATATAAGGATTTAGATGGGGAGGAAATGCGTAGTGAAATTCTGTAGCATTGGTTGGTTGCATGATTTAAAGATTCTTTGGGTAGTTTCAAAGTTAGAACTCTAGGTCTGAGCCTTCAGAGGTGATTCAGAATTAGATAAAAAAAGAAAAGGAGTTGGCATACGTTTTGGATGGAAAGGAAGTGTGGCAAATGAGGATTTTATACTAGGATAAAAATGCTCCTATGGCCCCATTATTGAAGCTATGAGTTATGGAGACTCTTAAAGATCAGACCACTAGAATATAATGATGTAGATATGTTTGTACTTATTCGGCCATAATACATGTAGATGCAGCCTGAGTCTGTCTTATGGTCTTCATTATGATCTGCTAAGACCCAAGAGTTAGACAAGTACCATGTGTGTAGTTATATCAGTCCAGTAAGAAGCACACATATATAGACATCTAGTTAAGAAGCACACATCAAATGGTAACATCCGAGATTTACATGCATGTGCAAGCGTGTGTGGGTGGGATAAAATAGTCAATAATTAAGAATTTTGTCAACACTTAACCAAACCAAATCTATCTCTTGTCATGTTTGCCCCCTGCAATTTTTCTTCTAAGCAAAAAGGCTCCTGATGACATATGAATCATCTAATAGGCAGGCTTTTCTATACCCTCTATCTCATCTTGTTACGTGTCATAGATATTGCACATGGCATTTAAAAATAGTTAGTGAAAAAGCTTGACACTAAAAATACTTTGTCTTCTTATGGCATTCAAGGGTATTATAGTAACTGAAGGTAAAAGAGTAGTTGATTTAGTTTTAATAAAAAGCATTGGTTTGATAAAAAAATTACAGGGGTAACAAGTGTGTCATATAAAGAGACAAGATTTATGAATTCACAAATAAATTACCATGATCCAGTTAATTGCAAACTTCATAATCAGAAGTCATATACATCATTTTAAGTGTCCAATTAAAAACATTGTATAGTTTATTAACAGCTGAAAGGGCGCATTATTATAGCTGGCTAATTTTTCTTTTATGATGACCAGGGTGTCCGGGTCAGCTTTCAATTCTTAGGTAGCTGACTAATTATTCAGATTCCTCGCAAACTCTTTCGATGAATGAAAATGACATCCACCGTTGTGAAGGTGACATCAATATAAGGCAGGGGATAATGGAAGTTTCTAATATGATTTAAGTTAGAACTTGGAACTGGTACTTAATAAGCAAAAGATTAAATCTGCACAACCTAGAATAGGAAATCATGTTAGCATGGTTGGCAACTTAAAATGGTTAAACTTTATATAGATTGTTTTTTTTCTTTTCCTGCTTCAGTACAATAAAATCTATTCAATGGTGGAATCTAGGGTGTCCAGAGCAAACTAATTACAATATAATGGTTTAAGTACTTGCATGAATTCCTAATAATCAGAAGCTGGTTACCAAGAAGGTTGATGAGGGTTTTAGTAGATGCTAATTCTCATTGAGAAGTCTTTTATATATGATTGTTGCCATGTGTGAAAGTAAAAGCAGAAAGTGATATTATTATTATTGTATTAACACTAAATTTGAACAACTCTTTTTTACACAAGTGCTGAAAACAGCATTAACTTTCTTTTGTGCACTTGCCATATGAATGCTCTGCAGTCTTTTTGGACCAAAATTACAGAGAAATTGATTTGTCCTTTGCGTAGTTACAGCCACATAATTGATCGGGAGTGTGAATTTGGAGGCTGGAAAAATATTGGGTATATTTTGTGTGGTTGAGATAGGAAGGGAGGAGATGTCAATGAATGTACTTTGAAATGCAGTCCTACTCCACCAAGGTAAAAAGAAATCTATATTGCGTTACAGATCCGAAGAAATCCTGTGGATGTAAAAATGTTCTCTTTTCCCAGGCTTCATGTTTGGGTTGGGTGTATGAGTGGACTGGTTAGTCAACAATGTCATTAGACAGAGTTGGACTCTCATTTCTTTTCTTGTCTTCAACTTGTTCTTTCCTTGTTTAATTTCTTCATGGATTTCCTTTTCCTTAAACTTTTATTTTTTATTATTTTTTATTTACTTATTATTATTATTATTTTGGTTTTTGTCTTTTCCTTATATGGGGATACTAGGAGAATAAAGTAGTTGAATCCATAAAATAGTGTCCACTGTAGTTGTGTACAGGTACAATGTACTAGTGATACATGTCTTGAGCAAGTTGGAAGTTTGGAACCAGAAAAAAGAATATTAGTTCAAATGAATCTCACGCTCTCTCTCTCTGTTTTGTTTGTTTTTTATAGGATTTCAACTTGCTCATTTTTTGCAACATGGTGGGATATGCTCACAATCAGTGAAACAGGTAAAAGTTTAGATATTATTTATTACGTACTACTGCCGCCTTCTTTATATAATCTATTTTTGAAGTGCTAGCATTTTTGCGTTGGTAGTGCCTGATTCTTCTTGTTAATCATAATAATAAATAAATAAATAAAGAGTGTGACTGGACTAGAGGCTACATGATAGAGTAGAAGAATTTATTTATTAGGTAATTAATCAAACTCCCCCCCACCCTATGTGAAATGTGAATTTATTAGTAGTAGTATATATATATATATATATATATATATATATATATATATATATATATATATATATATATATATATATATATATATATATATATATATATATATATATATATATATATATATATAATGCTTTTCACCCTGGATCCTTTTTTCATGAGACCTGAAAACAATGATTGAATGAAGACAAGGCCATTAACCAACCAACTTGTGGCATGCATGCCTGCCTGCCTGCCTATCTATTATCACCATCTATCTATCTAGGTAGTAGTATTTTTCTTTCTTCTTTATTATGTATGATTCCATTAATTCATGGCTATATATATATATATATATATATATATATATTCCACTTTCCCCCTTGTATACCCCTCCCTCCTCCCCCCTCAACTCCTTTAAATATTTTAGTAAAAGAACAAGAAACGGAATTCTGTCCTGTTTAGGAGCATTGTTCCTAAGATAACGGCTTTTGTATCGCACGGATAGGTGCACTTTGATTTATACCCATTGGCTAGCTAGCTCCTTTGGCCTCTATCTCTTTCTTAATTAATCTGGTATAATTAATAGGAGCTAGCTAGCTTAATTAATCTGGTTGGTGGGGGCATGCATATATATATATATATATATATGCAGCTATTAAGAAGATTCATACTTTGTTGAAGCTAGCTAGCTAGTTAGTTAGCCATTACTGCTACATACCCACGCCCGCCCTCTCAGGGCTCCAGCCCTAGCTAGCTAGCTAGCTAGCTAGCTAGGCCTAATTAGAGGGCTCAGTATTACTAGTAGACAGAAACACATACTATCCAGTGTATGAATGAATTGTAAATTGTCCATATGTGTATGATCGATCGATCATTCACTGGTCCACCCACTCACTAAGGGAAATCTGATCATATCACTAATTATTTTGATTCAATAAGTAATTAGTACTGGCAGCAGTGCATATACAATCAATTCCCCCCCTCCTCCTACCAATACCAACTAGTATTATAACGACCGGTTGAAATTTATTTCAGACTCTCAACTAGCTACTTAGTTTATTTTCTCTTCTTTTCTTTTTTTTTAATAAAATCCTTTATTAGCACTTCACTTTTTATAAATATATAGTTAGCTAGCTGATATGTATTTGGAATTCATTCCTAGCAAGCAATGTTAGTTCTACTTAAGAACTTGTTATAAAAGAAATTGAGCTAGATAGGGGATATTAATAATTAAATTCAAGGCCGGGGGACAATAATATATAACTAATTAGTTAGTTAAAAAAGAAATGAACTTTTTTTAATTAGATGGTGATAAAATTGTAGAAAATTGGGAGGGGGATATAACTTTTGCATTTAGCTAGCTTTGTTGAATGAGTAAAGAAAGAAAGAAAGAAAGAAAGATTATGTCCTGAAGATTTGTTCCTTCAATGAGGTCATGAGAAGATCCCATGAGATTGCTGGTGTGATTGAAAGCGGATAAGCCGACTTATTATTAGCCATCATCAAGGTCTCTTTCTCTCTCTCTCACACACACACACACACTTTTTCAATTTTTGTTTTCTTTCATATCCATATATATATATATATATTATTGAATCTTTACAAAGCAGATGACTAAGTTTCTCAGTCGCATCATTCATTAATTCATTCATGAGCTGAGCTTGCTTTATCATTTTGTATCCATCCATCCATTGTCACTGTTTCATTTGGGCAAAGCAATATTTTTAAGATCCCTTTGTTGGGTCTAGCTAGTTCCTCTTTCTTTTATTTGTATAGGTCAAATTAAAGACCAAAATATCTTAGTATACTATTTAATATTTTGAAAAATAAAATTTTGATCAAGGAGATTTATATTTATACATATTTTTCTTTAGATAGAACATAGAAGAAATAATTAATTATTAGATTAGATTAGATTCAATACAAATAAACATTAAGAGGCTAAATGATCATGTATCTCTTTTAGGGCTAGCTAATTAATTACTACTCCCAAACACTTTTGACCAATATATATATATATATATATATATATATATATATATATATATATATATATATATATATATATATATATATATATATATATATATATGCACTTTCCCTAATCTCTTTTTCACACAAGCACACGCACGAATGCATTTGATATGGGTAGAAATGCAATGACAAAGGAGCATAGAGCTTATGATTTGATTTGAATGGCTTTGCTTTGCTTTGCTTTGGTGAGAGGGGTAGTAACTAGTAAGAAATATAATTACAGTTTATTTGGTTGGGTTAAAAGAAAAGAAAAAGTTGCTTTAATTGCTTGCTTGCTTCTTGTTATTCTTAATTAAACTCTAAATCCCGGAGTTGCAGATCGATTCAATGGTCATTATTCATGACCATCTTCTTTTTTCTGTCAATAAGATTACAAGACTAATTAGTTATTTATTTTTGTATCTGTTCTGCCCTTTACTGATAACATTGATTAACTTTTTATTTTATTTTATTTTATTTATTCATTCATTTCTACTAATTTTTTTTAAAGTAGTTTAGTTTAGTAAGTTTTCTCTTGTCTAGCTCTCCCGATTTTAAACCTAGCTATATTTATTATTCGTCTCTCTAAAGATCAATTTTCGAGTTTTTTGGAAACATGTGAAAATAAAAAATTCTATCAAAAATCTCATTTTTTGTTTATCCATGGAAGAGTCTTAGACATTTAATCTCACTAATTATTTGTTTGGCATGTTGTGTTCACACTTAATAATAATAATATTTAAATTTATATTTTACAAACAAACAATTCTATTAATACAAATAGAATAGAAACTCTATAAAATAATAGACAACTAAAATTTATTAATTAAAAGAATTATTAATTAATTGATAAATTATTAATTTATATATTAATTAATATTTTATTAATTTATAGTAAAATACTTAATTTACAAACACTTAAGCTTTCACTTAATTATTGTATAAATGCATGTACAAATGAATGATCCAATTTAAAATAAACCTTCAATCTTCCCCTTTATTATGCTTCTTGTGTTTAATGTATCACTTTATAGATATTAAAAATATTTTCTATATAAACAAGATCAAAATACTTTAGGTTAACACAAACAAATCATACACACAACACACACAACATGGCTTCTCATCTTAAAGGTGTGAAAAAAACAACAATGACAGACGAGTTTCGTAGAGCATTATGCAAGCACAACAAGGATAATCCAAGTCTCACTCAAAAGCAATATGAAACGTATATATAATGAATTATTAATTTATATTTTATATGGGGTCTAAAAAAATTATGTATTATCTTATAATTTTAGTGAATTATTAATTTAACACCCTATCCCGAGTCAGGACTGACCAAAAATATTATCTTAAAGAGTTTATTAAATAATCGAGTATTAATTTATCAAGTTTCTACCGTATTAATATTACTTTAAGAAGAAAAAGTCGTTGAACTTGTTAAAACTTTTACAATTGATTTTGAATTGTTTATACCAAAGTTAGTTGTAATATGGTAATAATAGCCTAATACTAACTTTATTGCAATAATTGAGCATTGACCATGATTTATTTCTCCCTGTTATGTCAAAAAAAAAAGTGCAAAAAAAGTGCAAGGAAAGGAGTAGTGACATTACATTTTACCGCAACAATTTAATCTACGATATTGCTGCATCCCTTAAACATTGTTCATGTGTAAAAAATATCAAATATATAGAGATTCATTTATTCTATTTCTGCTTGAATTTTCATTTAGAAGCCTGAAAATAGTAGGAATAAAATATGATTATTTACCCTCTTTAATTTGTATTTGTAGCAGATGGGAGTGACAAAAAAAAATGATCATATTGGTCATGGAGCACTAGTATTTTGTTGTTTGATGGGGTCACAAAATAACCTCTGTGAGCTTGAAATGGACTTTATCAAACTAGTGTCATAGAAATAAAAAATAATAATAATTTATTACCGACAGAAAATGTCTAGAAAAGGGATAAAAAAAATTATTATTATTATTTAAAGGCCATTTTCTTGGAGAGAGAGAGAAAGTAATATGGAGACTAGTTAAAGGTCTCCATCCAATATTAGTAATGAATCCACAACAATGGAGGAAGAGGAGGCATTGAACATATCAGAAAATGTGTAGAGCAGATAAACCCAATTATTATTATTATTATTATTATTGAATTGATGAGTAAAAAAATTAAGCTATCCCTTAAAAACAATAGCATAGCCTGGGGAGGCTTGATGATAATAATAATAATAATAATACTTGCATGCTCATTTGCTAAACAATTAACATATATATATATATATATATATATATATATATGATGACCTCTAAAAGTTTCAGAACAAAATCCAACACACCTTTATTACCCTGGAATCATTTTATTATTTGGAAGCAAAAATACCATTTTCTTTAGATATAGATTGATATAGATTGATGGTTTAGGGAGCAAAATGTTGTGAACTCTATCAACATATGAGGTGCACTAATAGTTTATATATAATATTATTAGTTTGATTTGATTACCTTTCAAAGTTCAATCTATAGCTTCTTCTTCTTCTTGAGACGTTTTTGTAAGTTTAAAGGTGCCTCCTGATGATGATGGGTTGCTCAGACAGACACGCTGAAACTACTAAAGCAAGAACAGCAGCAGCAACAGCCAACACAACAACAAATTTTAAATTTAGCTGCCTACCATCTATGTTCCTAACCGATTCAACTGTTGCCCTAGAATCTGTAGTCTCACTTGTGATGCCAGCTGAATTATCATCATCATCATCATCATCTGCTGTCTTCTCCATCTGAAAATATCCAAACAAAATTATTGTCTACTGTTAGTAAAAAGCCACTCACTATGGTTTGAATCCAATTAATCAAAAGATGATTTTCAGGAAAAACAAAAATAAAATGAGGAGGACAGTTGATTGGCTAGCATACTTTATTAAGACTGGCAGCTGCCGATACTACTTCTTTAATATCATTCAAAGATGTTGTTGTTGTTGCTGCTACACTCTCAATTTCACACTTAGAGACCACAAATTCTTGACCATTGACACTATCATCTCCTACGGGTCTAGGATGATGACGACGACGGACCTTGTCATTCAGAAGCTTATTCTCCTTCATCAATGAAGTGATCTGCACACAACATTTCCCTACCCAGTTAGCTTAAAACCCCTACACATAATATATATATAAGGATCCTATTTATACCGCATAAAGAATAAGTTAAAAGTCGCACAGATCAACTTTTGTTAAATAATACTTCTATTGACTAAGACAAGTCCATATTAATCCGATAACAATTAATGACATGAAGATGCACTAATGATCTACAAATTTATCAAAGGGAAAAGAAACAAATAAAAAATAAACCTGCTTGCAGAGGCGCTCCCTTTCAATGGCTAGTTGCATGACTAGATCCGTGATCATCTTAGACCGGAGATTAATGGTCTTAGCAGTTGCAGCTTTTGTTTCCTCAGCTTGGTATACTGATGTTTCCAGGCATTCTATTCTGTCTCTCGAAATATTTAATTCTTCATTCAGCTCTGCGTTGAACTCTGACAACGTAATACACTTCTCCTCCGTGCTTTCTGCACGACTTTCGGCTTTTGAAACTCTCAACTTCAAATCCTTAATTACGTTCTCCATATCAAATATTATTGCGTCTGACATGTTCTGCTTCTCTTGACTAGCTTCCGCTGAGGCTAATGCATGCTGCAACTGGATATCTGTTTCCCTCAACTGCCTTTCGAGAGACTCAACATTCTTACAAGTGTTTCCAGTTCTTGTAAGAATCTTCATCTCCTCACTGAGTTTACTATTTATTTCAGTAAGCAGTTCACACTGTGATTCAGCGATCACAGCTCTGCTTTCAGTTATAAGATTTGTTTCTTTTAGATCCTCTATTGTCCTTTCAAGCTTACCATCTTTCAGTTGGTTCTCAAGCGAATTTATTCTCTCCCTCAAAGTTAAGTTTTCGGAATCAAGTTTAACTATTGCAGTCTCATGAACTGTCAATTTCTGCATAGAATCTTGAAGCTGGGATCTCAAGGTCCCTTCACGATCCATTGAACCACTTCGATTAAACTGAGCAATCTGGAGCTGACCCAATATTTCTTTTGATGTTCCCATCAGGATCTCAGAAGCATTTCCTGCCTCAAACAAATTTTCTGAAATGGTTTCTTCTTCTTCTTCCAAGAAAACAATTTTTTGTTCGGATGAGTGCAACCTTAATTTAAGCTCCTCTTCAGTCTGTCTTGCCTCAGATAACTTCGTCTCAAGTTCCAACTCTCTGGCCAATGATTGTTCTAGCATCCTCAGAAATTGCTTCTTTTGTTCAGCAGTTTGCATTTTTATATTTACATTCTGGTTCAACAATCCACCACCATCTTTCAAATGATTATCCATGCCTTTTCCTGTAAAATGAATGAGGATCATCAGAATTCCAAGTGTGACTAAATGAATTTCAAATTAAACATGTAAATCAAGGAGTAAAATACAAATTACTTTTACCTTACTATGATTCAAATTAGACATTAGATCATTGATACCTCATTCAGTCTTGCAGTGAACATCACCATTTTTATTAATCATGTACCCAATATATTTTTTATTTTTTTAAAAAAGAATCATGTGTGTATATATATATATATATATATGCACAAGGTTTGAAGCACTTCAGGCGTAGAAGAAGAAGAAGAAGAAGAAGAAGAAGAGTAAATGCATAATGTTTCCAAGAACCAAAATAAAATGAATTGTGCAGAAGCAGAAGATACAAAAGTGACTTACGATTTTCTTCTCCGGAGAAACTAGACAAGATTCTAGAGAAGGCTGAAGATTGGTCTCTTAAACCTGAGAGCTGGTCTAGTGATTGGTGCAGTGAATGTTGAGAATCACGCATCTTGTCATCCATTTCTTGGTAAGTTTGTTCGGAGTGTTTAAAGAAAGACATAACCCCACGGGTATTATCGATCTCTCTCTGGAGACTAGTCACGAAGTCGTTCAATTCATTCATCTCCGAGTCGAGAGTTGCTAACAATAGATCAAATTCCAAAGCCTTTTCAGCAGAATCTGCGGAGATATGCTCATTTTCTAAAGCAAATGCCTCATAGTGAGTTTCCCTTGTTGCTACATGCATTGCCAGTATGCTCAAGTTAACGAGCTTTTCTGAACAACATGCTAAATTGAGTTCAACTCTTGTTATAGCTTGGGTAGCAGCTCCGACTTGATGCAAGATGTCACCACCCCTTTGAAGTGAGTCCATAGTGCCCTCCTCCTCCTCCTGCTGCTGCTGCTGCTGCTGCTGAGTTATTTTGAGGGTGTTTGACAGGCGGTAAATAGAATCAGCAGGATCCATCATAATAATTCAGAGCTGGGAAAGCACCTGCAGAAAGCCATGGAAAGAAGACATATAGATATTTCAATAAGAGATGCATGCATTTCTGTCTAGAGTGAGTATAAAGTATTGATCTATGTAATTGATGATGGCGGCCAGTATTATTGTCTGTATTAACAAAACAAAAAAAAAAAAGGCAGGGCAGGGTAGGGTAGGGTTTCAATTCCGTGCAGCAAGCAGTGAGAAAGAGAAAGAGAAAGAGAAAGAGAATGAGATCGAGATGGCCATTAGGATAGGATGCATACATAGATACATACCGGGGTGGGGGAGGGGGGAAGAAGAAGAAGATGATAGGTACAAACAAACAAACAAACAAACAAACAAACAAACTAGGTATGTATCCTGAGAGTGCAATGCAATATTAATCCCATTACTCTTGGCTCGCTCGCTCGCTTTCATCAATCACATTTTCGCATTCATCATCTAAGTATTGATCTATCATGTCATGTATTGTCATGTGAAGATCTATCTATATATATTATCCTGAACTCAAGTGTAAGCAATTAAGCAAGCAAGGCAAGGCAAGGCAAGGCAAGGGGGTAACAAAGAAATAAAATCGAGAATTCTAGAAGAAAAATGAAATGAAATGAAAATAGGTAAAGGATCATAATGCAATCACCTTGTCAATCCTTCCTTCCTTCCTTCCTTCCTTCCTGGGGCTTTGCTTTGCCGATAAACAAAACCTGACGCTGACTGACGGACGGAGACCGAACGTATAGCAGTAGTGGTGCCTTTCTTTCTTTCTCTCTCTCTCTCTCTCTGTATGTTTATGTTGGAGTTTCTTCTTCTCGGAGAAATGATGCGGTTAGGGCGCAGAAGAACTTTTCATTTGTTTTTTTTTTTTATAACAAAAAGGACACGATATTATTGTCTAAATTCTAAAAGCTTTATCACCGGCCGGCCCACCCCATAAATAAAAAAACATAATAAATAAATAAATAATATGCATGTCGTCAATAAGTCAGTCAGGCAGGTGAGGACATGTGGAGACTGTCTGTCGCAGGAGCTTCTTCCATCTCATTAATTACATACACACTGTGTACTTTATTTATAATTTGTTTTTTATATTAAATACATATCAAAAGCATACTTGTACATAAACACATATAAAATTTTGAATAAATCTATAAACAAAAATTGGTCCCTTCTAAAATGGGAAGGATGATGACATACATACATACATACATGTAAGTCCTATCCTATGTGCCCTATCACTCAAATATAAGTGAATTTCTTCCTCTTCTTCTTTTTCCTATTTTTTGTGTGTTGTAATATAGACTATAGTTGTTGTCATTTTTTTTATTGTTTAATTAATAATAACAATAATGAAAATATATGATGCATACAGCAATTTAATCAAACAATGGAGAAGTTGAATGAAGTAGTTAGCTCCTCAGAAAGCCTGGAGGGATTCCCAATGGTGGTGACAAAGGGAACCAGCCTGCGGTAGTCTCTCCTTCGTCCCAAGGCACAATTATCGAGCACCCGTCCCAGTATGAGCCTCGTGTTTGTTAAAGCTTGTTCTCTCATCGACGATGATGATTCATAGATGCTGCTTGAATGTGGTGGTGTTGTTGAAATAGCTCCAAATCCACTCCCACTTCCAATTCCAATTGCATACTGTAAAGGTAAAGGTAAGGGACCGAAGCTATTCCTTCCTCCTCCTACTACTCCCCCCTTAAAGGATGTCTGTGTTGCCATAAACTTCTCTTGTGCTGCTGCTGCTGCTGTTGTTGTACCACCGTTAATGCTCTCAAGTGACCCAGGATCTAGTGGGAATGACCCACCACCACCACCACCACCACCCAAGGAGCTACAGCTCTGCAGGAGGGCTTCCAAAACGCTCAGTGCCTCCCAACACAGTGTGCTCTCCACTAGCTGTGACACGATTGCGTACATATGCGGGCTTTGAGATGCATCCATCGGAGTATGCTCCAGCAATGCCTTCAGCATCAGGAGTATCACTCTTTGATATTCACCCGGCCCTTTCTCCAGAAGTCGTAGCAGATGCCCAAATGCCAGCCCCGAGTGTTTTGGGAACCACTCGTTCGCTAACAGTGGCGACACGCATGCCAATAGATTCTCCACGCTCTTTATTTCCCCTTGCGAGTATATCATGAACACCGTCGCTAGTCCATCAAATGACTTGGCTCTACACCAGGTTGCCAGGTTGTCTGCGACCGAGCAAGCCTTTTCGTAATCATGTTGTTGGATTGGAGAAGAAGACGACGTGGGCGGCCGCCCCACATTCGCGGCGCCATCCTGACCCAGCTGCAAGCAGAGCCAGGGGAGCAATCCTGTTATGTGCATTAACAGTCGAGTCTCTGCATTCCCGAATATGGAATCGCACGAGGGTACTGTTATCCGAGATAGAACCTCGATGGAAACTCCATGGCTAACCGTAGACATGAGCCCTTTCAGCACGAGAGGCTGCACTCCTTCAAATAATGTAGCCACTCTTTGGAAGTCCGATGACGACGACGATGATGATACACCGCCATCAAGCTCGTCTCTAGGCATACTAGAAAGGAGTACATTTTCGGTTGTACTTCCCCAAAACGATAAGCGGTCTATCACCCGAGAAAAGAGTTCAAGCACCTGGCAATATACATGAATGAAATCCGTATGCATCATCGCCACGCATCCCCAAAAGAGCTGGGGGTAGAGTATAACCTTCTCAGGCTCCATATTCTCCACCATCACTTGCAAAGTCAACAAAATCTCCATGATGAACCCCAAAACCGTAGGCACGGGATTTCCCAAGCATCGATGGAGACACCGAAGAAGAGATACGCAGGCGTCGCTGGTCACGCGCGGGCGTAAAGAACGGTATATCTGGTGGGAGCGACAGGCGAGATGTCTTGACGTGCACTCCATAGCCCATTTCAGTGCTTCCGCTCCCCAAGTCTCACGAAGATCCCCTTGGAAAATGATGGCATCCACCATGCTCTGAACAAGTGCCGAAAGTAAGGACGCGCTTGGAAGCTCGGGTCTCACCAGTGTGGGATCCTCGTTTTCCCACATCATGCTCCCTCTTTTCGACTGAACGTATTTTATCAGGCTCACAACCTGTTGTTTGTTCTCTCCGTCGTCTTTTTCAACCTCGTACAGCTCTAAATGTCGCCCAGCCAGGGAGTATAGCAAGTTAACTAGCAACTGCTGACAGTGTTCGAGGACAATATCTTCAGAACTGTCCATCGAGACGAAAGTCACGTGGAACAGAAGAGGTAAGTGCTCCCTAAAATCTTCATCGTTTTCGTAAGCAATCTCCGCAAGTAAAATCAAGGCTATGTCTGCATGAGTTAGTATATGTTGCTGGTGCCCTTGCAAGGCCGAATGGAGTTCTTTAGCATTTACAAACCCCCCATGAAATCCGTCTTCGCCAGAGTTTGGAGTGTCGATGAAATAGTCTCCACTATCCCTTGAAACGTGCCGGCTCCTTATACTTCCTGTTGAACTGCGAACTCCCATTAATGGACCAGACATGTTTACCAGAGGTGGGAGAAGCTGGCCCGATCTTCCGACAGTTAAAGGGACGATGTTCATGTTCCCCATATTCCTAAGCGGACTCATGTCAAATGATCCACGCACGAGTAATGGTGACATATGAGGTTGAATCATGTCGACTACCGACGATACTACTTGGGCAATTGAGGGTCCCTGTGAGAACTCCAAAACCGAGTTCCAGTTGGCGTCCGCTTTATTTGCAGTTGGTCGAAATGGTTCTGCACTATCCTCAAGCATTTGCTGTGCCAACTGATAAACCAGATGATCAATCGTACGCTGTGGACAAATTCGAGCTAAATACAGACTCACCCGTTTTGCTACTGAGAAGTAAGTAGCAAATGCACCACTAATTTCAGCAGAGGCGTTTGAATCACAATCTTCGATTCCTTTTGTGATCAAGAAGTCTAGAACGGGGCTAATGTTGCGAGGCTTGCTGGCAATTGTGCTCCATAGTTTCTCAATCTCATCAGGGAATTGATCTCCGTGTCGCCATGTGACATAATAGAGGCTCTTCAGCAATCTATCACTCCAGCCAGATTCCTTGAGTTTCCAGAAATTTAAGTTTTCAATCCAAGGAGCCATGCACGTCAGAACCTGGTGCTGAGCAATTATATCAACAGCATCAAGCTGCCTCTGCATGATCTCTTCACAGAGATGCTGGCTGAGCTTGGGATGATCTTTTGCAAGCTTGCAAGAGAGCTTATACTGAAATTGTTGGTAAGAATCAGGGAGATTACCAACCACAGCAGCTCGATAACTTCCGGAGCCCTCAATTCCATCCTTAACCCATTCTCGGTCTGAAAGAGTCTCAAGCATCTGGAGGGCGTCGTCACGAATCTGCCTAGATGGATCAACCACTTTGTATAGTATCAGGCTCAGAAGTCTTTGAATTTCACAATCTGGAATCTCTTGACGCATGTATACTTCTGCAAGCACACTGAAGTATCCATCAGCTATGGCCGCATCCGAGTAATAACACTGTATGAGAAGGAATCCAGAAAGAAAACAAAAATCACACATTGAAAGAAAGTATCGATCAGGAAAAATAAAATAAAAAATTGATGCAAATGAGAGAAAAAAAAGTACCATCCTAGTGAAAAACAATAATATTACCTGATCTATGCAAGCAGGGAATAAATCCAAATTTGTTAGAAGAAGATTCTTTAGAGCCATTTTGGCCAAGAAAACTCTAAGATGGCCACCTCTGTTCCTATCACGGCCTGCTGCACCGCGTCCACCATCTCCTGCAAACTTAGCATGCGAAGGAGTTCTAGGATCTGCTGGTGAGTAACCAAATGGAGCCCTAGGAGCAGGCTCTATAAATAAACTGTTGATCCATGATATTACTCGTCCACTCATTTTCCTAATATTATCGTCAAAGCAGGGTCCATACAACAAAGAAGCCATAGCGTTTGTCGAAGCCCAGTGGATTGCTTCAATTTGATCATTCATTTCTTTATCAAAAGCAATTTTATCAATTGAATCTTTGGATCTCGAATGCTGACTAGATTTGTAGCGTTCGACTTCACGCCGATAATCACCAGCATTCTCCTGACTCCATGTACTGCCTGAATCATCACCCCAGCTGAAAAGAAGATCAAAAAGTCGTTTTCTTGTTCGAACATCAAATCTTTCTGATTTTGGCTGCACAAATTCAGGTGCTAACGATCTTAGGACAGAGGCAAGTGCATAGCGGAGAAGTTGTGTTTCGTGAAAGCACTCTGGAGCAGCAGTAATGATTTGTCTTGTCGTGTCTTCAATGAATTTCAAACAATGAAGACGAAAGACGGGCTTCCGAGTTAGCATGCCAGGCCAAATCTTCTCAGCAACATTTCGGTATATGTTGGCAATGTGGACACGGAGTTCTTCACGGCGAACCTTTTGACTCTACAAAATACATTCCAACTCTAAGCCATGATTATCATTGACAAGATCAATGAAGTTAAACCTGTTGGAGTATAAACAACGTGGTAGATAGAAGAACTATCATATGCAGAAGTAAATTTCTGAAGATCCTGATTTGGTCTTTCTCTCAATATATCATGTTCCCAAATGAAAAGTGAAGCCCCAAATCACAGGAAAAAGAAAATTTACCTTCCACTTCGGTTTTCCTTCCGTTTCTTGAGAAACCTCGTCAATGAATGCAGCGAGTTCAACAAACATGGTTTCGCATACCTCAAGATGTGAATGCCCAAGAGCCATTGTGGCAGCATGCTGAAAGATCAGGACAAGCAATCAGGAGAAAAGAGGGAACCAACCAAAGTAAAGATCATATCTAGTCGCTAGAATCGGACTAGTAAAGGTACTGGATAAGAACTTCATTCTCTGGCTTCTTTAGTAATTTGTATAGCTTAGTTTAGATTTATTCTCATGTCCAAATTAATTTCTATCAAAATGAATAATAATGTTCTAGAGTTATTAAACACATACCCCAGAACCAGCCAGAACATACCCTTTTGTTTGGCCAAGAAGAATTCCATATTGAAATGTAAAAAGTACTCTTTAATTTTAGAAGTAGCTCACTCTAGAACAATATTTAATCGAATACTTGTGTTTGTGCCTAGAAAATAAAGGTAGTTCTAGCATTCCACACTTACTATATGAGTTTCAGACCCAGATTTTAGTGAGGGAAAAATAAGATGAAAGAGATCTTTAGTAGCTGCTAGCCCACTGGATTCCTTACTGTCTGGAGGACATGAACATGCAAACATAGCATACATAAGCCACTGATCTAATTTATTGTCTGCATCCTGTGATTGATTGGACTTTCCGCCCAGCTCAGCAGGAGTTATGTGAACCAAACGTTGAATGACTTCTATCCTGCAAATAGATATATGAAGTCACTAGTAGATGGATGTATATGGATTTCAAAAACCATATTTCAGACTTGACATTATTTTTTCAGATTTTATAAGACATTTTTCATGTGAAGTATAAAGATGTGGGCAATACAACTTCATCCTAGAGGTGCTCCAGCTTGAAGGGTATTTAGCAAATTTAGATGAAAGGGTTGACATATGATTGTGAAAGACATCATTTTGATTGTTAACAAAAGGAAGGAGTTTATTCCTTTTGTCATATAAATTGGGCATGCAAGAGATATTGTGTGCACGCAACCTAAAATGGGATGGAAGTAGTATAGTTGAAGAATAGTGAAAGAAGCATAATAAGACACTTTTAAAAATGTTAACTATCTTTGAAGTATTAATTCCTTTAAAATAACTTGGAGGTCATGGCTGTGGGATGTGGGGTCATGCTATCTTCCTACATTAACAAAAAAAAAAGTATTAATTCCTTTTAATGTACCAATCTTCCTACACCAATGGACAATGAAGTGGTTATTACTATAGAAACCAGTCCAAGGCTTCAGTGCTAAAATCTATTCTCAGTTAAACTGGAAGACTTGGGAAGATAAAGTATTTTCTTTGGCACATACATACATTGGGTATTGCCTAACAACAAATTGCTTACTTTGCTGCCTGAACAGAGTTGGGGCAAAGATCAGCTGCATATTTGACGAGTTCACTAAGACATCGAGCCCATCTATTCTTATCAGGACTCTCAAACAAGATGGACTGAAGTGTAGCATCTGGAGGGATTGCTTCAAATTCTCGTCTTAAGTCCAAAGGGCGGCCAGAATCCCAGTAACAGCTTTGAACAATATCATCCTGCAAAACTTAAAGGTGTGTAGTCATTATAATTGTAAAGCTACAGTGTCCTGCATAATTAATTCCTCAGATGAGAGAGTTTGAGAAACACAGCTCACCCCATTCTCTTCCAGAACATCAATAATCAAAATTGGTTCAGCTTCATGTCTTATAATGTTATCACAACGACCATTCATTGAAAACTCTCGAATATCATTTCTCAAAGCACGAACACAGCGCAATAATTCTAATGCTGTATGTCTGATCTGACTATCCACAGAACTGAGAAATATGAGGCCAACCGCATCTATCTCTAAAGTACGGAATTCAATTGCTTCTCCAGAATGATGAAAAGAAGATCTCCTGAAGGCATCAACTTTCTGCATATGCTTTGGCTTTGTCTCCTGAGCATCCTTTTCTAGCCTATCCTCCAATAGACAAGATCTCCAAAAGCGCATGAGCTCTAAAAGGCGTCCAAGGGATGTTTGAATAAGAAGAGGGTATTCATCAGGAAGCCGAAGGATGAAATTTGCCATTCCCCTCATCACTGCAAAGCGGCGGTGTGGAAGGTATTTAACAATCCTATTCAGAACTTGCACTGCTTCCTCACGAACTCCCGGATCAATGCTTATGCCGTGTTGAGGAATTATTTCAGTTATTTTGTCACTTCGTCCGACTTCTTCAATTAGATATGGTATACACTTCAGGACAGAATGGAAAAGATATCCTTGAGACTTTTCCCTGGTGACAGCATCTAAACGGATGAACATGAATTACTAATGTATGACACAGCATAAAACAACAAAGTACTAATAGAAACCATACAAAAGCAGGGGTAGAAGTCAAGCGTAATGTATTTATAAGAACTGGAGATACATTACAAGCCTTAGAAACCCATGTGTGGATTACTACAACAAAAACCAGGTTTAGATTACAACATGGGTCCTTTGAATTCTTAGAAATCCAGAAGCAAGAAAAGATCAGTGTTTATTACAGGTCTAAAGAAAATGCCAAAGCTTGAGGGTCTGGCATAGGAAAATGGAGGAAAACAAGTATTTCCTGATGTAGATACATGCCTAGACCTACCAAAGTAGAAAACTGAAAAGTGAATGCCTCCTAATTTTCATCTGGAGATAAAATCCAGTGTGTCTCCACACAGCGCTTCAAAACTATTAGCTGGATCAGCTAATCACAAGAAAGAAATGCGTAAATTTAAAGAACACAATAATATGTGTCCTCAAAGGAGCATTTCAGTTATGGGTCTTATCAAAGAACTAAAATATCTTCTTTAGGATCAAAGGTATCATTGGAATGTATACTCAATGACAACTCTGACCAAAACAAAATGAGCCACGGAGAATAAATTGTTCATAGTAAAACACATCTGCATGGATAGAAACATGGAAATTTCCTGCACATCATAGTTAGTACCCAATCAGATAATAGTAGTGAAAATAGGCAAGATTAAAAATGTTAACAACTAGCTCAAGTGGTGAAGGGTCTATCTTAAGAGACCAAATGTCTTAGAACCAAATCACTCCTATTTAAATGGGGGTCATGACATTGGGGGTCATGACATTGGGGGCCATGCTAGCCGACCCCGAGAAATAAGCCGAGGTCCCGAAAAAATAGACAAACTTATTGAAGGGAATAAATGTGCTTCATTAATCAGAGAGAACTACGGATTTTGTTTGCATTGGAAAATCACTCAGATCGAGAAGAAAAAGGATTTCACCTATGGTAGTTCTTGAAGAAGTGAGAAGAGCCTGACTATAAATTCTGTGGCAAGACCTCAAAATTAACTCAATAGCCGTCTTTATTTTTTGAATGTAGTGGCTAATGTCATGACCTTCAATCGTTAGGGAAGATGGTTAAGAAGACAATAAACAAAAGAAACACAAAATTAAAACATTTTATGATATTAAACATAATCAGAGTCACCATGAAGTTCCAGGCCAGCATGCTTGCTCGATGGAGACATAACAATTACAAGAAGTGCACGAAGACCAATAACCTTAGCTTCACTTGAGCTGTCTTGTTTCAGAAGTTCCAAAATCATGTGGTTCATGGAAAAATCAAGATTATGTTCTGCTATAGTTACACAGAAGTCAACAAGTTTATCATGTTGGACATCCTGAGTAAGCATGCCTTTCTTGAGGATAGTTAGCAGTTGTGATGTCACACTATCTAGGTAGTCCCAAACACGGTTTGATTGTTGGTAATCCCCATGAACAGTCAGGTAGAACCTCAAAACTCGATGAAGACAGTCCAATGCCATGAAACGGTGATTCTTATCCTGGAATAATATGTAACACGTTAAACGAAAGGATGTAGTATTAGAACCATTTCCTTCCTTTCGCAGGAAAAGATTAACATTAAGGAAGTGCATAAGGACTCAAGCAACTCGTATTGAAGATAGAATCACCAAACTTACCCTCATATGCTTGTAGATCTGCTCCATGTGGGAGCTAAAATTATTGAGGAACATAGTAGGATCACCAAGACAAAGAAGAAGAGACACCAGAGGGTATGCAACCTAGAATCACAAATAACCTAAGTAAAAGATGAAAACAATAAATAAATAACATGCACAAATCTATGGAAGGAAATATATGTTAAAGGGCTGTGGAACATAAATGTTATGCCTTCAAACAATGAAATAAGTGTAAGCTCTTTACTTCTTTTTTAAGGAGTTTTATAGCACTAAAAAATTGTGAACTCTAAGTGCATCCACTTTTTTACAAACAAAGAGCAGGAAAGAAAAAATCAGACATATACAAAAAAAAATAAAGGTTAAGATAAGAGCTTTTAGGAGGAAGATAGAACCCTATCGTGTTAGGGAGAATATAACGAGGAAGAGTGATAAATTCCAACAAGAGGTTTTAACTAAATCATTTTCATAGCTACACTTAACAACTAATGTTTATTTATACTATTTTGATAACCGTTACTTTATTCCCGACACTTATCATAACCGGTAGCCTTCCCCACTGTTCACTTCCACCATAGGACATTAACCCTAAAACCCTTCCCCCTTGTATCAAAAGGTTCTTGATACCAAGGTCTCCACCCGTCTTCCTGTGATTGTCCATTTAACAAGATGAGACGATCTTGATGAGTTAGTGTAGAACCAAAGGAAGTTCCTCAAATCAATTTACTGCCAGTCGAAGGGTGTACTATCTTGCAATAACATCTAATCCGTTTATACTTTATAGTACTAACAGAAGAAGACCACCATCCAGTTAATTTAATAATCAGGAGATAATGATCTAACAATGATCAAATGTTAACAAGTTTGTCTGGATGAAACATTGTCCCTAAAGGCTTTGTCTTGTTTTTCTAAGCAATTGGCCCATGACAAGGAAACCCAAAGGAAGTGCTCACTTTTCCGAAACTATTCACTGTACTAATTAAGGACCTCCTTCTAAAAAGAAAGAACCTCAATGTAAGAATTCCTTCAAATGGTAGCCAAAATGTTACCACTCAATTAGAAATGCATAATACATAACATGTTAAGAAGATGTTTGATGATAACTCACAGCTATATGCTTGCTTCGTTTGTCCATCCAGTGCACAAGCTGCATTCTTATTCGAGAAAGTGTTTCATACCAAAAGGAAAGAGCATGTTCCGCTGCTGAAGGAGGCCATTGGCCCTTCCCACTGTCTGCTAGAGGTGCTAGAATGTTCGAAAGCATATTGCATAATGCATGGTAAAGTTCACTTTTCCGTTTATGGGGAGCTCGATTAAGAGGATTTGCTTTTGCAACAAAGGAGGCAGATGCATTCAGTCCTCCAGTCTTGACCTGGTAGCACACTACTGTTATGTACGTGTGGATATGAAAATATAACAAGTTTTTTCATATGTTACCCCAAGTTTCAAATAGCGCATCCCATTGATGATACTGAGTGTTTCACTACGGGCAACACTTGTATCAATTCGACGAGTATTGAGCTCCATGAAAAAACGCTCTGTCACAGGGCTGAACCTGTTGAAAAAAAGGAAAGGTTTTAAATTGTTTATTAAAAATAACCAGAGATGGGTTTCCATAACTCATTTTCCATTTTCTACTCTTCATGTCTGAGAACCTGTAATCAAACTGCAACTTCCAAGACTCTTAAGTCACATTTTTGGTTCCCCGTGGAAAGTACGACTTTCGAGTCAATTGTGTTGGTAATGAAAATTCTTTATTTCCAACAAATCACAATCAGCACACAGTTTAGATATCATGACCACAACAAAGAGTACAAAGAAACTCCCAAAATAGGTAATTGGAAGGAAAAAATCTAATCAGAGGCATCACCAACATAGCATGATCCTATTAATATGCTCCTCTGCTTTCCTCATCTCAGTAGAAAAATAACCCATTTAACTAGTGAAATCACCATAGACAAATTTTATAAGTAAACTTAATGTGAAAAAGATAACTAGGAGAACCATGCGCCCGACCTAGCTCAACAAAGCCTTTCCCTAATTAGATAGGATAAGCACAACAACAGAAAACATGGAGCATTGACACGATGAAGTATAAAAATATGGGATTGACCAAACATACTGATGAATAGTGCAAGTAAAGATAAGAAAATCAGTAATCTATATAATTACCTGATTCGAGACAGAGCACCAAGGAGTTGTGCAACAAGGTCCAGAAGTAAGCCTCGCAAATCAACCAATGAAGGATATTCAACTTGACTAACAACCCTGAAAGTAGTACCAGAAGCGTGAAGATCAGCATTTAAGAGAAAAAATGTACTCGTTTATATAATTTAATCTTCAAGTTTTCCTTTTCACCCATCTTTCTTAATGCATTATGTGTTACATCCAGTTATATAGGCTAAGACTTCTCATACGTATCATCAAACAGATAACAAGTGGGACACTACAACAATGTGCGGTGTGCTAAAAGGAAACTTTTTTTTTTCACAGCGAACTTCTGGGTCAAATGAATTACTTGGGGAGCAAACAATAGTATCACGAATGATTGGAAACCTATCCTTCTTATCACGTGGTTGACGATTTGGAAAGAAAGGAACCGTAGAAATTTCCAAGGGAAAAGGTACGACACTGAAAGAATCAAGGGCTTCATGCTTTTGCTTCTATTAGGAAAAGAGGGTTTTGTACGGAATGAAAATTCCTTGATCTTATTGGCATCTAACCCTTCTTTTTGTTTTATGTTTTTTATTTTTCCCCCACCCCCTTCTCTGTAATGTTCAAACGCTTCTTGCGTTTTTTTTCAATAAAATGTTGACATTTAAAAAAAAAAGAAAAAAAAACTGGGCAAGGAACAATTCTAGTTTAACATATTAACTCTTCTAGTTTCTACACAATAGTTAAAAGAAACAACTTAATTGCTGCATGGGAGACAAAACAATTCTAACATACAAAGCAGTTTAACCTGCATATGCCTTGCACAACAAATCATCAAATAGTTCATTCTAGCATGTCAGTTAGATGATACTCCTCAGCATGATCTATCTTACCTGTCAGCATTGATTAGCCAGTCAAAGACAAAATTTTCAAGCCCAACCCAGAGTTTCTCTGTGATGAGAACCAGTAAATTTCAGAGGACAATAATACGATAATCATATAAAAAATGGGTACAATTGAATGAGGAAACCTGTAAGTCCTTCTTGCGGACAACACTCCACAAATCGGATACATGCAGAGCAAAAGATACACTCAACTGCAAGCTGGTCATAAGTAAGAACAATAAGCTTCAGATAACATGACTACATGCTCATAACACATACATCTTAGGGAAAAAAAAATGCTTGCCATAATTATTTAAGTATACAAAATTAGCCTTCAAAGGCCATTCTACCAGATAACGAACTTTCAGTATTTGTATTTAAAAGATTTAAGATTGTAGAACAAGTCATACTGTCAGGACAGATTGTAAGATTCTGCAACAAATTTATATCCTATACAAATTCCACAAATAATTTACTACACAAATTGCAGGTGTCCATTAAAAAAAATTAGTCGGTGTACATGTGTGTCTATTTAGAAAATAGCATCATTGAGCTCAAATAAGAGTAACATTCCTTTTCCTTCGTTCCTTCCATGTGATATGCATGAATTTTATTCAAAGAGGACAATGTATTAAAGAGATTGGCAGCTTAAATGAACCTATTTCCAACCTTTCTCTGAAATGTGTATGCATCATTTGCACTTTTTGGAGATTCACTGCAAGAAAATTACAGGTAATAAAAATAAGACTAACAATGTAATCTGCTAAAATATGATGAAACAATTATACACTATAAATACCCCATACTAAGAACAATTCATTGGCAAGAAAAAGCTGCAAGCATTATCAGATTTACAGATAAGAAGCTAAAATTGGTGAGCATCTAAATAATGCAGGGGTTATACTTCTTGACACCATTTCATTCAGTGTGTAAAAAGAAAGTATCTAGATTCAAGCCTAGAGAGACTATGCTTCTAAATCTGTCAAAGAAAAAATTGTCAAAAACCTTATATGAATCTTCACTGATACCAATTAATATTTGAGATAGTCGACACAGCTTCAGAATTATCATCTACTTTTATGTGAGAAAATCAAGTATCTAATTAGACTGCATGCATATGGGGAAAACCTGGATTTCATAGAAAGAAGCTCTCCCATTGTATAGCCAAAAAAACAATCAGAATATGTTTGATCATTACATTCGGCACTTAACCTGAATCGATTCAATTTTTGAGTGTTTCTTTCTATAAAGCTGGTTTTGATAAATAATAATAATAATAATAAACGAAATGAAATGAAATATAAGAAAATGAACAAGTATTTCACATTTACTTCCATAAAATAAAAAACAATAGTAGTGCACTCACAATTTTTGCATGACATTTAGAAGCTCAGGCATGAGTAGAAGAAGATGATAACATTTATTGGAACATTCCCACTGTGGAAACAGAAACATAATCCCTCAATTGTTCCCAGTAAGAGGCTAGTTTATAGTCATGTTTAAATCACCTACTTTTGTATGCATTGCGTGCTAGTCCCAATAATACTAGTAGTGCGTGTGCAAGTAGCAACTCATTATTTAAGGTATCTCCGTTTCTTTTTTGTTTACATAAAATTGGTTACCAAAATCATGCTTTCATCTCAAGGTGACTGAGCCAATATGACATTCCTAGTGCTAAATGTAATAGAGAGCATGAATATATCCAGTATGAAACGATCAACAAGCAAGAGTTGAGTTATTTAAAAACAATCGCACCTTTCTCTCCACCTAAGAAGAGCTTCGAGAAGAGGTACTGGTGTATGTCGTGCCACCATAGCCAGGGAATCCAGAACTTGCTCATAAGCAGGATCAGATGGTCGCAGGTATTGGCCATCCTACAATTGCAAAACCTCCTTAAGTGCAAAGGCCAGTTCACAGAAAGAATCCAATTGCTTAAAATTGAAGTAGCTTGTATATCATGTATGCAGCGCGTTCCAACAGAAGAATCGTCGCATCCCATGAATAATAAAAAAATAAAAAAATGTAATGACAAATGATAAATTCCTATGACCTGTGCTTGAGCAGTTTCGATCCGCCGCCTTGCCAAGGGGAGGAATCGCTGCAGAAGAGCATCAACGATCAGTTTTGCCGCACTCCCAGGCTTCATTATCCTAACACAATCGCATCATCATCATCATCATCATCATCGTCGTCGTTGGAGTTTAAAGTCTTATGTCTCAGTTAACACTGGATTTCCCCAGCTTCTCCTCGTATTCTTCTTCCCCATTCATCTTCATCTCCCCCCAGCTTCATATCCATTGCCAACGAAATTAAAAAAAAAAAAAAAAAAACCTTGACAGCTGCAGTTTCTCGATCTGATACCAACTAATTTATTTCGTTTCCGTTGTTTGGGTTTAAAACAGATCTTCGAAAAAATTGCTTTCAAGTTTGACCAAGTAGACTTTTTTTGTATTGGTTTTTATCATATTTAAAAAATAAATAAAAATGATATATCATACCAAAAATAATTATATAAGGGAAATGATATAGGGAACGAACTGGGGGAACGAAATGGTGAGCGAAGCCACCTGGCATGCCACGGAGGAAAGAGAAAAAAATTATATCTCCTCTTTAGCAAACTCTCATATCATTTCCCGCTAATCAAACAAAACCCTCCTTATTCTTCTTCTTCCATTTTCTTCACCCTCGGCAAGCTGTTTATCATCTTCTCCTTCCATTCTTTAGATTCGTCTTCATCCGCGCCGTCTAGCTTCTTCTCCTTACATTCTTTAGATTCGTCTTCATCCTCGTCGTTTAACTTCTTACTGTTCTTGCGTCTTCATCCTCGTCGTTCTTCCGTTCTTTAGTTTCGTCTTCATCCTCGTCGTCTTCTCCTTGCGTTTTGTTTAGATTCGTCTTCGTCACTGTCCGACTGTCCGATTAGCTTCTTCTTCTAATGGTATATCTTCTCTGCCATCATAGCTTACTTTTTTCTTTGTTTTATTGTTCTTCTGTTTGTTTCTTGGATTCACGTTTTTCTGTCGTTATGTGATTGTTATGTGTAGGAACCAATATGTAGCTAGAACTTGTATAAAATTGTTAATATTTTTGTTATTTTCCAGAACCTGTATAAAGCTGTTAATATTTTTGTTGGCTTGTGTTGTCCTCTGTTTTTTTCTATGTTGTCCCGTGTCTTAAACTATGATGTCCCGTGTCTTAAACTATGTTGTCCCGTGTAAATATTGAAGTTGCTCTAAATATTAATATTCTGATGTCATTTGTGTTATTGTAATATGTTGTTCTGTGTTTTAAACTATATTTTTTTCGTTTTAATGCGTTTTATCCAATATGTCTTCCTGCATTTTATTAAATATGTTGTCATGTATTACTGTAATATGTTGTTCATGTGTTGTCATGTATTCTTTGTGCTGATTTCTCTTTTTTGTCTTATGTAGCCCTATGGATGAACCATCATCACCATGTACCGAAGACAAAATTCCCAATGTTGGGATGTCGTTCATTTTTGAAAATAACCTACCAACAATTGGGAACATAAATAGGTATATCTTTTTGTTGTTTATGTAGTTAGACTGTTAATATTATGTTGTTTTTAAAAACCTGTGTAAAACTGTTAATATTTTTGTTGGCTTGTGTTGTCCTCTGTTTTGTTTTATGTTGTCCCGTGTCCTAAACTATGATGTCCTGTATTTGTATACGTTGTTGTCATGTGTTGTAAATATTTAAGTTACTCGAAATGTTAATATTCTATTGTCATTTGTATTATTGTAATATGTTGTTCCGTGTTTTAAACTATATTTTAATGCGTTTTATTGTTCTTTTGTTTGTTTCAAGAGATTCACGTTTTTCTGTTGTTTTGTGATTGTTCATGTGTTGATTTCTGTTTTTTGTATTCTTATGTAGCCCTATGGATGAACCATCATCTCAATGTACCGAAGACAAAATTCCTAAGTTTGGGATGTCGTTTGTTTCTGAAAATGACCTTCGAGAATTTTATAGACAATCAATGGGTTTTGGAGTCCGAAAGTTGGGAACAAGGAATGGACCAGATGGCAAACAGAAATTATCTTCGTTTGTTATTTTGTTTACACTATGTATTACATTATCTTGTCCTATTTTTTACACTATGTTTTAATACTTCGTTTGTTATTTTGTTTTAGGATACTACTACAGCAAGTAATCCTTCTCTAATATCAACACAAGAGGAATGGAATCAACATTTCACCGCCCATCCAGTCTCGACTCAACTATCATTTACTTCATTGTTGTCGGGTCAATTACATCATGTATCTGATTATATGTTTCCCAAAGATAATTCATGTGGGGACAACATCAGAAGATAACTTTGCTTAATAATATGTTTCTCAGTGATAACTTTGTTTTGGATAATATATTTCTCGTTTTAATTGTTTTTTAACTTCGATTTAATTGAAAAATAAAACGATTACAGAAATGTTATATTCATTACTTTATGAATGAAATTTAATAAATCATTACTTTACATTTAGAAAGAAAAGAAGAAACCAGGTTCTAGAAATAGCGTTAGTGTCAAAAATTATAACGGTTCTAGAAACCAATACTATGTTGTTATGTTGTCCCATATTCATAACGGTGTTGTCCTGTGTCTTATACTATGTTGTCCTGTATTTTGTACTATGTTGTCCTGTGTTTATTATTATGTTGTCCTGAGTACATAAATGTTATATTTCTACAACATATACTGCTACTTTAAAATGAAATGTTTCTCATCAACTTTGACAAACCATTCTTAAGAGATCAGCTAACAATACTATTCAATTATAAATATAAACCATTACATTGAATTGAATTAACCATTCTTAGATAATATAATAATAGTTTTGGATTGAAGAGAAAGATGGTGATCAGCTAACAATACTATTCAAAAAGTAACATAAAACCATTACATTACTGTTTCGGATAATTTGGTTTTGTACAACTTTCTGGTCTTGTATTTTAAGTTCATCCGATAAATGTTAGAATCGGATTGTAGAATCCTCGATAGGTATTGGATTCGTAGACAATGAATATTCTTGCTCGCATTTGCTCGGGTTATGCCACAAGTCCACTTAGGATCTCTCTTGTATGTCTCCATGTGCAGCATACATAATACTCCACAATCCTTATAGTTCCCTGCGTCTTGCCAGGTCATTTTCAATAGTCTTGCAACGCATTTGAAGAGTGTGTCAAAAATGCTCAACTTCATATCCGCAACAAAGTTCAAAAACTTGCATCCAATAGTCTTCAATACTGCGTACTTTGAACCCATATCTATACCCTTCGGGAGTGGCCTATTGTCAATGATATCCATTGTGTTCGACTTCGTATTGTAAACGACCAAATAAAAATGAGAATCATAACCTATGGGTAGAAAAATCTGCATCCAAATATCACAGCACAATAATAAAGAAGACATTAGTACTGTAATCAACATAGGACAACATAACTAAAAACATATGACAACATAACTAAAAACACAGGACAACATAGTCTAACACACAAGACAACATAGTCTAACATACAGGACAACATAGTCTAACTCACAAGACAACACAATATTAACAATTTAAGCTTAATATTTATCAACTGTCTTTCTTCCTGTCTTATTTCATAACAACTGCTTTAATCATAACTCTATTATCTTCTCCATTTCCTAATACCTCTGCTTCATAAAATGATATAGATATATCGACAGTTAATCATATACCATAAAATAAAGAACTGATTCAATGAAGATTAAACAAGAGGAGACAGTTAACGCTGCAATAGATCCACAATGAACAGGGGACACAGTAAATGAAAATAGTGCAAAATGATAACTTACCTTTCATCTCTATCTGAAGTTAACACTGTATCTCTATCTGGCTTTTTCCTTTTACCTAAAGTGTTTTTGTTCTTCTCTGTCATTGTTTGATCGGATTCCATTTGAGCGGATATTTAGGGTTAGAGTTTGAGCGGATACTTAGGTTAGGGTTTAAACGGATTTGAGAGTGGGTTTGAGCGGAAATGGTAGTGAGTTTAGCGGAGATAGAATGAAGATTGAAGAGAAGGTTGTTAATCAGAAATGAGAGTGATTTTAGCGGAGGAGATAGATTGAAGATTGATCAGAAATCGGAATGAGATTTTGAAGAGATGGTTGTGTAAAGAATTTTGAGCGTTTTCAGATTGAAGAAAGAGAAAGGGTTGAGAGGAAATGAGAGGAGTTTGAATTGAGGGGTATTATCCTACGTGGAAAAAGAAAATAAAATTAATTAAAATTTGACCTACCTGGCATGCCAGGTGGCTTCGCTCCCCAATTCGTTCCCCCACATTCGCTTCTTGTATCATCCCTCATTATATAATGTACAAAGAGGGATGTTACAAGAAGCGAATGTGGGGGAACGAAATGGGGAGCGAAGCCACCTGGCATGCCAGGTAGGTCAAATTTTAATTAATTTTATTTTCTTTTTTCACGTAGGATAATACCTCTCATTTCCTCTCAACCATTCTCTTTCTTCAATCTGAAAACGCTCAAAATTCTTTAAACAACTCTCTCTTCAAAAACTCACTCCGATTTCTGATCAATCTTCAATCTATCTCCTCCGCTAAAAATCACTCTCATTTCTGATTAACAACCTTCTCTTCAATCTTCATTCTATCTCCGCTAAACTCACTATCATTTCCGCTCAAACCCACTCTCAAATCCGTTTAAACCCTAGCCTAAGTATCCGCTCAAACTCTAACCCTAAATATCCGCTCAAATGGAATCCGCTCAAACAATGACAGAGAAGAACAAAAACACTTTAGGTAAAAGGAAAAAACCAGATAGAGATGCAGTGTTAACTTCAGATAGAGATGAAAGGTAAGTTATCATTGTTGCACTATTTTCATTTACTGTGTCCCCTGTTCATTGTGGATCTATTGCAGCGTTAACTGTCTCCTCTTGTTTAATCTTCATTGAATCAGTTCTTTATTTTATGGTATATGATTAACTGTCAATATATCTATATCATTTTATGAAGCAGAGGTATTAGGAAATGATTAACTCTTTGTTTATGAAGTAGAGGTATATGATTAAATCTTTGAAATTTAGGTGAGTGGTATTAGAAAATGGAGAAGATAATAGAGTTGTGATTAAAGCAACTGTTATGAAATAAGACAGGAAGAAAGACAGTTGATAAATATTAAGCTTAAATTGTTAATATTGTGTTGTCTTGTGTGTTAGACTATGTTGTCCTGTGTGTTAGACTATGTTGTCCTGTGTGTTAAACTATGTTGTCATGTGTTTTTAGTTATGTTGTCATGTGTTTTTAGTTATGTTGTCATGTGTTTTTAGGCTATTGAAAATGACCTGGCAAGACGCAGGGAACTATAAGGATTGTGGAGTATTCTGTATGCTGCACATGGAGACATACAAGGGAGATCCTAAGTGGACTTGTGGCATAACCCGAGCAAATGCGAGCAAGAATATTCATTGTCTACGAATCCAATGCCTATCGAGGATTCTACAATCCGATTCTAACATTTATCGGATGAACTTAAAATACAAGACCAGAAAGTTGTACAAACCAAATTATCCGAAACAGTAATGTAATGGTTTTATGTTAGTATAATTAAAATATTTACTTTTTGAATAGTATTGTTAGTTGATCACCATCTTTCTCTTCAATCCAAAACTATTATTATATTATCTAAGAATGGTTAATTCAATTCAATGTAATGGTTTGTATTTATAATTGAATAGTATTGTTAGCTGATCTCTTAAGAATGGGTTGTCAAAGTTGATGATCCTAGTTGTTGTCGTTATTGTGCTCTTGAGCCAGACACGGACAGAGGCAGCAAGAGTCCTACCGGAGTTCAGTTTTATTATTATTATGATTAAAAGTAGTAGTTAAATGATGAATGAATACATACATGATGATTTTAGACATATTTTGCAGTATATCATTTCATTTCAAAATAAGAAACATTTCATTTCAAAGTAGCAGTATATGTTGTAGAAATATAACATTTATGTACTCAGGACAACATAATAATAAACACAGGACAACATAGTATAAGACACAGGACAACACCGTTATGAATATGGGACAACATAACAACATAGTATTGGTTTCTAGAACCGTTATAATTTTTTACACTAACGCTATTTCTAGAACCTGGTTTCTTCTTTTCTTTCTAAATGTAAAATAATGATTTATTAAATTTCATTCATAAAATAATGAATATAACATTTCTGTAATCGTTTATTTTTCAATTAAATCGAAGTTAAAAAACAATTAAAACGAGAAATATATTATCCAAAACAAAGTTATCATTGGGAAACATATTATTAAGCATAGTTATCTTCTGATGTTGTCCCCACATGAATTATCTTTGGGAAACATATAATCAGATACATGATGTAATTGACCCGACAACAATGAAGTAAATGATAGTTGAGTCGAGACTGGATGGGCGGTGAAGTGTTGATTTCATTCCTCTTGCGTTGATATTAGAGAAGGATTACTTGTTGCGGTAGTATCCTAAAACAAAATAACAAACGAAGTATTAAAACATAGTGTAAAAAATATGACAAGATAATGTAATACATAGGACAAGATAGTGTAATACATAGGATAACATAGTGTAATACATGGGACAACATGATGTAATACACGGGACAACATGGTATTGGACATAGGACGAAATAATTGTTGACACTAACCTTATTTCTAGGGCTACATAAGACAAAAAAGAGAAATCAGCACAAAGAATACATGACAACACATGAACAACATATTACAGTAATACATGACAACATATTTAATAAAATGCAGGAAAACATATTGGATAAAACGCATTAAAACGAAAAAAAATATAGTTTAAAACACAGAACAACATATTACAATAACACAAATGACATCAGAATATTAACATTTAGAGCAACTTCAATATTTACACGGGACAACATAGTTTAAGACACGGGACATCATAGTTTAAGACACGAGACAACATAGAAAAAAACAGAGGACAACACAAGCCAACAAAAATATTAACAGTTTTATACAGGTTCTGGAAAATAACAAAAATATTAACAATTTTATACAGGTTCTAGCTACATATTGGTTCCTACACATAACAATCACATAACGACAGAAAAACGTGAATCCAAGAAACAAACAGAAGAACAATAAAACAAAGAAAAAAGTAAGCTATGATGGCAGAGAAGATATACCATTAGAAGAAGAAGCTAATCGGACAGTCGGACAGTGACGAAGACGAATCTAAACAAAACGCAAGGAGAAGACGACGAGGATGAAGGCGAAACTAAAGAACGGAAGGACGACGAGGATGAAGACGCAAGAACAGTAAGAAGTTAAACGACGAGGATGAAGACGAATCTAAAGAATGTAAGGAGAAGAAGTTAGACGGCGCGGATGAAGACGAATCTAAAGAATGGAAGGAGAAGAAGCTAGACGGCGCGGATGAAGACGAATCTAAAGAATGGAAGGAGAAGATGATAAACAGCGTGCCGAGGGTGAAGAAAATGGAAGAAGAAGAATAAGGAGGGTTTTGTTTGATTAGCGGGAAATGATATGAGAGTTTGCTAAAGAGGAGATGTAATTTTTTTCTCTTTCCTCCGTGGCATGCCAGGTGGCTTCGCTCCCCATTTCGTTCCCTATATCATTTCCCATGTACAAAATACTCTACTATATTTTATTTACTAATATTTTTATTCTAATAAACAATCATTATCTTACAAACTTGTATTCCTTTCTTTTCATGTTTTTATTTTATCATTCATTTTATTTTATTTTATTTTATATTGTAAATCTAAAATACATTTATTTTATAATTGACAATTATATACAATTTATTCTTAATTATATTTTCTTACATAATTTTTAAAATTATCTATGTCCTATAAAATAATAAAAGAGTTTCATTAACCCCGAACACTTTTAATAATGTGCATCCATGCTAACTTTGTGCCACACTTGCAAATCTGTATGGATTTTTATTTTCTTTTACGAAATATTATATGAACAACCTCTTAAAAAATTCACATGGAACAAAGAAGCGAATGCAACAAATCAGAAGCCATATTTCTGTCTGGCAGAGGCGGATAAAAACAAGACCATAGATATTTACAGCTACTGTTCTCTCTAAGTAACCACATAAATACAGAATCGTGCCATCTTCATACCTGTTATCAATTTTGTTAGCTGGTCAGCTTCTTTTGAAATAAAGGATGAATCTAGTTGGTGAGCAGAAGACAATATGGTAATGATCTCAGGAGTTGGGAGAGTGTTTGATACTACTTTTAACATATATCATGAGTTAGTCAAACCTTGCAGCAAGGTGAGCTATTTCTTGGTTTAGATCAATTGAAGAAATACGATGATTCTAGAACTTCTCTGAGATCAAAGTCTCCTCGTTCAGGCAAGGGAGGAAAACATAATGTGGGGAAGGACTTCTCAAAGCTCTCCAACAACTGTTGATGATCACAAACAATAAACTGTTAATCCATCTCAGAATTAACAAAACAAATAGTGAACTAAATATTTGAAAAATTAAAGGTTAGTGAAGATCATATTCAAGAAGAACATGCAACCAATCAAGACAAGCATTTCAAATTCAAAGACAAGTTTACTATTACATTTTCCAATATTGGCTTTTCATATAGCTCCACAAACTTCTCTCGTAGAATCTTGTTCATTTCGTCTACATTGCAAGCATGTGTCCAGTATGAGTCATGAACACCTGCACCATGGAGGAGCATAAGGTAACTGTTTTTTCTTTAAAAAAAAGGGTCAACTTTTTGGGAAAAGAGAAAAGGAACGCGAGGTGAGATCGATTTTTACAAGAAAGGGTGAGAGGGGAGGAAAGAATTCATTAAGGTAACTGATTGTTTGCAACGCATAATATAATACAACTGTTCATGGTCACCCATCAGTCTTGAATGGAAGATCACCCCCTTATCCTATGGTGGGCTATCCAGAAGGAGCGCAACAAAAAGACATTCAAAGGGAAAAAGGGAAGATAAGGGATTCTTTATTCACACCCTCAGTCAAGAAAGGAGGTGCCTGCACAGGATATGACTATTTTGACTTCATAGAAATCTAACACATTTTCCCTTGTTTTTTGTCCTTTATTTTGTACAAAAATGACCGCACCTCACGTTCATAACTCTCTTTAAAGTCCTCTAATACAAGTTTGTAGAATTATTCTGGAAGAAAAAATAATTCCAAGAATGGAATGTTGAGAAAGTCAGCAGCAAATCAAGCAATCAGATTAATTGATTTGTAAATCAATCAATTAGACTAATTGATTTTCTTGATTTGCTAATTGGCCGTTGATTATCAATTTCATGATTTTACTATCTAATTTTTTCCTTTTCTGCAAATGTAATCTTACTATTTAAGCACTAGACAGTCTTATGTAAGAACAACAACCAATAAACAAATCAATAAAATTTCTCTCTTCTTTATTTTTCTACACTACAAGTTGACCCTTTCTTCAACACACACAAAAAATGTAATAAAAATGAAGCGTCTAAAAATACCTGCAAAACTCAAGCCTGCATTTTTGCAAGCAACTGCAGTCATCATCATGTGTGAACCATCAAGAGAATGTACAAAATTAGGTGCAAATGCTGTTCTCTGCCGCTTGACCATGATCTATCAGATTTCAAAATGGACAAATCTCAGATTTGAGTTCACAGTTGACAGCTAGTGCAAAGGAATTTACAGAGAGATGGCATGGAAACGGAAATGGAGATCCTTAAAGCTAATCTATATCTCAAGGATAAAGGTTCAAATCTATCATCTTAGGGTGGCAAAAAAATGCCTTTTCAGTTTCCTGCTGTAGTGTCAAAACCTGAAGAGATGTTTTCACCTATTACCACAAAAAAGAAAGCAGAGTAAAATTAATTAGAAACTAAACAGCAATAAAAAGGGAAGCCTAGAAAGAACAATACAGGCTAAACAATTGTTCAGATATGCACTCACTAAACGTCTTCCTGTATTGCGGTAAGGCTGCACAACTGGAAGCCCAAGAGGAGTTGTCCACATTACAGGCTCATTTTCAGATGCAATTATCTGGATTAAGCTTGGAATCAGCAAACCGTGTTTTCTTTTAAGAAAGGATTAACTACGGAGATCAAGATGTGAAAAAAGTAAGCATCAATATTTGGTTTCAGTAACGAGTCTCTTAAAAGGAGACAAAGAAAGAAGGGGGAGCCGTGGTTAAAAAGGAATACACAATAATGATGTAAGAGAAACACGGACAGAGTAAATTGGATGAAGCATTGAAGCATAGTTACTTCGTAACTAGATTTTATGAAGAAAGAGTAATTACACATTAATTATATGATATTTAATAGTAAGTGCAATATTATTTATATCTATTGGATATACATTGAAAGAATATCCACATGATTGATGTTCCGCTTTTGACTTAGTTTGCTTCCTTGGGCAACTAGTTTTTTTTATGACCCAGATCTCCACACATTTGTGGATATTCTTCAGTCAGTACTACTACTATTAGGTCGTACCATGGACAACTGGAATAAACTGCTTAAAAAAGGATGATAAAAAAATCTGAAATATGGCACTCATGTGGATAGAACCAGCTAACATTCAAACTTAAGTAGACACAGAGATAAAGCACAAACCTTTGCACAATCACCAAGCCAGCTCATAATACTTCGAGCAGCTTCAAACATCTCTCCTAGAGCTGTTAAAGTGATCTATAACCAAGTGAAAGAAGAAGTGAATGTGAGAAGTAAAAAAAACAAGGACACAGAATTTTCCAAACAAAATCAATAAGGAATTTTTTTTAGTGCCATGTATTCATTGAATTGATCCACCCATGTGCTCATTGTTACATGCCTAACCAAATTGGATATCAGCTCATGTACTCTTATTGGATGTGCCATATTTCCAGTTTACAGAAAAAATATCTGTTCCTTGGAATTAGTTATAGAGCAACAAAGTGTTGGGTTTTACTGAAACGCCTTTGATTGTTTTAACCACTTTTTGTTGCAAAAAACTTGGATCTATGAAACAGTTTTGTCCTTTCCAAAAAGAAATGTGTTCAGTAAAAAGCCAGTTACGGTAAAGATATGCTCCTGCACACTGGACATGGTCTCATGGATGTTAACGTTAGATGCCTTGATACAAAAGGAAGACGCTATACATGTAAAAACACAAGTACATTATGAAGAATGTGCAAAACCTTTGCCGCATAACAGGAAGCAATGAAGAGTTCGGTTTCATCTTGAATAGCATTACGTTCCTTCAACCTTTTCTTAATCTGTTCCCGAGCGCCAATATAAGTAACACCATAGACTGATGTCATCACTGTCTGTTTCACTAGTTTCCTATCCACCTATATGTTTGCAATTGATCAGTACCAAGAAACCCCTATACTATTTGGATAACAAACACTAAACGAGCATACCATCATCAAAAGAAATAGATTTATGATTCCCCTTGTTTTATTGGCAACAGTAAATAAATGGTTCTTTTCGGTAAATGAGTACAGAAAAAATATGGTTTCTAATAGCATACTTTGGTTTTCCAGAATTTGATGTAAATCATGTAATGAATGCAGTAGTAGATTGGACCAACCTGACTGACCAACAACCTTGCCCTCAATGCATCCCGAAATATTGCAGGATCTTTTTCAGCATCTCTTCTCATAATATCAAGTACTCTGTTTGGGAAATCAAGCAATTTTAGTTTTTTTTTTTTTAAATGTAAACTTTTATTAAAAATAGCGCAATATGCATTCACACGTTACAAATGGGAAGGAAAAAAAAAAAGAAAATAACGTAAGAATTTTAAATGTCAACAAGATCGAAAAATTCTCATCCCGTTCAAGCCCCCATTTTTTGGATTGAAGCGAACGACTGTAACATAAATCCCGTTCAAGCCCCCATTTTTTGGATTGAAGCGAACGAGTGTAACATAAATCCTTTGAGACGCTCGTATCCATGTCTTTTACCTTCAAAAACTCTTCTATTTCTTTCTTTCCAGATCGTCCAAACATTTTTAGTCATACAGAAGGAATGGTATCTTTAAGTCATGAATATGATATTGTGGTGGTCTGGGCTAGAGACTTGGAATTATGCAGCATATATATGGTAGAACATGCTTATGATTAACATGTCATTAACTTCCTTCAGTATAATAGAAATTCAGAGAGCAGCACAAATCCTATTTAGACCAGCATGGGTGCAATATACCGTCAAGTGAGAGACTTTAAGCAAAAAGAAAAAATATGTTTTTTACAGGTCAACTGTTATTTCAAGAAAATGTGTGAACAGGAATTGCATTCACATGGTTAACAAGCAAAAGAAACAAGAGAAAAAGGAAAAGAAGAACAAAAGTGGATAATCAAAAGTTGCATTTGGCGAGCCAAGTGGAAGCTTTATAGAGCCTAATGAGGGTCACTAAACTGTAATCTCTTCTTATCCTTTTTAATGAGCAAAACACGTACTTTTAAGGAAAAAACAAAAATAAATCCTAATGGAAAGTAGAAAGCAGTGGCCATAAGTAGGTTAGAGAAGAGAATAACTGGCTTCAAAATAGCCAGCACTGATACAAAATTCCCCAGAAAGTAGAATACCTAGCAGCTATTCCTGAGTACACATCAGCAGGCTTGTCGCCAGCAACCAAATTGACAGCAGTCGCTCCCAACTGGAACAAAAGTCTTTATCAGGATAACAGAAAAAAGTCAAATGAGATACAGGTATCTATTTATCGTGTGAAGAGGGAAATAGAAACACATTTATCAAATTGTCAGAAATAGAAACACATATCAAATTGTCAGAAGTAGAAACACATATATATTAAATTTTCAAAAATAGAACATTCGGCGCTTTGCTCGAATAAAGTTAATAGCCGAGTAATTAGTCTCTAAGATATACTAACTAATTTATCCATTCTACTAGTTTCTCAGAACCATTCCGGAACTAAATTGCCAAATCTACTTCTAAAGTGTACACTGGAGAATAGTTTGGGCTTTTATTTCTCTGCATGGCCTTATAAGACAAGACAACAAATTGAGCTTAACTTTGTTTGTGGATTTTAAACTTTGATCGGATAAAATTATTGCTTAGCAGAATTGGCAGGTTTAGTTCCAAAATAACATTTCTCACGCGCAAAGTCTTTCATTTAAGCGTCTTAAGAACCTTTTACAACCACCATAAATGTTTAATACAATAGTTCTGTTTGTTACATAAACTAAAAGACCTGTCAACAATAAACATAGGTCCCAGTTGTATTGAAAACATATAATCAATAAATACTAATGTCATGGATTTTAAAATTGTGACGAAGTAATTCTGTAGACTAATTGAATTTCCAGACAAATATAAGAAACTACAAATACACCTTCTGTTGTAGAAGTAACTTTACCTTATCTCTTCCAAGGGCAGCATAGTGCTGTAAACCATTGCATGAACCGTCCTATAAGGAACATGTACAATACAGGGAAACAGAGTTTAGGCAAATAATTATAAAAATTATTGCAGTCAAAAACATGGAAAAAGAAATAGGATATGGATCTAGTTTAACTACAGGCTCTGAGCCATTATGGATAAAACACATCTACAAATAATGGTTGTCCATAAAAAGCAACAATTGGCACTTAAAGCAGAAATGGTTCCTTAATATATATATATATATATATGCACTTGTTCTAAGAAACATGTTCCTAGTGTCAAAAATACATTACTCAAATCTCCTTAATCTGGAATCTCCTACTAGGAATGACCAGGAACTAACAGAAGTAAGGTCCTTCCTAGATATAAATGAAAATAATTACCCAAGTTAAACCATCATATAGCACCTGGTGGACAGGAAGATGAGAACTTGTTGTCTCAGGAGAAGAGCTTCTTAGAGCTTCAGTGAGATTAATGCAGACAGCCAGGCACTGAAAAGGATCTTCCGCATTTAGCCACCACCGTCTGCCTTCAAGAGGCCTGTCTGCAGAGTCAAATATGTCCTCAAAGTGATTTTCGGTAAATGCTACTCTCCCCTCATGAGATAATTTGTCCACACCGCCTGCATAAAGATTAGCCAAGTGTATCTTCAACCAGCGCAAACCAGACTTCCCAAGAAGGTATCCCTCTGCAAATTCCAGAACACCACGGCAAACATCTGAACCAAGATGGTTCAAGTATGGATGCATTGGGTATGCTCGACCTCGAAAGTCAAGATTGTGAGGGTAGAAGAACCCTTCTTCGTCTCTCATTCTACGTGCTACCTGCTTGGCAACAAAGGTCTTGTTAAGAGCCAAACTAAATTTTATAGACAGTTTTGAACATATTGGAATGGAACCTACTGCAAGTTTAAGCTCCAAATCACAGCGTTGACCATGTCTCTCCCTGTTTTCTTTTTCAACAGATCTAACTTTCCACTTCCACTTCTTAAGAAGCGCTTCATCTTCCGTATCTGGTTTGTCTGGTATAGGAATCTGCATTGCCAACAGGATGTTAATAATATTTCTCACCAAAATAGAGCTGAATTAACCAGAATATCACAGAACATTAGGGAAAGATAAAGAAACTAACATCATTACGGTCAACCACATCTGCAAGACAACCTCCAATAGACCATATTCTATCGACAATGCTGAGAACCCTTTTGTTTACCCTCCATCTGGTACTTCCAAGAGTGTCAAGGGCCTGGCACGTCACAAGTGATTGAACAAACAAATAGTAATTTCCAGCAATTAATATTTGGAATTTCATTGATAGTTAAGAATGTCACGACACTAAAAGCAGTTTCCACTTATCACAAAAACAAAAGAATATTTCAGAAAAGACTAACACTATGTTGGGTAGAAAATCACTGAAGAAGGAGATCTCTAACCTCGAAAACAGGCTCTAGTTGCTCTCTATGGGCCCGTTTTACCTCTTCACGTTGCTGTTTTGCTCCATGTGTGCGCATAACATAAGAGGGTAAGAACAAGTATGCTCCTTTGTCATAACTACACAGGAACAGTAAAAGATACAAGGCAAAGTTGGAGGTTATTATGTAGATTCCACTTTTAGATAAATAAATAAAAATATAACTTCAAGTACCCCGTCCACTTCACTGGAGGAATCAACATTGGCATATAAGGGATGACCACGTGCCTAGCCTGTCCATGAGGAAGACAACCAACTCACATTATCCAGTTTCCAAGGGCAACTTATATGTCTTTTTAATTAATTAGAAAGTTGGTGGAAAAGTAAGATTATGACAATCCATTCATGCAATCAAAAAGTTTAACATGCCATAAGACAACTAAGACCAATATCAGATTAGCTCAGGTTAAAGGTTGATGAAGCTAATCGTTTTGTGAACTCTTCACTTGCATGAATATAACTATAACAGCATGACATGTTGCAAATACATATTCACATATCTGAAGTAGAAGAATATCAATATAGTTACTCACTGATCTCTCCAAACCCTTAAGCACAAGTGCGTCGCACTGAATAGCACCATACCTTCTACCAACCTTCCTGTCATTGCTAAACAAAGCCAAAGTTATTATGATATGAAGAGAGATATTAAGACTGAAGCAATTATGATTAGTACTTTGTTTCTTTCACAACTGTTATGAATGTGTGGATGAATGCAGGCCGGATCTCAGGTGGATAGTCTGCAGACTGATCAATTGGTGATTGTATGTAGGCAGTTTGCAAAAGCAATTCAATTAGACGACTCCCTACCTGGAATCAGAGCAGGAATTTGAATCCCACAAAGCCTAATATAGAACTGAACTGAAAACCATGAAATGGAAAAAAAAAAAAGATAATGGAACCTTTGCTTTGACAACTTGACCCCAGGGTCTGGATTCATCCTTTTTGTTCACTATCTGCCGGACTGTATGCAGCTTTTGTTGTTTGATCAAGTTAGTAACCTTTTTCCGCAGTCTTCTAACATCTTGATCCATTATATCAGATCCAACTTCTTCTATTTGAGTATCTTTGTTTTTGCTTACTCCTTTCTTCTTTGTTTTTTTCCAGAAATTTCTGTATTTTAGCCTTCACATAAGAAAACAAATTGAAATGTGAGACATGTATGAAGAGAGAAGTCATCTTTGTTCATCATCTCTGAGATTTTACTCTTTTCTCTTGTTGCTTTAGTCCACACAGTAATGTACCAGGAGACAATCAAACAAAGTCATCAATAATTGGAAAATAACAAAATCCTAAAGTTCTAGAACAAACATATCTATCTTCCTACCAAAGATGAAAATCATCACAAAGATTCATCATTGCAACCAATATCTTATGTACCCAGTACCTTCCATATATATCTGCTAACATCTGCATGACACACTAATGATGCTTTATCATTTATTCGTCCTACATCTTATTCAACCTCTTTATCTATAGAGGTTCCTTTCATGTTATTTCTCAATCAAAGGTATTTATCTTTTTAACATTTTTTATTTGTTTTGAAAATGGTCGTGAAAATTGGATCCCACTAAGTTGTGGCCATTAGCCTTGCGCTCTACCACCTAGCTAAACCAGCCTTCTATTTCCCTTTTAACAATTATCATCTAGCTAATGAGCATCGAAGCATGATGAAATAGACCTACTGAATCTACAAATATGTATATATATATATATATATATATAACAATCTGTGAAACAAGAGTCTCATATCATATCCACCTCTTGTTCAATGGCATCTCCAATGTTGCAAGCGGCGTGCACCACCTTGGTGTGCCCATGCTCCCCTGTCATCAATAAGGCCATCAGCTTATGCATTGTGATAACAGCGAGCATATCAGTAGGTAACTGATCGAAATAGGGGCCATATGCTGCCCTGCTCTTCCCTTGACGGTATAATTCCTGATCCTCTAGGATTTTATCTCGCAGAGGCTCGAACCAGCCAAGAAACAGTGATTTCATGTATGGAAGATTCGGTGCCAACTTTTGCTTGCACATGTCCATGAGAAGTTCTCTGTACTCGTTCACTGCAAGTTCCCAAGCTTCTGTCTCTATCTTCACCTGTCGTCTCCTGAGCCTGAGATATTTTCCGGGACTGATCCCGTTTTCCATAATGTTTTTGTTTTTCATCATCCCAAGGGAAGCCTTCCGTTTCTCTTTCTCCTCTCTAGTCATCTCTTCCAGCAACTCTTGAACCTCAACTTCGAGCAGTGGAACGTCTGATACGTCTTCCTCTGCATCCGCAATGCTAGAATGGCGTTTTGGATTACAATAAACGCTAGCATGTGCTCTCAGGCAAGCCAGGGTGGGTTTTAGCATGATACGATTACGACCACCACCGGGATGAGAATGAGACCGTTGAACGAAGCCGCGAGAGGCTGGTTCGGAAGGAGTAAAAAATGGTTTCCCGGGACTGAAGGAAGTTTGCTTTGGGGAAGATGCTAGTTTGGCGAAGTTTCTCCACATGATGACTGGACTGACTGCATATATATGATATAAGAGTTTGGGTGGTGGAATGAAATGTGGAATGGTTAACGAGGTGCTTGCTGGGACTCCACCTCTGAGTTCAGGGACATCAACCAACCCATCAGATGAATTCAGGCCAAATTGGCAGGCAGAGCTGTAAATGAAATGGAACCCCCCATGGAGGGAAAAGTGTAATAGGTAGTAGAGCTACGGGAAAAGGGACTCCATCCCATTTTAAAACCCTCCCTTTCTTTCTTCTTTCTTCTTTCTTCTTTCTTCTTTCTTCTTCAGTAAAAGACAAGACTTGAGAGTTGAAGAATCGCACCTACCGACCGACCGACCTAGTTAGTGCCAAAGGCAGTTCTTTTTACAGTATTGACCAGTACCCCTAGTCCAAGCAGGCGAATGAAATGCAATACGTGCCAAAAATTCATGAATTCAATCTAAGATTTTTTAAATGCTTAATAAAGTTTTTTTTTATTCAAGTTTTTCAAATAACCCAACAAAATCAATTATCACGTCATTCCCTCTCTCATACGTCAAATCAATCAATTCATTAACCAAAATACTAAATACTCTCTATTTAAATTATTATTATTTATTTTATTTATATATATAAATACTTTTTAGGTCTTTTTACCAAAAAAAAACATTATCATTTTCTCAAAATTATCATCCATAATCATTATTTTCTCTCTTTAGATTATTTAAATAACCTGAAAAGAACAAACCCAAAAAAAAAGAAAAAAAAAAGTCAAATACTACAAATTTTATAAATAAAAAAAAAGTCATATACTTTAATTGCATAAATTACAAAAATAAATAAAATAAAGAGATTAAAATCTGATATCGATATTAACATGTGTTTCTTTGGGATTTCCTTAAATTAATATCAAATATGAATACATGATGAATATACAGTCGTAGTAGCTTATAACATTAATGAAAACACTTATCAATTTTATTTATTTATTTATTTATTTATTTATTTTAATCTGCAGGGTGTGTGAGCCATTTTTTCAAGCATATTCCTGAATCCCTTAAAAGACTAGCTAAGCCAAAAAAACCATTTACTTTGATCTAGGTGAAATGATAAACAAAAACTGAAGGAGGAGGAGGAGGAATATGAATAAAAGAAGTAGGTATACAAAAATATATATATATATATATTAAAAAGAGCAAGAAGAATAATATTATTGAAAAACACAAATGCCATAGTAATTTATTGTTGGTCTCCTCCCTCCCTTGCTTGATAAATGAAATTCTAAGCCTAGATAAAGAAGAATCCTACACATTATTAACTCATTGTTTGTTTGCTTTGCTGATCCAAAGAAAAGAAAAGAAAAGAATTCATTCACAAAATCTATTTCCCACAAATCCAATTAATAAATAAATAATATGGTGATGGTGATAATGAGTACTATATTGTTTGTACCTTTCTTTCTTTCTTGTTCATCCCCAATCTTAATAATATATTTATTTTTTATTTTATTTTATTTAGACAATAGTAGCTCCAGTAGGAGGCTTGAAACAATCAATATTGCAAAATCCTGACGATCTGAACATCTCCCCAAAGCTGCCATAAATAAGCATATAAATCATCCAAATTCAAATTGCATAAAAGAAAAGAAAAGAAAATAAAAAATAATGTCTGACTGACCGATCAATGCTCTTTCTTGGTTTGTCAGGCAGATCAGAGTTGGGGTTGGATTTGTCCTCCTCAACCATCACGGCGGGATTATTATCTAAATTTCTTCTTCTTCCTCCTCCTCCTCCTCCTCCTCCTCCTCTTCTTCTCAAATTCTCATGATCCCTCCCTTCTGTACAGGATCTTGACTTGTCCACCACCACCTGATGATGATGACGACGATGGTGATGATCAACATCAAGGCTTAACCGAGGAGGCTTCTGATCTCTTCTTCTGTCAATTGTACTCACTCGTCTAGACTTGTCTCTTTGGTCTGTAGTAGTACTGCTTCTTCTAATCATTGATGGAATTGGAAGAGCTGTTGCTGCTGCTGCTGCTGCTGCTGTTGATGTTGCTGCTTCTGCTGCTGCTGTTGCTGTTGCTGTTGCTGCTGAATTCTCAACAGTTGAAATGAACTTCTTGAGATGTCTTATGTACTCTGGATACATTTCCAAATCACAATGGTTCCCTCCTCTAATCCATAAAGGTTCATACTTTTCTTTGGAAAGCTCCCAAAGCTTCTTCCCATGGGATACATTTACAACATCATCTTCAGTTCCCTACGTATATACCAATACAAATCAAATCAAATCAAATCAAATCAATCTATATATTGAATCTTATGTATAAAATTACTTACATGAATGACCAAAACAGGACATTTCACCAAGGGTATTTTATCGATATTCTGCACGCACAAACAAAGGCAATTGTTGTCACCATCATATCATATCATGAGCTAGCTAGCTAGCTAGCTAGACAATTATATTATGTAAGAAAGAAGATTTTATTTATTTATTTATTTATTAACCTTGTAAATATCGAACCAATAAGTGCGCTTGACTGGATACATTACTCGGAGACCAGATAAGATGGGGCTGTGAAGAACAACAGCCCTCAAACGTGGCAAGCGACATGCCAAATCTGAAGTAGGTCCACTTCCAACCGACTGCCCATATAGTATCATGTTCTCCTCCTTCACACCGTATGTTTTTTCAAGACATTTGTACGCAGCTTCGATGTCTGCGTACGTGCTATGCTCACTTGGCTAACCAAAACCAACACAATTCATGTCAGGCCCATCCGAACAAACCAAACCAAACCAAACCAAACCAAAGATATAAAAAAAAATCTAAATCTACAATTAAACACTAGGTAGGTAGGTAGGTAGGTACCTTCCCTGTCGATTGACCATACCCTGAATAGTCGTATCTGCATATATACAACAATAATTATTCTTCTTCTCTATAGACTATAGTAATAGTAATAATAATAATGATGATAAATAAAATAATTACCCCATTAAGTTGACTCGAAGATGAAGTCGGAGTTCACTGAATAAGTCATACATCTGACCGAGATCAGCAGCGTTTCCGTGAGAGTAAAGCACGGTGAGAGACGCCTCTGGGTTCCTCATAAACGCGGCCACGATCTGTGTTCCCCTGCTGGTGGGCAGCTTCAGAATTTCCACATTTTCTTTTTCGGTCACGCCGTTGAGCCTCAGCCTCCCTGTAGATGGGTCCGCTTCCACACTGTACGACGGCGGATTCGGAGGAAAAAACGCCAACTTTGCTGCCATTGTAGAAGTCACCGCCCCCATCCCCTCCTCCTCCTCCTCTTAATTTGTCTCAAACTAAATTATTACCCTCTCCTCTCCTATCCTATAATTATTATTATTTTTGTAACGCGCTTACCACCATTAAATTCAATCCTGTAAAGGGAAAAAAGATTTTATTTTCTCCTTTAGATAGATTGATTACATCAAAATATTTTTAAGAGATTTTGTATGATTTTACATTTTTCCTCTCCAACTTTTTCTTTTGCTTTTCATGTTTAGTCTTTTATACTACCCCATTCTCATATCATATATTTTAATTTTATTTCATAAATATAATAAATAATTAAAATTAAATCAAATTTAAATATTCTATATTAAAATTAAATAAATTATATCAACATTTAAATTAAAAATATACTACTTAAATATTAAAAATATATTAAATAAAATACATTATATAAAAATAACAGTTTAAATTTTTATTATTTATAACTTTATAATTTCAATGTATTATATTTAGTTGGAATTACACAACACAAATTTGAATAGGTATGTACAATGTTTAACTCAGATTTTGCAATTGGTAAACTATTATGATCTAGACTCCTATAAGAGATTACACAAATATGATATATAATTATATGATAAAATTAATATATATATATATATATATATATATATATATATATATATATATATATATATATATATATATATAAATGTGATGTTATAACTACTATTATAAATTTTATACCCAAAATTAGGATTGCTGTAAACAATTTAATAAAATATTAAGTTTTTATACAATTATTTTCCATATAATATATATTAAGATAATGCATATTAAGATAATGCAAATTGTCATTTGTGTTTTATTGTATTTATTTTAATTAATATTTATGTAATATATTTTTATTTTAATAGTTTTTAAGTTAATTTATTTTATTTAATATATTTAATTTTAAATATATATATTACATCTATAAAATTTAATAATTTTGTAAGACTCATATATTTTAAACCCTAATATTAATTTAATCTTAGTCTAATTTAAATAAAACAAACAAATTAAATAATTCTTAATTTGACTTTATCTATTATAATTAATTACTAGATATTTATTTTGCATAAAAAAAATGAGGTTCAACAAGTTAAAATCTAGAGTTTACATAAAATCATTTCACATATTAAACTTGTAAAATTTAGATTTTACTCAAAAATCGTAAGAATTTACATAAATTAATATATATTTACATTAATAATTAAAAATAGAATTTTTGAAATAATATATAATCAATTCCTATTTAAAAAAAATCAACATAATTATTCAATACAAAAACTAAGATGGTATAAAATATTTAAATTTAAATTTTATCACCTAAAATCTTATTTTAAATTATTTATATTTATGAAGATATATTAAAATATTAAATAACTAAATAAAATTAGAATATTATATATATTATTATTAATTACATCTAATTAATAATAATATATATTTGGTTCCTTCCATTTCATAACGGCTAAAAGAAGTGCACCGTTTTAACCTGTTAACCAGAACACTTCATCTATTCTTCTATTAACAATGGCAACCTTACTCCTTCTCCTAGACCGATTCTTTCTCATTAACAATAGCTGATTTTGATTCTTACTCTTTTTCACAGATCTATTCACTCTCATTCATAGATCTACAAGCAAAAGATCCAGGAAGAAAAGATGTAAGGTAAAATCGTCTGATAACACTGATTTTATTGTGTTTATCGATTTCAACGAGTTAAATCGCGATTTTACTACGATTTTATTTCTAAACAAGTTTCTTTCACTCTTGACTTGTTTTCGCTTAGTCAACTCGCAAACTCGAATGAGTTTACGAGTTGACTCGCGATTTTAATAGCTTTAGACTCCAACCCAAACAAAAGTTGAACCCCAAGACCTAACGTTCAAGCCCAAACCCAACAACTTAGCCTAAGAAAACAATTAATTAAACTAAAGTGGGTGGTCAAACTAGGAGAAGTAGAAAAATTCGAGGACCTCTTTGAACTTCTTAGTGTAATGAAAACTTAGTGTTCAACTTCAAAAGAAGAGAAGACCCAAGTCCCCTTTCCCTCTCCCTAGAGCAGCACACAACATATGCACATTGGCAACCCAGAAATATTTTTTCGGGGAGCCAAATACATAGTAACGTAATATTTTTTTGGCGATCAAATAAATGCATTTTTTAATTAAAATTTTACTCGGTAATTACATAAAAATACTAACAAGCACAATTACAAAATACTAACAAGCACAATTACTAAATTATTCTTGTCCATGAATCGGTACAAAAGAAGACAAAATCTCTTCATTACGTTGACTATACCAATCAATCAATTCAAGAAAATTACCTTTATTTGATGAACTACTTGACTCATCATGTCATCGAAAAGGTAATCCTTGCCTCAATAGAAAACGTGTTACATCAAACATTGTTGTTAAACGGGTGCGATAATTTATTTCTATATCACGGCCATGTGTACGTAAAACGTTTCTCATGCTATGTCTTTGATCTTGAAATGATTCAAATTGAATTCTAGATTCATTATGACAACTATTTGAAGTTCTCATATGTCGATTGAATCTTTCTGATGCCCTTTTCCAATTTTTGTACTCATCTCCTATAAAGGTATTATCTACGTTTTCTCTATTTACAGGCTTAAAAAGATAACACTAAAAACAAAATAATTCATCTTTTGATATGTTATATTCTAACCATGTATATTTGATTAGTAACATTAGACTCATTAGTAGTCTTATTAATTGATTGAAAAAACTCAGACTGATCATGTGATATAGAAGTACAAGTTCGTTTATAGAACATCTCCATTATTCTATATTCTACCTAAAATAAATAACTAAAAATAAATATGTGTCATAACCTAGGCCCCTAAATAAAATCTAACAAATACATTTATTTGTTGTAATAGTTTAAAACTAATTTAAAATTAAGAAATATAAAATAATATTTTACCTTTATATTTATATAAATTATTATTTTACCCTTATATTTATATAAATTATTATTTTAATCTTTATTTTATAAGTAATTTGTATTATTAATTAATTATATTGAAATTAATAAAATATATATATATATATATATAATTATAATATAAATGTAGTTTTAAAATAAATAATAATCTATTTCATTATTTTATATATAATTCTTTATATTTTAAATTATATAAATAAATCTTATTTAAATATTAACTAAAATTTATGTATTATTATAAATATTGTATCTTAGAAAATATTATTAGTATAAAATAAAATATTAATAATAATTACTTTAATAAAATTATATTTGAAATCAGAATATAATTAATTTTTATAAAAGAAAGTGTTAGTTTATTATAAATATTTATATATTATAAAATAATGTTGGTATAAAATTAAAAAAAAAAATTATTATTTTATAAATAGAAGTGTGAGGTTATCTATATATATATAATGATGCTTAATTTTTAAAGTGTCCGGATTGGCGGGTCGAGAGCTGTGGTTAATTTGGATACTTGGGTCGGATTGTGGGTTGACCCGTTTTTAAATTTAAAACGGTTAAAAATAAAATTAAAAATGCTAGAGGTATGTTTCGAACTTGCAACCTAACAAAACAAGTACAACTCTTAAACCAACTAGGCTACAAAGACTTTATTTTTAAAATTCAACACCAAATTTGATAAACGCGGGACGTTTTAATATTAATATAAGTTCAACTTTTTAACTAACTAATCTATATATATATAATGATGCTTAATTTTTAAAGTGTCCGGATTGGCGGGTCGAGAGCTGTGGTTAATTTGGATACTTGGGTCGGATTGTGGGTTGACCCGTTTTTAAATTTAAAACGGTTAAAAATAAAATTAAAAATGCTAGAGGTATGTTTCGAACTTGCAACCTAACAAAACAAGTAAAACTCTTTAACCAACTAGGCTACAAAGACTTTATATATTAAATTCAACACCAAATTTGATAAACGCGGGACGTTTTAATATTAATATAAGTTCAACTTTTTAACTAACTAATTTATATAGGTGTTGAGTAAATTGATACTTGGGTCGGATTGTGGGTTGACCCACCCATAAACTTAAAACGGTTAAAAATAAAATAAAAAATGTTATCCGTAATTTTTTTTAACGATTTTTATATTAATACTCGTGCAAATGCACGGGAAAATAGCTAGTTATAAATAAAATGTGAAAAGTAGGGTTTGATCACCTGACCTCTATTATGGAAACTCCAAAACCAGCATAACAAAGCCTTATTTGGTAAATATAGATATATATATAAAAAATATCTTAAAACTTTTATGGTTGGGGAGGCCCGAGCCCCCCTTGTAGGTCCGCCATTGCATATGCAGGTGTCCTTTCCCTATCCTCTTCATTAGTCGGTTGCTCTCTTCCCAATTCTTGTTATCATCGTTAGATGTAGAATACCCATCATCATCAAGTTTGCCTATAGAGATCGAGTGAAATCGAATATCTAGTACATGTCCCACATTCTTGAGCACTAACTTCGTACAATTGCTAGTTTCTAAGCAAACTGTTTCGATACCGACTAACTTTGATAATCCATCATTACCCATCTTTAAAACTCCAAAATCACCTAGAGTGTAAGAGGTGAAGAACTTTTTCATTGGTGTAACATGGAAAACATCACCACTATCAACAATCCAACTTGTCTCATCACAAACAAGATTGATGTCTTCTTCATGATACAATAACCAAATCATCTGATATTGCAGCTACAACATGATCATCTTTCGTATCATTTCCCTTTTTCTTTTTGCTTGTTATCACTATTATTCTCTCTCTTCCACTTGAAGTAGTATTTCTTTATATGTCCTTTTTTGTCATAGTAGTTGCACTCAAAGTTGTTATGTCTGCCCTTTGACTTGTTTCTGCTCTTGACTTTGTTGTGACTTTGGTACTTGTTGTTATTTCTCCCCTATTTTCAGCAACAAGAACCTCTGGCCTGGTCAATGTTCCTTGAGTTTTCTGTCTCACTTCTTTATTAGGAACACCACTCTTCACCATTTGCATTGACACCACACCATTAAGAGTTGAGTTTGTCAAAGTCACACGAAGAGGCTCCCATGAATCATGAAGGGTATTAAATAACCACAAAGCAAAACCTCGTCATCAAACTTTACATTCATGCTAGACAACTGATCAACACACCCTTGAAAGTCATTCAAGTGATCTGATATAGAGCTCTCATCTATGTACCTCAAATTCATAGCTTGTTTGATCAAGAACATCTTGTTGTTGCCGGTCTTTGATGTATACAGAGTCTCAAGTTTTTCCCAAAAAGTACATACATTAACATCATCGGCAATGAGATTCAATACATTGTCTTCTACACATTGTCAGATGATACTACAAACTTTTTTGTGCTCAAATTTCCAATCTTCATCAGTATTAGCCTCTGGCCTTTGTGTGCCAAAACTTAACAAGTTAATTTTTTTATGAATAATAAATCTTTCATCTTCCCTTTCTACCTATGATAATTTGTGCCATTCAAGAGTATCATTCTACTATGATTTGTCTCAATCGTTCAATCAATCAAACACTTGACGAACCTTGCTCTGATACCAATTGATGAGAAAAGTAAACGGGATAACTAGTTGAAGTTAATCCCTAAATAATATTCTCGCTTAACTGAACTAGAAGAGAAAATAAGAACGATCACATACTAAAGAAATAATGCACAACATAAGACAACAAATTTTTAATGTGGAAAATTCCTTCATTGTGAAGGATAAAAACCACATGACCTTTCTCCAGTCCAGATAAAATCTCCACTAAATAAACAGTTTTTACACAATAAAAAATTGTCATCAATGACACTGAACAACATAAATATGATCTAACTCAAATCAACAAACATTTAGAATAATAAGAGTTAGAGAAGAACAAACTAGGATTCAGTCATGTCAGCAACGACCAATTTCTGACCTAAAACACAACCCTTTATGATCTCCAAAAACTGCTTTTACCCTTGAGACATCCAAATTAGTGATATATATCTAAAAAAGATCAACTGCAAAAAATTTCCCACTACGTGACATGTGAATTATGTGTACTTCCCACTACTTGACATGTGAAGAAATGTGTAAAAAATAACTCTAGTGGCAATTTAAATTGTGGGCCAAGATATTTGGATTTTACCACATAGGAAGGACCCAACAACCCAACAATTCTCCCCCTCCCGACTATGTGGAGGATGTTACCACTCCGGCCACCAAGAGACAAGCTTCAAGCTTCCATTTAGGTAGTGCCTTAGTACACATATCAACACCATTATCATTAGTATGAATCTTGTCAATTATAAATCTCTTGGAGTCTAAGGTTTCACGAATCCAATGATATCTCATGTCAATATGTTTTGATCGACCATGAAACATAGGGTTCTTGTTGAGATGAATAGCACTTTGACTATAAAAAATAACACATACTTCTTTTGATTAAGATCAAGCTCAGTATTAAACTTTTTCATTCAATGTAACTCTTTGTCAACTTCTATGATAGCAATAAATTCGGCCTCTATAATGGACAATGCAATGCACTTCTGCAACCTTGACTGACATGCCACAGCTCCCCCTACAAAAGTGAAAAAATATTTAGAAGTAGACTTCCTCAAATCCATATCTCTAGCCCAATCAGAATTAGTATAAACAACAATAGTAGGCTCTACACTTCCAAAGCAAAGCTTCAAATAAGAAGTGTCCCGTAGATATTTCAAAATACATTTAACTGCCTCCCAATGCTTCTTTCTTAGATTAGATAAAAAAATGACCATGTCAACTGCATGCGCCATATCAGGCCTGGTGCAAATTATTGTATACATTAAACTCCCAATACCAAATGCGTCCAAAACTTTTTGCATTTATTCTTTCTCTTGCTCAATAGAAGAAGATTGATCAACACTCAATTTAAATGATGTAGCAAGAGGCGTACTTACAGCTTTTGACTTATCTAAATTAAACCGCTCAATATATCTTTCTTGAGAAATCTATAGCTTTTTGCACCTTTTGTCTCGATCAATACTCATTCCAAGAATATGCTTTGTAGGCCCTAAATCTTTCATTGAGAAATAATTACTCAACTCTTCCTTTAAGCTGCCAATACAAGATGCATTTGAACCAGAAATAAGTATGTCATCAACATAAAGCAATAGAATGATAAAGTCATTAGCTGAAAACTTATGCACAAAAACACAATGATCAGAAGTAGTCTTCTTGTAGATTTGCTGAACCATAATGACTCAAACTTCTTGTATCAATGTCTCGGTGTCTGTTTCAAACCATACAAACTCTTTTTCAACTTGCACACATAATTTTCTTTGTCTTGCACAACAAATCTTTCAGGTTGCTCCATGTATATTTTTTCTCCAAATCACCATGAAAGAAAGTTGTCTTCACGTCCATCTGTTCAATCTCTAAGTCAAAATTAGTCACATAATCCATAACAATTCGGATAGAAGATATCTTGACTACTGGTGAGAATATCTCTTCAAAGTCAACACATTTCTTCTGACCAAACCTTTAAAAACTAATCTATCTTTAAATATTCCATCGGGTTTTATTTTGAATAACCAACAATTTTTCAAAGCCCTTCTTCCTTTAGGAAGCTTAACCAACTCATAAGTATGATTGATAAGTAGAGATTTCATTTCATCATTCATAGCTACAATCCATTATTCTTTCTTCTTGCTCTCAATAGCTTCTCTATAACATTCAGGTTCATCATCATTTGTCAAAAGTACATACTCATTAGTCGAATAACGGTTAGAAGACCTTCAGTCTCTAGTGGATCGTCTAACTACATCTTCTGGTGCCTGAACATGGTGATCTATTTCTTTACCATCATGATCATCATTATTCTGAGCTTCATCTTGTACCATATCTGTATGTTCAGGATCAACTGTAGTAGACTCATTTACCAGAGTATGATCTAAATTAATCAAGCTACCACTAGATCGTGCATTTAACTTCTCTGTCTTGTTAAATTCTTCAATGGTTTGATCTTCAACAAACATCACATCATGACTTCTAACAAGCTTCTTCTCAACTGGATCATAACACCGATAACCAAACTCATCTTGACCATAGTTAATAAAAATACATTGTTTTGTCTTGACCATAGTTAATAAAAATACATTGTTTAAAAATACATTGTTTAGATCTTTCATCTTTAGGAAAATGAAAAAACATTTACAACCAAATACTCGTAGGTGTTCAAATATGTCATCTTTACCATACCATACCCTATTAGGAACATTAGAACGCAAAGTAAAAACGGGGGTTAAATTAATAACATGTGCAACATAATATAAATCCTCACCCCAATAATGACTAGGTAATTTAGCATATTAGAGTAGACGTCTGACTCTCTCCATTAAAGTTATGTTCATTCTTTCTACCATGCCATTCAACTGAGGAGTCTCGGGAGGTGTCATCTGATGCTTAATACCTTGCTCTTTATAGTAAGAATCAAAAGGTCCACGATATTCTCCGCCATTATCAGTTCGAATGCATTTCAGTTTCTTCCCAATTTCTCTTTCAACAACAACCTGAAATTCTTTAAACACATCAAGAACTTGATCCTTGGACTTAAGAGCTTGAACCCCAAGTTTCCTCGAGTGGTCATCAATGAATGTCACAAAGTAACTGCACCAATAAAAGACTTTACCCTTAATGGACCACAAACATCGGAGTGTACCAAGTCAAGAACTTCCTCCTTCTTCGAGGGCGGATGATGCTTAAACGAGATTCTACTCTATTTCTAGCCAAATAGTAAGCACACTTTCCTAATTTTGCACCTTTTAAACCTGAGAATAAGTTTTTCTTTGCCAAACAATCCAATCCCTTCTCACTAATGTGACTCAACCTCTTATTCCATAACTCTGAAGAGGTAATACTCTCAACTACATTAATGAGGTTAATATGTATAGAAGCTTATAACCAGTATACGTTAGGAAACTTCTTTCCTTGCGCCACAACTAAAGAACCCTTGATCAATTTCTACTATCCGTTAGAAAATTTGTTAGAATACTCATCATCATCAAGTCTGCCTACAAAGATCAGGTGAAATCGAATATTTAGTACATGTCTCACATCCTTGAGCATTAACTTTGTACCATTACCAATTTCTAAGAAAATAGTTCTGGTACTGATTACTTTTGATAAACCATCATTACCCATCTTTAAAACTCCAAAATCACTTGGAGTGTAAGAGGTGAGAAACTCCTTCCTTGGTATAACATGAAAAGCAAGCCCACTATCAACAATCTAATTTGTCTCATCACAAACAAGATTGATGCCTTCTTCATGATATATAGTAACCAAATCATCTGATATTGCATCTGCAATATGATCATTTTTCATATAATTTCCCTTTTTCTCTTGCTTGTTGTCACCATTATTCTCTCTTTTCCACTTGAAACATTATTTCTTTATATGCCCCTTTGTACCACAATAGTTGCACTCAAAGTTGTTATACCTTCCCTTTGACTTGCTTCTACTCTTGACTTTGTTGGGACTTTAGTATTTGCTGTTACTTCTCCCCCTATTTTCAACAACAAGAACCTCTTGCCTGGTCAATGTCCCTTGAGTTTTCTGTCTCACTTCTTCATTAAGAATATCACTCTTCACCATCTGCATTGACACCACACTCTTAAGAGCTAAGTATTTCAAATTCACACAAAATGTCTCCCATGAAGGGTATTAAGTAACCACAAAGCAAAACCTCGTCATCAAACTTTACATCCATGCTAGACAACTAATCAAAACACCATTGAAAGTAATTCAAGTGATCGGATATAGAGCTCACATCTTTGTTTGAGCAAGAAAATTTTATTGTTGTCGATCTTTGATGTATATAGAGACTCAAGTTTTTCCCATAAAGTACATATTAGGATTTGGATCCCCCAAATTTGACCTGCTTGAAACAATCTGTAAAAACACAAAAAAGAAGAACAAAAGAAGACACAAATTTATAGTGGTTCACTCAAATTAGTTACGTCCACTTCATCCGCCACCATATTTCACTATAAAGAAGAAGAATGAATACAAAGTTTTGCCTCACATTTTATCTCTTGTCAATGTAAACCTTTAATAATAACATATTTATAGGAAAACATTCAGGTAATAAAACTTAAACAACTCTTGATAAGGCTCAAACCCAAATCTAAATACAAACTTAATAAACTCTAATAAGCTATTGTAGAGTTTATTATAAGTGTAGGCTTCATAACTTAATAGTACATGCATTAATATCATCGGTAATGTGATTCAATACATTGTCTTATACCCATTGTTGGATGATACTACAAACTTTCACTAGTAAAAAAGGAAGTAATAGCTAACAATAATAGCCATTGGTGTAAAGACCAATCGTATTATCAAGGTAGTAACGATTGGTTATAATTCCAATCGCAACTACTTTGATAATAGCGATTGGTGTAAAACCAATCGCTCTTAGACTAATTATGGTGCCATTTTATCCCGTTTTCTATTTTCAATGTATTTTATTCTATTTTATTTTCTCTCTTTCCATATTTCCCTGTTAGAGAGATAGATAGGGTTGGGAGGAGAAATCCTTAGAGAGCGCGCTTTGAGGAGAGATCTCAAAAACCATTGATAGTGTTTGGATCTACGATTGTAAATCTCTAAATATCTATCTCTCTTTGTTTGTATTTCGTTTTCTCATTCAGTTTTCCGATCGATAATGTCTAGCCGTGATAAAGAGAAAGACGTCAATATTCAAGTCCTTCTTCGTTGTAGGTAAAACACTTCTGTATCATGTTTCATTATATTTTCATTTCTAGTTTGTTAATAGACTAAGAAGCTCATGAATTTGCTTAGTCTTTTATAATTTGATGTAGTTTATTTAGGGTTATCATCTACTTATCGCTACGACTGAATTGAATCTATTTTTAAATGCGATTTAGTTTCTGAGTGTTTTCGAAGATTTGTGTTGTTCTTGTGTAGGGATTTATTTGATCTATTTTTTTTATGATTTGTAGGTCGTTTAGTGAAGAGGAGTTACGTAGTAATTGTTGGGGAAAACCCTTGACAGAACCACAAAAGAATGAACACTAACAGAATTTGATAACGGAGTTCGGCCAAAATGTTGCCTACGTCTCCGAGCACTAAGGCTATCAATTAATAAGGAAGAAGAGATACAAATTTGGGTGCTATAAACCAAAGAGGGGAGAGTTTCTTTTATACACTAAGAAACTTCCCCAACTCCCATCATCTTCCGATGTGGGATTTCTGCTAATTGTGAATATAGTTTCTTTTATATACTAAGAAACTTCTTTCACTCCCATCATCTTCCGATGTGGGATTCTAATTGTGCCAAAACAACAAATCTCCACATTGGCACAATATCCAAATACTAATCTTCAATATTAAAAAATAAACATTCAGTGCTTCCAATTGGCGCTCTTCAGCGCCGACTCAAATGCGGAATGTGTTTACTAAATCTAAACAATTAGATTTAGTTTTCCCCATGTCTTTCATCTCGAACTCTCTACCCAATTGAGCTTTCAATTTGTCAACTTCATATTGGCTCTTTGATGCTATCAACATATCATCAACGTACAAGAGTAGATAGATGTAAGACTCATCTTGCAATTTGCGCAAATACACACATGAACTGAATCTACTTCTTGTGTACTTGTGCTCCATCATAAACTTGTCAAGTCGCTTGTACCATTGTCTCGACGATTGCTTCAACCTGTACAATGATCTGTTCAACTTGCAAACCCAATTTTCTTTATCAGCAACTTTGAATCCATCTGGTTGATAAATGTAGATTTCCTCATTCAAATGACCGTGTATGTCTGCGGTCTTCACATCTGGTTGAGCTAGCTCCAAATTCATTTGCGCTACCAAGGCCAACAAAATTCTAATGGAAGAGTGTTTAACAACAGGAGAAAGTACCTCATTATAATCACCTCCTTCCTTCTGAGCGTAGTCTTTAACTACCAATTTTTCCTTGTAGCGAACATCAAATTTTTCAGGAAATCCTTCTTTCTTAGCAAAGATCCATTTACCACCAATAGCCTTCTTCTCTTTTCGTAGAAGCCTCAACTTGCATGTCTCATTCTTCTGAATAGATTGCATCTCATCTTCCATAACACCTCTCCTTTTTTCCATTTTCAGTACTTCGACTGACATCTGAAAAAATGGATGAAACATCATCTACGACTAGAAGTGCATAGGCCTCCATGTCAACAAACCGATCTGGTTTTTGAATAACTCGTCTTGGCCTATTAACAACAATTGATTCACTTTGTTCTGAAGGTTCTTGGGTCAGAACCTCTTCCTCATTTAACTCTTCGTCTGTCGTCGGAGAGTCACTTCTAATTGGGCTTATCTTTATCTGCTCAAACTCCACCTGTTGCGGAGTACAATCAATCTTGTCTGGTGTTACCTTATTCAACATTGAATAATCATCAAAAGTGACATCTCTTCTGATAATGGTTTTCTTTGCATCCAAACACCAGAGGCGATATTCTTTAACTCCCGTATTAAATCCCATAAAAAGAGCCTTCTTTCCTCGTGGATCCAACTTTGATTCAACTACATGATAATATGCAGTAGAACCAAAAATATGCAAAGAATCATAATCAGTTGCAAGTTTTCCAGACCATACCTCTAATGGAGTCTTGCCACCAAGTGCAGATGATGGTAGGCGATTTACCAAATGTTGAGCGTATGACACAGCTTCTGCCCAAAATTTTCTGTCTAACCCAGCATTAGACAACATACATCGAACTTTCTCCACCAATGTCCTGTTCATACGTTCCGATACTCCATTCTGCTGTGGTGTTTTTCTAACTGTAAAGTGTCGAACTATGCCACACTCTTGGCATAACTTCTGAAATGGATCATTCTTGTATTCTCCACCGTTATCAGTCCGGAGAACTTTGATCTTTCTTCCTGTCTCGTCTTCAACTTGAGTTTTCCATTTAAGAAAAATCTCAAACACTTCACCTTTGTTCTTCATAGTAAACACCCAAACTCTTTTGGAAAAATCATCAATAAAAGTAACAAAATAATGTCTACCTCCAAGAGAAAGAGTCTTGGAAGGTCCCCAGACATCTGAGTGCACATAATCCAAAATACCCTTGGTATTATGCATAGCAGTGCCAAATTTTACTCGCCTTTGTTTTCCCAGAATACAATGTTCACAAAAATCTAACTTACAAACTTTTGTACCTTTCAATAATCCTTGCTTGACAAGAGTTTGCATAGATTTCTCACCAGCGTGCCCCAATCGCATATGCCATAACTTTGTTGCCTCTAATTCCTTACTGCTCCCGGAAGTTGATACACATGATGTCCCATTAACTGTACTACCTTGATAGTAATACAAATTATTACTCTTCCTGATAGCTTTCAACATCACCAGCGCTCCAGATATTACCCTAAGAACTCCATTTTCCAATTTCACATGTAGACCTTTCGACTCCAAGGCCCCCAAAGAAATGAGATTCTTTTTCATATTCGGTATGTACCGAACATCTCTAATAATTCTGGTGGATCCGTCATCATTCCTCAGCTTGATTGAACCTATCCCCTTTATTTTACATGTATTAGCATCTCCCATGTAAACAACTCCACCATCTAGCTCCTTAAAGTCAAAGAACCACTTTCGAACTGGTGTCATATGATAAGTGCAGGCTGAGTCCAATATCCACGCATCAGGATGTGATGTTGTGTGTGACATCGATAAAGAGTATTCTGAATCTGCATCACCTTTGTTTTCTGCAACATTCGCATCTTCAGAATCTTTCTCTTTCTTCTTCAACTTTGGGCAGTTAATCTTCCAATGTCCTTTCTCACGACATAAAGCACATTCATCTTTGGCAACTCTACTTTCAGATCTTCTTCCTTTCCCTTTTGATTTGCTCTGCTGACGGCCCCTGACCATCAATGCTTCATCCGCTGTATCTACTTTGCTTTTCCTTTTATCCTGCTTTCTTAATTCATGACTATATAAAGCAGAACTTACAGCATCAAGAGAAACATTTCCTTTCCCATGAAGTAACGTTGTTTCTAAGTGTTCAAATTCATCAGGAAGGGACGATAGCAACATCAAAGCCAAATCTTCATCCTCAAACCTAACATCAAGGTTTAACAAATCCGCTACTAACTGATTAAACTTAGTTATATGCTCATTAATCGTAGTACCTGATTGGTATTCAAACCGGAACAGTCGCTTCTTCATAAGGAGCTTATTCTGACCACTCTTCTTCAGAAATTTATCCTCCAATGTTTGCCACAGTTTCTGTGCAGAAGTTTCATTCGTCACAGCATACTTCTGCTCTCTGGACAGGAACGACCGAATTGTTCCGCACGCCAACTGATTCATGATACTCCACTCTTTTTCTTCTATACCATCTGGCTTTCTGACCTCAATAGCAACATCTAGACCCTGCTGAAAAAGACAATCTAGAACCTCACCTTGCCACATGCCGAAATGCCTAGTTCCATCAAAGATCTCCACCGCAAACTTCAAATTCGACATCGGTGTCCTCGTCCTGAATGACGAAGGAGTTGACGCCCCTTTTGAAGACTCCACCATGCCAAGGACGAACCTTCGGCTCTGATACCACTTGTTGGGGAAAACCCTGACAGAACCACAAAAGAAGAAAACAAAAGAATAAACACTAACAGAATTTGATAACGGAGTTCGGCCAAAATGTTGCCTACGTCTCCGAGCACTAAGGCTATCAATTAATAAGGAAGAAGAGATACAAATTTGGGTGCTATAAACCAAAGAGGGGAGAGTTTCTTTTATACACTAAGAAACTTCCCCAACTCCCATCATCTTCCGATGTGGGATTTCTGCTAATTGTGAATATAGTTTCTTTTATATACTAAGAAACTTCTTTCACTCCCATCATCTTCCGATGTGGGATTCTAATTGTGCCAAAACAACAGTAATGCCCCGCAGGTGGTGACTTGTAATAATTTTCAGAGAGAGGTAGTTGCTTCTCAGAGTATTGCTGGGAAACATATAGATCGAGTCTTCACATTTAATAAAGTATTTGATTCGATCTGGTTTTATTGAAAGATTGATACTTTTATAGATTTTTTCATCTGAGATATATCATGTGTATTTTCATTATCTTGTTTACTGCCTTTAGTATATAAACACAGCAACTAACAAGTTTTATAAGAAAAATATTTCTCATTGCAATTATAGGTTTTTGGCCGAACAACTAAACAAAAGACCCTTTACAATCAAGATGTAGTTCCTATTGTTAATGAGGTTTTAGAGGGTTTCAATTGTACAATTTTTGTCTATGGGCAAACTGGAACAGGGAAAACATTCACCATGGAAGGTGAATGCAAGAGGGCCAAGGTATGTTATTTTGTGTTAAACTACTTCGACATTCTGATTTTTCCACTCAATCCACATAGTGGTCCCAAAGGTGAACTTCCTCCAGGGGCAGGAGTGATTCCAAGGTCTGTCAAGCAAATATTTGATAGGCTTGAAAGTCAAAATGCAGAATATAGTGTGAAAGTTAATTTTCCATGCTCAAATTTCCAATTCTCATCAGTTTTAGCCTTTGTGCTTTGTGTGCCAAAAATTGGCAAGTACAATTTCTTTATGAATAGAAGATCTTTCATCTTCCCTTTCTACCTGTGATAATTTATGTCATTCAATAGTATTATACTCTAATTTGCCTCCATTGTTCAATCAATCAAACACTTTGACAAACCTTTCTCCAATACCAATTGATGAGAAAAGTAAACGGGATAACTAGTTGAAGTTAATCCCTAAATAATATTTTCGCTTGACTGAACTAGAGGAGCAAATAAGAACGATCACATAATAAAGAAATAATGCACAACGTAAGACAACATATTTTTAACGTGGAAAACTCCTTCACTATGAAGGATAAAACCACAAGACCTTTATTCGATCCAGATAAAATCTCCACTAAATAAATAATGTTTACACAATCACAAATTGTGACCAATGGCACTAGACAACATAAATATCATCTACCTCAAATCAACAAACATTAAGAATAATAAGAGTTAGAGAAGAACAAACTAGGATTCGGTCATGTCAGCAAACGACCAACTTTTGACCTAAAACACAGCCCCTCCCGATTTCCAAAAATTGCTCTTACCCTTAAAACACCCAAATTGCTGATATATATCTAAAAAAGATCAACTGCTAAAAACTGCCCACTACGTGACATGTGAATCATGTGTACTTCCCACTACTTGACATATGAAGAAATGTGTAAAAAATAACTCTAGTGGCTATTTAAAATGTGGGGCAAGATATTTGGGTTTTACCACATAGGAAGGGACCCAAGATCCCAACAATTCTCCCCTTCTCGACTATGTTGAGGATGTTGTCACTCCGGCAACCAAGCGACAAACTTCAAGCTTCCATTTAGGTAGTGCCTTAGTACACATATCAACACCATTATCATCAGTATGAATCTTGTCAATTACAAATCTCTTGGAGTCCAAGGTTTCACGAATCCAATGATATCTCATATCAATATGTTTTGATCTACCATGAAACGTAGGGTTCTTGCTAAGATAAATAGCACTTTGAGTGTCACAAAACAACACATACTTCTTTTAATTAAGATTAAGCTCAATACTAAACTTTTTCATGTCTCGCTTGACTGAACTAGTGGAGAAAATAAGAACGATCACATAATAAATAAATAATGCACAACGTAAGACAACATATTTTTAACGTGGAAAACTCTTTCATTGTGAAGGATAAAATCTCCACTACACAATCAAAAATTGCCACCAATGACACTAAAGAACATAAATATGATCTTTGTTTATTTGCTTCTTCTGGCCGGTTTGATATTCAACCTGATAACTTCAGGTTTGTTCATTTGCTTCTTCTGGCCGGTTTGATATTTAACTTGATAACTTCAGGTTTGTTCATTTGCTTCTTCTGGCCAGTTTGATATTCAACCTGATAACTTCAGGTTTGTTCATTTTCTTCTTCTGGCCGGTTTGATATTCTGACCGGTTGTAGTTATTGACCGTTCCTGGACAATAAGTTTATTTAAGTTAAGTTCTTTATTTGACCGGTCAATTTTATCTAACACGTATCATTTTGGTTTCTCGTCACACTCGAGACTCAAGAGGAATGTGAGTTATGGGGCACGACTATCGAGCGACGAATACCTGAAAATAAAAAATTAAATAAGTAAGAATGTTAATGAAAAAATGATTATAATGAGATGGGGAAATTTGACCAAATAACCCTAATAATAGGTCTAATTAGAAAAATTACCTAAGGTTGATAATGTTTGCCAAAATGACATTTTGGGCTTGTGAAATGTCCATATTGTCCCTCTCCCTTAAAACCCTAAATCCTCTTCTCTTTTCCATCCCAAGACTCTTCAACTTTCCAATATCACAATTCTTTCAATTTGTCTTCTCCCTCTCCCTAAAAACCCTAAACCCTCTTTCCCATCCTCACGACTCTCCAATTTCCCGTTCAATATCAGCAGCCAACCAACAACGGTTTCTCCCTCTCCCTCTCCCTCTCCCTAAACCTTAATCCCTCTTCCCCATCATATGACTATCTAACTTCCCGTTCAACATCAGCTACCAACATCAATTTCTCCCTAATCAGCCAGTAACAACAAGAAAAGATAGATTTTGCGTGATGCGAAATACGTATTTTGCTTCATGCAAAATATGTATAAATTAGACAAAGGTATGGTCGATTGTTCGTTCGGTCACATTTTGCCTATTTCTTCATCCAATGTTTTATTTATCGCTGACCTGGATATATCTTTCATCTTTGCGTGACGCGAAATATGTAATGTTTCCTTTTTGTTATTATCTTTCTAGTTAATCTAAGAGAATCTCCAACCGTACTCCATACCCAAACACAAAATAGGTCTTCAGCCATTTTTTTTTTCCAACCGACACCTATTCTTAAACCCAAAATGGGTTTTCACATATTTTCTCTCTCTTGCAAACGCAAATATGTGTTTGCACTGTTCACAATCGCAAAACTTTTTTTTCCATTTTTAATTCAACTCCTAAACTTAGTTTAGGTATATTTTATACATTAAACTTATTTATTTAATTTATTTATATAATTTATTATTTTAATTTATTTATATAACCTAAATTTATAATAATGTTCAAAATTGATAATAATGTTTAAAAAAATTATAATAATGTTAAAAACTTATAATAATGAAGAATATTTAATGATATTTTTCTAATAATGTTTTTTTTATTAAACGGTATTATTTTATACAATGTTTTTTTATAATATTTATTTTTGTGTATTATTGAATTTTTATAATTAATTTATAATCAAATTTAAAATAATGGGGTGATATTAAAATATTATGGTATAATTTATAACATTGAAAAATATATCGGTGATATTTAAAAGTTATAAAAGTTGATGTAAGAAATAATATTTTAAGAATATTCTTTTAGGTTTGAGAATGAGTTTTTCGGTTGAAGAAGAATTATTGTTTGATGTGACATTTACACCAAAATGAGTTTTAAAATGGGTTTTTCGGTTGGAGATGGTTTAATATTTCCAATGGCGTTGTCAGATAATCGAGGCTTTTGGACCTGTGGATATTGTGCAATTATCTACTAACCCAAAGACGGGGCACTACAAAGGATTTGAACTTATTCAAGTACCAACCCTTTTTAATTAGTAATTTTGTTAGATAGCCAAGTAACATATATGTTATTCAGTTAAAAGCTCTATATTTAAGGTCCTCTATTGTGTCACTCTGACTTTCACACTGTAAAAAATGATTGGGGTTTCTTTACTTATCTTGTTCTTATAGGGTATGCCAATTCAAATATGAATATGTTTGTTGTTCCAATTCTTACATCATTCAACTTAGTGACGCAAAGATGGAATGAGAATATGAGATCATCATTAGAGTTGGAGTCAAGATTCAATACATTGTGTTGGTGATATACATGGCCTGAAGATGTAATTTCAAATTATGTTGATCGACCTCAATCTAGAAACTATCAAAACCCTTAGGAGTAGTTACCCTTCAACTGTGATTCGTTTGCACGTGCAAAAATATCATAAAAAACAAACTAATTTGGAACATTTAGTCTTGGATGTTGATGAAACATGTGATGCATTCTCCTTCTGGAAGAATTCGTTTTCTCCTTAAAATTATGGACAGATTGGTGGAGTCAATCAATCGGGATCTAACATTTTTCATATCAATGCTTTTTTTTACAAATGATAAATCTCAAAACTCATGTTTTATAAAGAATAATTGTATAACAAATCTATAATCAAATCATTTGGTCTTTTGGGCCCTTTCAATATGGGGATTATTTTCAAATAAACCATAGTGGATATGTCAGCATAAAACAGTGACAAATCTTGTCTTATTTGTAGAATTTGATGCACAAGTTAAAGAAGTTTGTTGATTGTACTCAGCCCACGACCACTCACTCATTCATATACATTTGTTGTTCCCATTGATCTAGAACATTTAAATAAGACAAGACCAAAATAGATCCAAACTAAGATTTATATTCCTATTTTTGAATGACAGGTCGCTGAATCACGACCAGTTCATGGAGGGAATTCTGCACGTGTTTTCGGTCCATGTTGATGAGGTGGTAGGAGAAATTATGGGCTCGTTATTGAAGGTGAATTGCTTAATATATGTCAATCAATAGAAACAAGAATTCGTAACATATTTACATAATATATTAAAATTAAATTTGTGAAATTAATCAATCAGGTCTTGATTATAAAATCTTTTTTACACTAAAAACATGTTCACAATCTGAGTACCAGACACAAATATGTGATTTTGTTTGACTGAATTAAAAATTAAGGGTGCAAAGATTTGTGTCACTGCTATTGTTGTAGTATAATACAATACAAAATGTTGTTATGAACCAACAACCTCTCATTGACAATGGGGAGAAATGGTTGATAGGTAGATAAATATAAACCTTGAATTAGCGAGAATAAATAATTGAATTTCATTCATTGTCTGTGAGGAAGTTAGGAAATTGACCTTGGTAGAGATACTAGTCACAAAGTGATGTTAACCCATAGTCCTTTCTGAGTCGTATAATGTCATCAGTTAAGCTTGATCCCGACAATCCAATGAAAACGATAGTCATTGCGATGATTGTCTTATCCAACATAGCCTCTACCACAATTATAAAAATGAGGGTGGAAAAGAACAAATTTTAATAAGAGATAAGAGGGTAGGTGTCTATGAAGAGAATGTCAACATAAGAGACTAACTAACAATTAAATTGTTGCTGGCAAACAAATTGTCAATAAAGAGAGCAAAATATGCAGCATGTCCCTAGTATTATTTAATACATATTGGCATCTCTATGCCAGATGCCAAAGAATCATCTTCAGGTGTGCTTATCTAAATGACTAAGCAAACAAATATAGATGTAAGTCGCTAAGAATAATCTAAAAATTGTTATTGTCCATATTATGAACAACAAAATTGTCAGACAAAGTATATGGACGGTTTAATGTGTTTCCTAGCTCTCAACTACAATTCATGATATACAACTATCTCCAAATTTGAAGCTTGTTTATGAAGATATATATTTTTTTGGTTGACCAAAGTGGTCTTCTAGCAAAGGAACATGTTTATATGCAATAAGAAAGAAAACTGATGTCAAGCGTACAACAACAAAGCTTTTGTAATCATCACATTACTCAGATGAGACAATATAAATCATCATTGAATGTTCTAACGATAGAATTTCTTTCACCCAACAAAATCTTTCATAAAATTCTCGTTTTAATTAGTTAGAGCATACCTAAAACGTTAATGGCTGTAACACCTCCAACCTAACTAAAAAAATGCATCTCCAATTAGTAAATCTCTTCTTTGTCACACTACCACAAACCTAACTAAAAAATGCATCTCCAAGTAGAAAATCTCTTCTTTGTCACACTAAAGTCTAAGTACCAGACACTAATATGTGATTTTAGTTAACTGAATTAAAAATAAAGGCGTGTAAATAATGTGTCATTGTTATTGCTGTAGTATAATACAATAACAATGGACGAAGAAATACTGGACAAAGAAATAGGAAAAATGTGATCGACCGATCAATCGTCCCTAGCTACCTGCGTCAAATTTATACATATTTCGCGTGACGCGTAATACATATTTCGCGTTACACGAAATCTATCTTTTCTCTTGCTACTACTGGCTGATGAGGGAGAAACCATTGTTGGCTACTGATGTTGAACAGGAAGTTGGAGAGTTGTGGTGATAAGGAAGAGAGATTAGGGTTTAAGGAGGGGAAATTTGACGAAATGACTCTAAAGATTGCCTTATTTGCATCCGTGGTCACCGCATAATTTTTAATTCGTTGGTGACCACTTTATATTATTTTTTTCTCTATTTTCCTTTCTATATCTTCTCTCTCTACTCCGCGTTCTCTCTTAGACGACGACGATGGCGGAACCCTAAACAAACACATCATACAGATCGACGACCAAAACCGGTTCTAATATTATGTGTTCATCTTATTGTTCATCATACATATCGATTTATGTTCTTATTTCCATTATGTTCATCTTCAAAACCTAAACCATTATGTTGTTCCTATTGTTCATCTTGTTAATCTTGGTTGTTCATCTTTTCGATGATGATATTTGCAGATGATGCTCTAAATCGGTTCTGTTTCAGGGAAGATTCGTGTGATCTCAAGAAGTGGCACAGTGGTCACGCAAAGGCCCATCGCGTTACGCGAAGTGGCACAGTGGTCATGCGAATGTCCATCGCATTACGTGAAGCAGCACGATGGTCACGCGAATGCCCATCGTATTATGCAAAACAACACACGATGGTCACGCGAATCGGCACAGTGGTCACGCAAAACGGCACAGTCGTCACGCAAAGGCCCATCGCATTACGCGAAGCGGCATAGTCGTCACGCGAAGGACAGACATATGTGTTATGGAGGAGTTGTACTTTGATTTGTGTAAAACATCAAATTCAATTCCTATTGTTTTTCAGCTGAATGAAGAATGATTTTCTTTGTTTTGTTTGATTAAAGAATCTGTCATCTGCTCAGGCATATTTCTCTGTCTTGTCTTATCAGAAATCTTTTACTAGGGTTTACTTAGTATTTAAGGGTTTTAATTTGGATAGATTTAGGGTTATGCTGAATATTATGAACAAATATTATATTCTCAACTCTATCAATCTTTTCTCTACTATGTTTTCGTCTTAGTCTATATGTGTAAATCTCAATCGATTTGAGAATAATTTCAAATAAACTCATTTTTGAATTAAAAATCTATAACTTACAATAATTAAGGTTATTTGAAAACAACAAGGTCTTATAAATTCCTCAAAAAAAATTGTTACAAAGAACCAAATTTAAGATAATCCAACAATTGGATAATCATCCACTAAAACTAGTGAAAAGATACAACAAAAACATGTGTATTATTAATCACCTTAAACAATTGTCTTTGTAGACAATCTTCTAACATCAAAAGATGCAAAGAACATTGAACAACGAAAACTTCCAATAAAATCTGAATCAGAAGGTAAAACAAAACGCCCAAGGGATGACCCTTTGCTATAAGGGATTGCCCTTCGCATGACGACCGTGCCGCTTCGTGTGACAACGATGCCGTTTTGCATAACACTATGGCCTTCGCGTAATGCGATGGACCTTCGCGTGACCACCGTGTCGCTTTGTGTAACGCGATGGGCCTTCGCGTGACGACCGTGCCGCTTCGCGTGACGACCGTGCCGCTTCGCATGACTACTGTGCCGCTTCGCGAGATCACACGAATCTTCCCTAAACAGAACCGATTCAGAGTATCATCTGCAAATATCATCAACGAAAAGATGAACAACCAATATGAACAAGATGAACAATAAGAACAACATCATGGTTTAGGGTTTGAAGATTAACATGATGGAAATAAAAACATAAATCGATACGTATGATGAACAATAAGATGAACACATGATATTAGAACGAGTTTTGATCGTTGATCTGTATGATGTGTTTATTTAGGGTTCTGCCGCTGTCACCGTCGCCGTCTAAGAGAGAACGCGAAGTAGAGAGAGAAGAGAGAAAACGGAAAATAACGAAATGAAAAAAATTTGAGTATTTATATAAAAAAATTCCCTTCGCGAAACACGATGGGGGTATTTTTGTCAAAAAATATAAAGTGGTCACCAGCGCATTAAAAATTATGCGGTGACCACGGATGAAAATAAAGGTATCTTTAGGGTTATTTCGTCAAATTTCCCTTAGGGAGAGGGAAAAATCGTTACTGGATGAACGGGAAGTTGTAGACTCGTGAGGATGGGAAAGAGGGTTTAGGATTTTAGGGATAGAGAAGATGAACCGAAAGAATGAGAAGATTAGGAAGTTGGAGAGTCGTGGGATGACAAAGTAAAGAGGATTTAGGGTTTTTAGGGAGAGGGATAATATGGACATTGTATAAACCGTTTAGGTCATTTTGACCAACATTATAATATTGGTCATTTTCTAATTAGACCTATTATTATTATTAGGATATTAGGTCAAATTTTTCATTATATGGTTGAAAATAATAATAAGATAATAGGGAACTATGATTTTGAGTTACTTCAATCATACAGTAATAATCATACAGTAATGTCCTAAATTCATTAATTGGTTGAATTTTTTTTAAAAAGAATAATATATTAAATTATTATATATAATTTTTTATAAGTAATAAATAACCTAATAATTTTAAATTATTATTAATTTAATATGTAATATATGGTTGTGAATTTAAAATTTAAATTATGCATTAAATAAAAAAATGTGTATATTAAAATGATGAAAATCGAAGCTATAAGAACACTCATAAAACATAAAACATAATCATTTCAAATTATAATTAAATATATATATATATATATATTAACATAATATTATCCATCTACAAAATATATATAACATTCATATTCATTACTAAATATATAATATTAATGTGATATATATTTAACTAATAATAAAAAATTTAAATGATTATGTTGTTCCTCATAAAAAAAATTGATGAGTTAATATTATGAGACAAAACATATATAATATTATGACTACCGTGTTTTTATTTTCTTTATTTAAAAAAATAATATTGATAAAATAAGCTAACAAATGAAAATGATCAACCAGACTTTAGTTTAGAGATAATTCAAGAAATCAAATTGGGTCATCAGAGTCGGCCCATGAAGGAGACTAATGAACCCATAAATTAGAGCAGGCAGACCCACTCTGCTCAACTAAAAAATCTAAGAAACTAAAATTTTGCACTTTATTTAAATTAAATACATGGCACAAATCCTAACAAGACAACAAAAAAGTTACTTGTTTTATTTTTCGTTCTTTACTAAATTATTATTCTTTTATTATTTAGTGGAAATAATATCATAGTTAACGATAAAAAAAAAATTAATACATGTCCCAAATCCTAAATAGAGAAAATTTTACTTGTTTTATTTTTCTTTCTTTACTAAATTATATATTTTTTTATTATTTAGTGGAAATAATATCATAATTACCTGTTAACTCGAAGCGGTATTAAATTGATTTGTAGGTGTTAAACTGATTCTTGTATGTAAAATATTAATTGTTCAAGTCTACAAATTTTGATAAAATTATATAATAATTGTGTTTAAAATTAAATAAAAAAAATATGTAATTGCTATTATTCAAAAACCACACTAGCTATCAACACATGTTTAATATTTGAACTTAATTAGTATATTCTAAAATAAAAAAATTGAAATTATATATATTTTTAATAAGATTTTTAATTTTAATTTATATATTCTTATTTTTAATTAATTTTTTAAAAATAATATTTTGTTTTTTTTTATAAGATTAAAAAAATTTAATTTATATAAAATTTAATTCATAATATATTTTATTCTAAATAACTAGTAAAATATTTATTAAATAAATACTTAATAGAGTAAATAATAATAGTGAAAATTAAATATTAGTCTCGTTTCATATTTTTCGCAAAATGTTTGAGCAACATATTGAGAAATATATTTTATACGATAATATCTAGTAATCAAATGAAATGACGTTCATAAAAAGGTCGACAAATATATGTTTTTGTAATAATAGTCAATTAGTGCATTGACACAGTTAAATTAAAATGTGACAAATGTGCTTTTATGAAGTTAGATATCGAAAAATCTTATGATCACGTCAATTGGGAGTTTTTATTTGATGTAATTGGCAGAATGAAAATGGGTGCGAAATGGATTGGGTGAATTAGATTTTGTCTCTCGACGATTAAGTTTTATGTCATTGTTAATGATAGTTCTTAGAGATTTTTTGAGAATTCTCGAGGGATTAGATAGAGTGATCCATTCTCTCTTTTCATGTTTGTTATTGTTATGAAAACTCTTTAAGAAAATGATAGTGTTTGTAAAAAATTCGGAACTCATTCGTGGAGTGAGTTGTAGGTATAAGATATCATTTTTTTATATCAAATTTGATTTTCGTTAATGACAAACTCTGTAGGGTTCAGACCACCTATATATATGAATTTTAAATAACGTATTTTATAATTGTAGTTGAAATAATGTTCAATTAATCTAAATTTTGTCTTGAGTTTATTAATTAAATCTGAGTGATTAATTAGAGTTAATGTATATATAATAAGAGATAAGAATAGGTTATAATGTCTTGATTGCTTTCCAACTAGCTCATATATATATATATATATATATATGAATTAGATGCATTAATTAACCAAACAAACAAACAAGAGGATTTATTTATTTAATTAAGATCTTATAAATTGATCATCACATTGCTTGAAGACAATACATCATGATAATGTAATTAATTTGATGGAGAGGAGGAGGAGGTCTTCTTCTTTGTGGAGGAGGTGAAAGAAGAAGAAGCTGGTGGGATTCCAGGGAAAGGAGGAATTGGGATTAGTGGAGGGAGAGGGAGAGGAATCGGGAAAGCAGGAGGAGGAGGAGGGGGTGGCGGGGATGGGAGCAGACCCGGAATCAAGGGCGGCGGAAGTACCGGGATGGGAGGAAAGAGCGTCGACGGTGGTGGTGAGGGTGGCTTAAAAGGGTTTGGAGGAAGGAGAGAAGGCGGCGATGGTGGGGGGTTGAAGAAGGGGTTGGGAGGAAGCTGGAAAGAAGGCGGCGATGGAAGAACGGGAGGAATGAGGGAAGGCGGCGAGGGCAGAACTGGAGGAATGAGAGAAGGCGGCGAGGGCGAGGGCAGAACAGGAGGAATTAGAGACGGCGGAGGCAAGAAAGGGATGGGAGGTATAGGGTCAAAGAAACCATTTGGAGCGACGACCATTTCTTTCTTCTTCCCTTCAACAACATTAACAATGGTCCTCTTCCCTTCAACAACAACAACATTAACATTAAGCAATGTCAACGCAAAAGAGTGAATTATTATTATTAGGGCTACCACCGCCACGAACCACCTAGACATCCTCCTGCAAAAACCACCAGATCTAGACATTACTACGACGGTACTATTCTTTTCTTTTCTTTTCTTCATAACCTTATCGATCGGCTATATATATATATATATATATATATATATATATATACACAACACAAGTTCCTTTTATTTTTACTTTTATCACCTAAGTTAATTCAACAATCACTTACATCATCATATATAATTTCAATGCATAGCCATAGATTAAAATATTAATATATTTTTAATTTAACTCATTAAAATAATTACTTTTCTTACATCACCATCTTGACTGACTCTCATTTTTAATTTGTTGCTTCTGTCAATTTCTACTTTTCTTGAGTTAAAAATGGTAAAATATTATATATATATATATATATATATATATATATTGGATTGGGACAGCCCGGCTCCACCCGTCGATGAGTAGAGTACGTATAGACTTGGACATTTGTTTGGTTCACGAGACTCTTATAATTAATTATTATTATTATTATTATTATAAGTAGCATGCATTCAATTCAATTCAATTCATATATTGCATGGCCACAAATTCCAAGACCTTCATTTGTTGTTATTTGTGTGAAACTTTGACCCCTAAGCTATTTCGATAAGGACTTGTTTGGCTTTATATATGTTTGTTTCGTAATATCGCTGTTTTATTTTTCTTTCTAATAATTAGCTAGCTAGGCCTCTCTCATTCATTCATTCGTTATCATCGATGACGATGACGATGATGATGCTGCTGTCAATAATTATTTATGGGGAAATTTTGGATTGCATGCACGTGAATCGTGAGTCTTATCTTATATATATTTACAATAATTCATTATTATTATTATTATTCTAAAATCTAAACTATATATATATATATATAATTTATCAACCTACTTCAAATTAATATTGTATACAAATACCGCTCAATTGTATTATTATATACTTATTTAAAATATAAATAATTTATTATTCATAAAAAATCAATTTATAATTTTATTTTACATTACTATAATTTATTAGAGTCTTAAACACACTCTAATAATTCCTTTATACAATTTTCCTGTCTTTATCCCTCCTAAAAAAGAATTAACTTGTTTGGTCTCTTAAGTTCGACTCGTGTTTATTTAGAGGTTAATTATTGATCACTTGTTTAATTAATATATAGGATGATGACATGTGTTTATTTGAGCATTTGTCACTGGAATTATAGAGCAACCAAAACCGACCGAGATGATAGCTAGCTTGATGTATATTTTTCATTTTTAATTTTTTTTCTTCTAAAATAAAAAAAAGTAAAGCTTGATTATTTTATTTGAATATTAAGATTAAGATTATTTATTTATAGATAGGTGGAAGTAATTGAGAGGTGATTGAAGATGCATTTTTCATCAAAGTGGTGGGCTGTGGGCCGTGTACATTTTGGTTTGACCCAAAGATGAGTCCATAGTCCATAGTCCATAGATACAGAATAATAGATATGGCAATGGCAGGCAGCGGGTTCAAGCCTTTATAGGAATTGTATTTCCTACACCTTTCTATACTTGCTGCTGCTGTTTACAACAAACTATTTTTATGTGATGGGATTGGGAGGAGTTCTTTCTCGTTTAAGCCAGAGAGACCTTTGTCGACTTTGACTACAAATTCTTACATAGGTTGAGAAACTACTTAATTCATATGCTGGACCTAGCTAGCTAGCTAGCAAGATTATCTTATGTTTCAAGAGAGATGACATATTTAAGATCCTGCGGTGGTTCATAACCTTATCGATCGGCTAGATATCAAAGAGAAGGTTTGGTGTCAAGACGGGAGAAGGAGGGCTCAAGCCATGGACTGGAGGAAACTGAGCCACTTAGAAGTAATAGCAGTGATGCAGACTCAGATTGTTACAGTTCAGGAGGCAAACAGTATGACGCCCTATCTATGTGAAGGAACTTATAAAGAGTATATATAACGATTCCAAGTCTCTTCCTTAAAGCTCTCTGTCGAAAAGGTCATGACAGGATACACGCATGTCTTCTCTAGTACTGAGGAAGAAGAAGTCTGCCCAACATGTCTTGAAGGTGCATTTTTATTCCAAATTAATACCATGAGATTTCATGTTAATTTAGCAGTATCTTATATTTTTCCACGCTTTCATTTTGTTTGTTTGTTTGTTTGTTCAGAATACACTCCGGAGAACCCTAAGATAGTTACAAACTGTTCCCACCATTTTCACCTTGGTTGCATCTATGAGTGGATGGAAAGAAGTGAAAGCTGTCCAGTCCAGTATGTGGCAAGGTAATGTATGTTATTATTATTATTATTAATTCGGCCGGCCAAATAGAATAAAATAAATGAATGCCCATTTTAAACACAATAGACAAATGAATGCTTGATTTTTAATAGTTGACAATTGTTTTTCTTACTATTGTGATTTACTGGTTGGATTTGTTCTAGGTGATGGAATTCGAGACATCTTGATACTTGAAGAATTTAACATTCAGCCACTAGCTGAAATTTTACAAATGGAGAAAGACCACGAAATTGTGACCGAGGCTTCCCTGTACATTTCCTGTAAAGCTATATTATATTTATATGTAAAAATTGTGATGAGTTTACCCTGTTTTACTTGTATGTTGATTCACATTTGAACAGAAAATAAAATTTTATTACATGAAGGGTGAAAATGTCAGACAGTAAATAAAACCGAAGTTGAAGTTTTCTGATATTAATTGTGGAACATCTAATTTCTCTTATCCTTTGAAGATCATGATCATCTTTTCAAACGTGATGGGGATTTGAATCCACATCACATCTAGATAGATAGATTAATTAACTTGCACACAAAAATAAAATGCCCATAATTAAGGTTGTAGGACTATGACCATTGCATATGCATCAAATGTATTTACTGAGTTTTGTAACAAAGTAGTAGCATATGCTTTTATGATAAAAAATGATTTTGAAAGAGATCCAACAAGCTCTTAATTAATAATAAAGCTTGCAAACAGAGTAGATTTGTGAAAAGCATCAGATTATTATTACAAGAGGACGGTTGGTTAGTCATTAATTAATATATTATGATGCAGGCAGTATTTAGTAAGGGGAACTACTACTGGTTAAGCATATTTTAAATCTGACACCACCACTGGTAAACTCAAAAGTCTGTCATAGCATCCAACCTGGCATCAAACCATTCACATTTTGTTCTTGGGTTGCAGCAGCAGCAGCAGCAGCAGCTATCCTGCTTCCTTCTCCTTCTCCTCCTCCTCCTGTTGGATCATACCTGTATTTACCACAAAAGAAAAGAAAAGAAAAGAAAATTTATTTATTTTTTATAAAATTTGGATTATTACAACAAGAGAATTAGAGAAGCATATGAATCTTACCCTATTTGTAAATTGAAGTTGCAATCAAGATGCTGGAAAAACCCCTGAGATTGAGGAGGAGGAGGAGGATGGTGTACTGGTTGAGCATATAATGAACTACTGCCTTGATCGCTGCCTGGCCATGGTGGCTGAAGTTGCATCTGTCCGTACATTTCGTCTAGCTGCAAGTACCAACCAACAAATTAATCTGTGCACATGATTCATGAAGAACATTAATTGGAATTTAGTTTTGTATCGAATCAAACTCTCTTTTATCACTTACTTTTCTTTCCAAAGCCATGTTAGCTTCAACCAATGCCTTCTCCTGCAAATTAAATGTCCTATTCATTAACACTTTTTAAGTTACCAGCATTCAAATAAATTAGCTAAAAATATATTATATACCTTTGTTTGAAGATCAGAAAACTGATCAAGCATCAATTGGGTCTGCAAACCAGGTTTCACATCATGAATAATGATTAAGAGTAATTAAAAAAAAAAAAAAATCACATATTGAAGGAAATGATCAAAGCATATATCATATCTCCTATCAATTTTAATGATATAAATTGTTATTTGTTTTGCAAAGCATTATTGGCGCTTTAATTAAGAAGAAAGAAAAAAACATTACCCTACCTTGGTTGATCGAACATGCCTGAGGGATGAATCAAGTTGAAGCTCAATATGTTCTAGATCCTTAACATTCAGTGGGCCCAGGTCTTCGCCAAGAAGATTCCTAGTACAGTCCAAATTATTCAAATAAAAGTTTTTCAGAATTTGAAATATGTGATAACATAGCTAGGATATTATATAATATATATGAGAAACTCATCTTCAATCTTCTTATTACCTTTGATGAAGTTGTAGTGCATCATATTTTGCTTTCAGTTTCAGGTATTCTCTATAGCTACTTTGCTGTAGAGGACAAGACAAATGAATTTGTACGAGGGTTAAATTAAACAGTCTAACTAAAAAATAACATGAAGACAAAAGGCAACAAATTTAGATGATATGAAATAATTTACCTTTTAAAAAATAATAAATACTAGGTATAAACAGGTGAGTACTGCATGCATGCATTAATTATCATACATACACAGACTAACTTTTAATATGAAGCTACTTATATAAATTCTTATAAAATATCATGGCTTCATTTGAAATATAATTTCATTGCCTATTTCATTTGAAAACAAAGTGTATCTGAATCACGCCTAAAAAAGGACGATGAGGGCTAGCTCAAACGTTCCTATTGTACCAAATTCTTGGTAATCGAATTCAATTAGATTGTCGATCGACATTTCCACACATTTTATATTATTAATTTTAGAAGCTACAAGCTGCAGGTATATGCTGTATGCATGGTCAGATATTGAGGCTAGCTAGCTAGCTAGGAGCATGATTGCATTTTACATATATTAACCATTTACAGTGTCTATTGGTTTTAGGTGTTTTATTATTTTTTTCTAGTCAATAACTTTTGTTTTTAATTAGGGTCTTTATTTATGTGCTTGCATTTCAGGACATATATATATATATATATATTATATGTGTGTATGCAAACTTTAACCTAAAGAAGATTTGTACAAGATGTGTCAACAAGTTATAACCAAAGAGGCGAAGGTTGTACCAGAGGAGAAATGAGTTTGTAGATATATAGAAGAAACTAGCTATGTATACCTCAATTTCTTTGGCTGCTTGGTTTACTTCAGGTGTCACATAACTGCATTTTTCGTATCTTTCAAGAGTTTTGAGCATGCTAAATTTGAAAGAAAATAATAACATATATTAGTTAATCTAAACTTTTTATAAAGATAAATAATATATTTAATTACAAGATGTGTGATGCATATATAACATATAAAGAACACAAAAATGATACAAAACGGATATTAGAACACATATAGCTTGCTTTATTGCAAACCAAATTCAAATAGTTGCATGGAGCTTTAATTATTAGAAAGAAAATGGATCGAAAAACAATAAGGGTAAGTTTGACCAATTTCATAACAATTCAATAAATTTTTGCTAAACTTAATTAGTTCAACCTTATAATTTTATTGATTTCTTTGTAAAAGAAACTCAAATTTAATTAGATTTTCAAAAGAGATACATGTGACAAAACACTAATTAACCTTTGATGACTTAAGTAGTCCATAAAAGAAATAGAAAGAGCAACTAATATGTATTACCCCCCAAAAAAATCAATTAAAATTAAAACTGGGAAATTGTAACTTTACCCTCATTTCTAGGTCAAGAATTATGCACATATTTTGTTCTGTTTTATTCCTCTTTAACTGGTCTCTTGTTACAAAAAAAGAAGAAGAAAAAAGGTTCTAGACAGGCTTCTAATTAACAATATATATCCTAGGTCAAGAATTTGGAGTAATGAATTAGGAATCTTGTGTTTTGGCACATGCATTGATTCAGGGCCGGCCCTGAGATTTTGAGGCCCTATGCAAATTTAAATTTTGGGGCCCCCTAAAATAGTAAAAAATTATTTTTTTTAATTTTAATTAATAAAATAAAATATAAATAATTAATATATTATAATACGAGACTAAAAAGGAGATATAAAAGTTATTTTTATAATATATATTTAATATTAAAGAGAAAAAAGAGGAAAAAATAATATTAATAATATAATATTATTAAATATAAAAAAATTGGGGCCCTATAAAAGTGGGGGGCCCTATGCAAGTGCATTGGTTGCCTTACCCCAGGGCCGGCCCTGCATTGATTGTAGGAAAGATTGATTGATCAATTAGTACTTATGTAATGATAGATTTGTATATATGTATTTAATTTTGTGAATAAATGAATATATATTTATAACAAAGATTTAAAACATCAAGTGTATATATATAGCTAGCTAGGAATGTTAAGTTTGCATTAGTAAATTGAAGCAAGAAAACAAGTGAACACATATGATTCTAGCTAGCAGATCGGGGAATCGTAAAAGATCAAAGATGGAAGATTCCATTAAAGATATGAATGAATCTGTAGGTAGGGCAAAAGGAAGAGGGGATCATATATATATTAAAAATGAAATGTGTATGAAAATATAAAACAGATGGATGGATGGATGGATGGATCGATCTTCTTACTTGGAAGAACTAGAGAACTCATAGAGCCTCCCTCTGTTGGAGAAGATGATGAGAGCAACCTCGGCATCACAAAGAACGGAGAGCTCGTAGGCTTTCTTGAGCACCCCATTCCTCCTTTTTGCAAATGTAACTTGCCTATTTATTTTGTTTTCTATCCTCTTCAGCTCCAATCTTCCTCTTCCCATTTCTTCACTCTCTTTTCTTCAGCAGGCAAGGCAGGCACACCCAATATAACCTAAAATGTGAAACACAAAAAAATATAAAATATATAAACCAGACAAACCCTAATCATCTAGTAGTAGAGATATATAGAAAGTAAAGAAGCACACAATCCCTCCCAGCCACATACATATATAGATCAAGATCAGTACTACTGAGAAGGGGCCGGGGATCTCACATATACCTATAATCTTCTTTCTTTCTTTCTTTCTTCTTCCCTCTAAAAAGCACTCTTTTGACCAATGAATAATTAATTAATTCCCATTTACTTACAGACATCAGATATCATATGACACCTTCTTTCCTTAAATTAGGGTCTACCTAGTACCTAGCTATACATACCCCCTCTCTTTCTTTCTTTCTTTCTTTGCAACTTGCAAGCAATGCCAACAATCCTTTTATGGCCCTTCATTTATTCTAAGATATTCAAATCTGTCTTATATAACATTTTATTTACTTTTAAAGTTAATCTTGATCAGTTTATGTAACATCGATCATCCGTCTCTATATAATATAATCGAGCTCTTTCCGGATTATTATTATGGATAAGTTTGTTTGAAGCGTATATATATATATAAGGTCCATATATATCTTAATTAATTAATTAAGTTTTTGGATCAGTCGAATATATATAGATGATCATATTCCACCCATGTATGTTTGATCAACTAGCTAGCTAGCTAGAGCGTGAATATCATCACGCCGTGCAAATTGGAAGCACGGTTGCTGATGGATGATGGTGTAACAATATGATCACGAGGTGAATATATATATACATATTAAAAGTAAAAATACGTAGATATAAAGGATGGATGGATGGATGATTTGAACTGTAGTGTAAAGGAATGATCGACGAACGAGCGAACTAGTCATGTTATTATTTATCCGGTCTCTCATCGTCGGGTTGTGGTTTTTCTGGTGAGCCTAGCTAGTCTCTATATATGCCTTATCGTAGGATCAGGCCTATTATAGGCAATAGGTAGGGATGCCAAATTAATTAATGAAACGTGTCAAGTTCTCACAGGAGTACAGACAGCTGTGGAGCTGTCGACTGGTGGGTGGGACCTCCGCCTGCCTTCCTTTTATCTATTATTATTATTATTAATTAATTAATTAATTAATATAAAACTCTCTCACCACCCCTGCCTTCTTCATGTGTCTCAATTTACTGGGTGAACTCATCGGGGATCATAACATATGATCCATGCAGCTTCATCGATCAGTGATCACTACGTATGATATTGATCATGATCATTTGATCCATCATGCATGGACGTTCGATCAACTTCATCAGTTGATGAGTAAATAAATATATTATTATTATTATTATTAATTGCAGCAGCTAATATATATATATATATATATATATATATATATATATATATATATATATATATATATATATATATATATATATATATATATAGTACTGCACTAGTCTCACTCGACGGTGGTGTTGTTGAGGTGTTCCGTGCTATTGCGGGCGGGTTCTTAAATTCCGGGTAAACGGGTTAGAATTTTCTGTTATAAAAACGGATTAAAGTATAAATATTTTTTTGGGTATATTTCTCATAACAAAGTAAGGTTTAGAGAGAGTGAATTACAAATCTAGGGTTTTCTGATTTCCTTCTTCTTCTTGTTCTTTGGCTGATCCAGAGAGAAAGATTGGGGGAGCTTTTGATTGTGGAGTAGTTCAATCATTCCCAGTGTAATCACTTCTTTCATTTGGCATGTAAGTTTCTACTATTGACATTTCTTTGATTTAGTGAAACTTATCCCTCCCGTGGACGTAGGTCAATTTTGACCGAACCACGTATATTGCGTTGTTATTGCTTTGTGCTATTTAATTTCTTGGTAATCTGTTTGTCGTCATAGATGATTTGGAAACCGATTTATTACAGGTTTGATTTCTAAGAAGATCTGTAGTTTTACTGTTGCAAAACCCAACAGTGGTATCAGAGCAATATTGATTGGTTATCTGTTTTAACATTGGAGTAGAGTGCTCTGCTGGTTATTTGGCAAAATTCATAGAAGAGATCAACTTGTTTCTTTGCTGGGGTTTTTGTCAGTTGTTAAGGCAATAATAATGGGGAAATCTAGACATGATATTGTGAGTCTGAATGATAAAAACTATAGGCAATGAAAACTGATGATTAATGATTTGTTAGTTTCAGATGATTTGAATGAAGCAATTGAAAATGAGGGTGTTAGACCTGAGACTACAAAAGAGGCTGGTTGAAAAAAGACAGATAGAAAGGCCTACAGCTTTATTCGTTCCTGGGTTGGTGTAAATGTTGTGCACCATGTTGAGAACGAGACTACGACGTATGGTGTGTGGAGCAAACTTGAAGCTCTTTATGCTGGGAGGTCAGTAAGGAATAAAGCAACATTGGTACGAAAGTTGGTGAATTTGAAGTATATTGATAATAAATCAATTACTGAGCACTTGAATGAATTTCAAAATATTTTGAATCAGCTGAGTAGTATGAAGATAAACTTTGATGATGAGGTGCAAACACTTTTAGTCCTTGGATCTTTGCCTACAAGTTGGGAGACATTTATTATCACTCTCAGTAACTCAACACCAAATGGTAAAGTCAACATGGCATTTGTCACCAGTTCCTTACTTGATGAGGAGAATCGAAAGGGGGATAAACCCTCTAAGTCTAATATGTTGATGACTGATAGAGGAAGATCAAAGGATAATAGAAGTGGTTCGAGTAGGGGCAAGTCTAGAAGCAAGTCTAGAGCTCCAAAGAAGGATGATGCTTGCCAATACTGTGGCAAAATGGGTCACTGGAAAAATGAGTGCTGGAAATTTAAAAATGATAAAGCAAAGGGTACGGTGAAGCCCAGAGAAAAGAAAGAATATAGTGCAGATACATCTGCTTATGCTTCAGATGGTGAACTGACATATGCTTCTAATTGTCAAGCCTCCTGTCTTAGCACATCTTCAAATGAAACAATATGGATTGTTGACACAGGTGCCTCATTCCATATTAGTCCACACAGAGGTTACTTCCAGTCCTACAAAGCTGGTGATTATGGTGAGGTTCGCATGGGTAACAGTGGTGTATCCAAGATAGTTGGTCTTGGTGATGTTAGAATCGAGACAAATATGGGTTGTTTCCTGACATTGAGAGATGTAAGACATGTTCCTGATTTGAGAATGAATTTGATTTCAGCAGGTAAGCTCGATGATGGAGGCTACCATAATATTTTCAATGGTGGAGCATGGAAGCTAAGCAAGGGTTCATTGGTTGTTGCACGAGGTAAGAAATATTGTTCCTTATATAAGACAAATTTGAAATTTGTCTATGATGCAGCATATTCTGTTGTGATGGAGTCATCCTCTGAGTTGTGTCACAAGAGACTAGGTCACATTAGTAAAAAGGGCTGAATGTTTTTGTTAGGATCTAGGTCGCGGTTGGGGGACCGGGGTCTGACCGGTTTACACCTTTCACTCAACGGTTGGTGTTTAATCCGGTTAGAGATTAACATCGGGTTTCAATACTACACAAACTGTCACAAACCCTTGAACCGAGTTCAAGTGCGGAAGTGGTTTGTTTTAAGTTGAAGCAACACACACACATGATGAATAAAGATAGGTTTTGGATAAAGTCGGTTTGGAGATTAGGAAGTCGGTTTGAGGTTTAGTAAACCGGTTAAGGTGATGTAAATCGGTTAGAGCGCAGAGCTGGCAGAAAATAAATGACAAGACATGTTTTTATGGATGTTCGGAGATAAAACTCCTACGTCACCCCTTCTTCTCGAAACTGCGAGAAGGATATTCACTAAGGAATACACAAACACAATATCCGATCGAGACTTATTTGTTGCTCGATAAACACTCGTACAATTCTCACAGAAATTGTAATCTCACTTCAAATGCACACTTAAACTTTGAATCTTGTAGAGAGATGAACTTGTAATTAATAACTCTTAGAACTTGTAGCTGGTGGAACTAGTAACTGCATTTACTCCTCTTCAGCTCCTTTTTTTATAGGTGAAATGTGCCAACGGTCACATTTCTTCCTTGAATCTGATTGGTTGAGCAGAGGTTTAGTGTTTCAGACCTGGCGGTTTAAGCTTCCAATGCATAGGTCAAACCGGCTAGGTTTGTCTTTTACTAAATATAGCAACTGTCGGTTGGACAGTTGCCTGCACCTGAAAGGTTGCGCCTATGACATATCTCAGAGTGGAAAGATCTTTTCAGGCGGTCTTCTGCAGCCTGCAGAGTATCCTCAGACTTGTATGGATATGGCAATGTTACAATCTGTTCCTTTGGTATCATCTTCCGCAAATACTCAAAGTATCTGTTTGCACCGATTTGTAGATTGTACTTAGTTTGATGTTCTTGGCTTCTTTCTCTAAGTAACTTCTTCATCGATTTTCCGGTTGGATGCATTTTGGTTTAGGATGTCTACCGGTTGTTTAGATTAACCGGATGACTTCAGGTTTTTTATAGCTTCAAGTTAACCGGATGACTTCTGGTTTTGGTTACATCTTTTGCCTTGTCTTCTGACCGGTCATGTTTTCTTGATCGCTTGGATTCTTGATCGGTTGGATTACTTGACCGATCCTGGTTCTTTAACCGTTCCTGCACAGGAAGTTTATTTTGTTAAGTTCTATTTAACCGGTCTAATTTTATCTAACAATTTCTCCCATTTTGATTATTTTATTTAAAATATTCAAAACCATGTAAGAATTAAATTGTAGGCCGGTTGTTTTAAGAGTTTATTTGGCCGTATTTTTGGAAAATGACTTAGAAAAATTTTTCGAAAAATTTGAGAAAAATTTTGAAGAAAAATTTTATCTTATCAATTTCTTCCTTTTTGATTATTTTATTTAAAATATTCAAAATCATGTAAGAAGTAAATTGTAGGCCGGTTTCCAAAAATACTTGATATATATATAAAAGTATACTAAAATTAACATAAGCAATATATAATTAAAACTTCTATTCCCTTTTCTTAGGCATGAATTTTTCCCGTAGGTAGGCAGCTATTATTCCCTTTCCCGGATTGCAGGGATCGACGCCAACTCTGGAGGAGGATCCTTGACCGCCCGAGGTCCCGATGAATGGTGAGACCGGTGAAGGAACCGATCTGAGTGGAATCGTTTCGAGACCCCGCGTTCTTTTGAGTGGCGGTATGGCCTTTTCCTCAAGTTCTTCATCCTCTTGTGAAACCGGGTTGAGTGGAGGAGCAATAACCGGTTCAGCAATGTTGTCCAATAGCTTTTTAGCCGCTGCCCTCTTGGAGGCCTTTCTCTTTCTGGTGACCGGTCCGGTTGATGGAGCAACTGCCTTTGATTTCTTATGTGCATCGGCGATATCTTCAAATATCAGCTGTTGGTTGAGTAACCGAGCCGCATCCTCATTTTCTTGAATCGCTTGTGCCGGTGCAGCATCTTCTACTAATTGAACATGTTGGGCCAGGTCTGCATCTGCCTGTTCCCTTTCCTTTTGAAGTCGTATCCGCTCGTCCTCGGCCTTTTGAATCTTCTGAGCCGCAATCTCATTCGCTTTTTCAAGCGCTTCGTCGGCTGCTAATTTGGCCGCTATCATTTCTGCCAGCTGTTCGGAGACTGCCTTTAGGTCGGCTTCGGTCTGGGCATGCTTCTCTTCAAGCGTTGCCATTCTTTCAAGTATTGAGCCGGCCTGGATACCGGATTGAGACAGACTCTCTTCAACAGTTGACAGCCTTTGATCTGTTGTTATTAGCTTTTGATCCATTAAACCGACCCACTGGTCGGTGTGATCAAGACTGGTCTCCAGATTTGTCGTTCTTTGTATCGCAAAGCTGAACAGTTGATCGGTCAGGCCGTAGTTGTCTTCAACGGCCGTAAGTCGTTGAACTACGGAGTTCAGCTTTTCATCGGTAGACTCAATTAGCCGGATGGATTTCATCGTGTTTTCCTTTATTTTCTTTTGCCACGGCATGATGGCGTCATTGACAAATTCCTCGATTAAGTCCTTGACCTTATCCTCGGTTATAGCAGGCACCGATGCTGTGTCGGTTTGCGGAGATTCGTGCCGATCGGTGAGCGGTGTGCCCGTTTCGATTTCAATGTTGTTGACCGTGGGTTCCGGTGGAGGAGAGACGTTTTCGTCCTCATTCGGATTTGGACCGTCGGCGGATTCGTTACCGTCATCATCCTCATGATGAAATCTGGAGAAGAGTGACGCTTCTTGATGTGCGAGTTCCGATTCTAACCGTGCTAACTCATCGGCCAGTTCCCGTTCCTTAGCCGTTAGCATTTCCAGCACTAAGGCAGCGAACTGGGATTCCTCCTCTTCAGGGGCGGATGCATCCTTTTCACGAAGGTGACAGATGTGGCCGGTGAGTTCTATCAACTGGGCATGCGGTTCGACCATCTTTCCTCTTCGAAGAGCGGTGACCACGCTCTTAGCCTTTGTAAGGTTGAGCACCGACATTTCCATCTCAATCAGCTTTTCATATCTCTGGTTAGCGGGATGCGTCGGTAACATGTCGGCATAAAGGACTTCCTACCATTCCAGAGCCCATTGAAAGTAGACGTTGCTCGCAGCATGAGCATGATCGTAAAATTTCTCTAGTATTTGGGAGACAAGTTCTTCTCCCAATTGCCGAACGTTTTCGTCAGCGGTTTCAAATCTCTCCGCTTGCCTGGCTGAACCGGTTTCGACATTATCATTTCTGGTCGGTTGTTCTTCGACCATCTTCCCCTTCCCTTTGTCTAACTGATTCTCCTCGGTGTTGTGGGAGTGAGTCCGGCTAGAACTAGACGCTGAGTTCTCCGGATTAGGGGTGTCGGACTGAATATTAGCCGACCCGGTCGTGCGCGGAACCGCTTTGCTTCCGGACTGTTCACCCGCTAGAGCCTTTTTCTTTCTAGGCTGCGATTTCCTTCGGGTGTTTGATTGTTTACTGCTGGAGACCCTTGTCCTGCCCGGTTTGTCCTCCGGTTTCAGAAAGTGGGTGGATTTTATTATCTTGCTCGAAGGGATGAAAACGCCTGGGCCGGTTTCGGCATTGAAGTGGCGCATTAGCCGTCCGAGTGGAACGGCGCATCCCCACGACCGTTTGGAGGATGGATCTACCATCTCGCACAGGTTCGAGAAAATAACATTGGCCCAATTGATCTTGATGCCTCTGACCAAACCGGCTATCATCTCAATCTTTGAACGTGTGAGGCTATCGTAGTTGGCTCCTCTTCCTTGAATTGACTTCGAGAGAATCTCGCAAAGTGGCCTGTATTCTGGCTTGAGGTCGTTCTTTTGCCGGACACTACTATCGGTTCTTTAGTATCAGAAACACTACATCAAACCGCAATGAATACATCCTCGTCTGTAAGCACCGAAAAGTCGCTCCCTTCTATCGGTAAGCGGAGAACTTCAGCAATCGATTCTTTTGTGAGTCGAAACGGTTTTCCGCTGATCGTTGCAGATATAACCCCCTCATTGTGTACGGCGGTTTGGAAAAATTCCATGACCGCGTCTTGATACAGAATAAACGGTCCGTTCAGAAAGTGTTTAAGACCAGAGGCAGAAATAAGATCTAGCACCTGTTTAGCTTCTGTCGATCTGTTTGCTCGAATTTCTTCGAAGTCGACTTGGAAGATGTGAGTAAAGAGCACTGATTCGCGACCCATTTTTACTTGGAGAGACCGAGAGAGTGAGAGATTGAGAGCTTAGGAAAGATTTGAGTGCTAAAGAGAGAAAGCAGTTTCGCGGAAGAAAGAAATAAAATGACTGATGAAGGTATTTATACCCGCAGATTGGAATGCAAACCGCCGCGAACCGTCACATCAAGAATGGACGGCAATGTTCCCTCCAAAGTGACTTTGGGCGGCAAGCATTGGGCGGCAAGTATTGGGCGGCTAATCTGTGAGCGTGAATTCTTTGAGCGGGAAGTCTTTGAGCGGGAAATCTTTGAGCGGGAAATCTTTGGGCGGGAAATTATTTAAGGCGGTTATTTTTGTAACCGATTATTAGTGAGGCGGTTATTTAACCGGTGATTTAGAAAAGCGAAAGGCGAGTTTAACCGGTTGGAATTTAAACCGAGTTTTAACTTTGTGATTTTGAACCGATTTTTGAACTTAATAATTAAAATTCATATTTAATTAATGAAGAAAGACATGATAGAACCGATGTGAAAATCGGTTTAAAAACAAGTACAAATGAGGATTAACTATCCTAGAACCTAAATCATTCTAGAGATCTTGTCATCCACCATTTCCTCATTAAGGACGTTTGAGGGATTCACCGGTGTACCCGGTTCTAGATTTGGAATGCAGGTCCGAATGACTCGGCTTAGTTGAGGAGCATAGCCGAACCGTTTCTTTGTTTCGACCATGGTCTTCAAGTTGTTGAAGATGACCGATGCCCAGTTGATGGGGGTATTGCTGACGATGTAGGTCATCATGTCGAAGGCTCGTCTAGAGTAGTTTTGGTTCGGAGATTGACAGATGATCGACCGGTTTACGATCTCATGCAGGAGTTGGATGTGAGGAGCGAGGTTGGCGTTAAGGCCGTGATTCTCCACCGGTGTGTCGGTTCCGGAGAACAGTTCAGCGTAATCAACCGCTACCCTGCCCACCCGTGAAGGGAAATCCGAGAACCCCTCGGTCGGAAGATTGAACATCCCGGCTAGTCCGCTCTCGGGAAGAACGATAACATTGTTTCTCACGGTGGAAACAATGGCATCGTTGGACATGTATGCATTATTGAGAAATTCCAACACTTCTGGAAAGAATAGAGGTCCGGATTCTTCCAGAAAATTACGAAGTCCGGTTTCGTCTAGGGATTCAAATATTAATTCCCTAGTTTCGACATCTTCCATGTCAAGTAGAGATTCGAAATCGATGCAGAGGTAATTTCTGAGAGTGCGATGAGACATGTTTCTAATCTTTCTTAGAGAGAGAGTGAGTTAAAAGTATTTTGTTTTGAAATGTGTTGGGAAGAAAGGTGGAGGTTTCTTAAATAGAGTTGAATTTGGAGGGAAAATAGGAGCATTTAATGTTAATATTCCGTTTTGTCTCATTAATGCTGGGAATATTTATGTTTTCAAAACGCCTTGGGAAGTGGCGTTTTGACCGGTTACGGAGACCGAGGCTGAGAATCTAGTTGGAAAGTAACTAAGTTTATGTAATTACCCATGCAGTTGGAATTCAAAGTTAGTTTTCATTAATGGAAGAGGAATTACAATGAACCGAAAGAAACATAGATTAAACCGAAAGGGATCATAATTGAGTAGGATAACAATACAACCGGTACTTGGAGCAAAATGACCGGTTGTGTAAGGAGTGACTTTAATGGCCGGAGTTGGTAAGGTGTCGGTTCTTCTTCTTCCAAGCTTTCTCGAATCGCTCATAGAAGGAGTCGGTAGAATCCCTGGTCAGGACCTGGGATTGGTTCAGCCCTTCGCCTGGACAGAGCGGAACCCCGAGTTCCATGAGTAGAGAGATGATATGAGGAATGAAGCCGGTATGACGGGTAGTGATCATCCAGATCAAGATGTCAAATAACAGCCTAGACCAATTGACCAGAGTATTAGTTGTGATAGCGGTCATGATGTTGAAGACGGTGGCGCAGTAGGTATTTGTGACATCCTTTCCCAGGATGGCTCTACCGATGATATCATTTAGAAGCTGATATTCAGCCCTCAATGATGACCGAGCTCCGTGGTCATCAACCGGAAGGTTGGAGCGAGAGAAGTTCAAAGAGATTTCGGCTTTTAGTTCGGCTGAAACATTCAGATCGGTAAGTCCTTCCTTCGGAAGGTCAAAGCACCGAGAAAAATCACGCTCGGAGAAATCAAACACCGTTCCCCTAACCCTAGATTGGATAAGGGTATTAAAGTATGGAGTACCACGGAAGACCTTAGCGTTATGGAAAATTTCGAGTACGGTCTCAGGGAAGATGACATGTTTGTCATCTAGGAAGGGCTTCAGACCGATAGTCTCTAGAGATTTAATCATTTTGAATATCTCATAATGTTGAGTCCCCTACGTTGAGTCAAAATCAACTTGGAGAATGTTTTGGAACTGAGACATTTTTGTCTTAGTGAGATGATGAGTTGATATTGTGGATATTTGTCTGATGTTCACCTAACTTATATATTAATTGAGGGGTGATAGTATTATCCAGTAGGTAGCAGGTGATTTAGTTTATTAACCATAGGATAATGCATTTTGTATGAATTAGGTATGTGTACAACCTAAGGGTGTGAGTCATAGGCCTGGAAGGTGAAAGATATCATATCTTCGCGTCTTTTGAGGTATGACTATTTTGTTTTGAAAAGGTATCTTTTCAGAACAGATACATCTAAACACAAACAGTTGTTCCATTTTTGTTCAGAAGCCAAATAGTCCAAAATATATTATATTCAAACCGGTTAGTTTTCAGTCATTGGTCCCGATGCGGTTAATTAGTGTAAGTACTAAGTAACCGATCGGTTTACTGTAACTGATAGATGAAGCGGTTCTTCAATAAATACGATGGTAAATTCGGTTTTCAACATTTTAGGAAGAACTGCTGGTTTTGTCTGTTCGAATCGATTTTCCCTTTGGTGATTAAAGGTTTAAGAAATGAGTTGATTAATATCGGTTAAACCGATGATGTTTCTGAAGTAAGAAAACTTAGCTTCCTGCAGAGGCTTTGTAAAGATATCGACTACTTGTTGTTCTGTTGATACGTATTCTAGCTGGATATGCTTCTGCATGACATGTTCCCGGATGAAGTGATGCCTTATGTCGATGTGCTTGATTCTAGAGTGTAGAACCGGATTGTACGTGATCGCTATATCACTTGTGTTGTCACAGAAGATAGGAGACTCTTCGGCGGTGATACCGAAGTCCTTTAGTTGTTGTTGAATCCATAGGAGTTGTGAACAACAACTTCCAGCTGCCAGATATTCAGCTTCTGCGGTTGATATAGCAACCGATGTTTGCTTCTTGATGTGCCATGACACAAGCCGGTCACCTAAGAATTGGCATATTCCGCTGGTACTTTTTCTGTCAACTTTACAACCTGCGTAGTCTGCATCAGAGTAACTTGTGAGGTGAAAAGATGAGTCCTTTGGATACCACATACCGACTTCAGGGGTTCCCTTTAGATATTTCAGGATTCGCTTAGCGGCTGTATAGTGAGATTGTTTGGGATTAGCCTGAAATCTTCCACACACTCCAACCGCAAATAGTATATCCGGTCTACTTGCTGTCAAGTATAGAAGTGAGCCGATAATTCCACGATAGGCAGTTAGGTCTACTCCCTGACCGTTATCATCCTTATCCAGCTTGATTGATGAGATCATTGGAGTAGCGGCAGAGGAACATGTGTCCATCCCAAATTTATTTAGAAGTTCCTTTGTATATTTGGGCTGACTGATGAACGTTCCTCCTTCGAGTTGTTTAACCTGAAGGCCTAGGAAGAAGCATAATTCTCCCATCATACTCATTTCAAATTTGTTAGTCATCAAGGTTGAGAATTTATCACATAGCTTAGGATCGGTTAATCCAAAAATGATATCATCCACATATATTTGAACAAGTAGAATGTGTCTTTTTTTCTCAAATTTGAATAGGGTTTTATCCACTGAACCTATGGTGAAATCATGATGTAACAGAAATGCGGTTAATGTATCATACCAAGCTCTAGGAGCTTGTTTTAAACCGTACAGTGCTTTATTTAGGCGGTATACATGATTAGGTAGGTCAGCATTTTTAAAACCGGGTGGTTGTTCAACATATACTTCCTCACGTAGGTCACCATTTAAAAATGCACTTTTAACATCCATTTGGAAAACTTTAAAGTTTTTGAAAGCAGCAAATGCTAGAAAAATCCTAATGGCTTAAATTCTAGTTACATGAGCAAATGATTCTTCAAAATCAATGTCTTCTTCCTGTTTGTATCCTTGTGCCACTAATCTAGCTTTGTTCCTCGTAACCAAACCGTCTTCATTGAGTTTATTTCTGAATACCCATCTTGTTCCTATGACTAGTTGATCTTTCGGCCTAGGGACTAGGTACCAGACTTTGTTACTCTCAAACTGGTTTAACTCTTCTTGCATTCCCAAGTTCCAATCCGAATCCGACAATGCTTCATCCACCCTTTTCGGCTCAATCTGGGATATGAAAGCGGAATTAAAGTATTCCTCCAGGGTTTGTTGCCTAGTTTGAACGGGTTTTAAAGGGTCACCTATAATAAGCTCAGGAGGATGATTTGTGTTCCTTTTGAGATTCGGTTCAGGAGTGTCTACCAAATCACCGTTTGTTTGATCAAGGCTAGACATATCGGTAGACTGAGCAATAATGTCAGACCGACCGATTTCCTCTGTTTGAACCGAGGTGTCAGCTTCTTGCTGTGTGGCAGCTTGATCCGACTGAGTTTCAATAGCACCCGTTTGGTCATGGACAAACCGTCTGAAAATCGGAACCTCATCTTCACTATCAAAATGTATATTATTATTTTCCAATCTGTTGTGTAGATCAAAGGATGATGTAGTGTTATTTTCAACCGATTCATCGAATACAACATGAAGAGATTCCTCTACGGTTAAAGTTCTAGTATTATATACTCTATATGCTTTACTAACTGCTGAGTAACCTAGCATGATCCCAATATCGGATTTTGCATCAAAAGCAAATAAGTAGGTTTTGACATTTATGTGAATGTAACATTTATAACCGAAAATTTTAAGATACCTAATGTTAGGAATTCTATCAAAATACACTTCATACGGTGTTTTGTTGTGAAATTTATTAATCAAAGACCGGTTTTGTGTATAACAAGCAGTACTGATAGCCTCAGCCCAAAATTTTTGAGCAACACCTGAATCGGCTATCATGGACCTTGCGGCTTCCTTGAGAGTTCGGCTTCTTTTCTCAGCTAGGCCGTTCTGTTGAGGAGTTCTAGCACTAGACAACTCGTGTCTGATGCCGAATTCATCAAGAAATGCATTTAGAGTACTGTTTTTAAATTCGGTTCCTCTATCACTCCTAATGCTGTTTATGCGTGTTGATTTTTCATTTTGCAAACGTTTAAGCAATGTAATTAAATTTGATGCGGTTTCACGTTTAGATGCCAAAAATGTGACCCATGTATACCTAGAATAATCATCAACAACTACCATAATGTAGAGCATACCGCCTAGACTGGTGACCCTAATCGGTCTAAATAAATCCATGTGAAGAAGATCTAAGCATCGGTTAGACTGAATGTGTCCTTTACTCTTGAAGGTTGACTTAGTTTGTTTACCCATTTGACATGATGAACACACCTTATCCTTATTAAATACTATATTAGGAATTCCTTCAACCAACTTTTTACCGCGGATATAGTTTAAGGTTTTAAGGTTTAGATGGTTTAGCCTTTTATGCCATAGCCAGGTTTGATCGGTTTTAGCTACCATGCAAACATGGTGTTCTACTTCACTTTTCCAGTCTACCTTGTATATATTTCCTAACCTATTTCCGGTTAGTAGTGTGTTACATTTAGAGTTTTTAACTAAGCATGCATGTCTAAAAAATTCTACAGTATATCCAGCATCACACATCTGACTAATGCTTAACAAGTTAAAGTGTAGATTTTCGACTAGAAGTACATTATCAATTGTTAAATTACCATGGACAATTTTACCCTTGCCCACAGTTCTACCTCTTGAGTTGTCACCGAAGACAATCATTGCACCGATTTCTATTTTGATGTCGGTTAGAAGGTTGTTGTTTCCAGTCATATGTCTGGAGCAACCGCTGTCCAGGTACCACTTAGAGTTTCCTAGCCATTTCTTCATATCCTGCAAAATATACATATGTACAACTATTTGGTACCCACATTTACTTGGATCCACAATTGATTAGTCCCTTGGGTATCCAGACTTTGATAAGTCGGACAACTTTCCCGGTTATGGTTCTAACTAGTTTTCCTGTACTCGGTTTGACATCTTTTTGTTGTCCTAAGAGTGCCTTATTTTGTGGTGGCCTTAGGTTTATTCTATGTGGTCGTGGATCGGCTTGCTTACCTTTTGGCCGGTTGGCTTTCCTTCTTTTAGGATGAAGCCATTTTTCGGATTCATTTGGACTTATATAGATTATTTCTTCTTTCGGATTTGAATCACTTTGTTCTTCATCGTCGGTGGAAGAGCTCTTGACAAATCTTACAAATGGAAGATTGTCTTTTGTGAGCTGCATTTTGTCCGAATGGTTCCGGTTGGCGAGTTTGTTGTTTTTGTACCCAAGACCGAATTTGCATTTGGGATGTCTCTTATATTTAGACAACTGATTCACCATTTCACTGGATCTTTTCCATGCGGCCATTCGATACCGGGTCCGTGCATCTTCCTATTCGGTCAACTCTTGAACTGACTCCTTGAGCTGTTCAGTCTCAGAGGATAGTTCAGGTGCTGCCTCGGTTTCTAGGATTTCATCAGGTTGGGTACTATTGGTTTTAGGTTCGGACAGGGTTGGTGCTATGGGGTCGGTTCTAAAGTTGAGTTGGGTTGGTATTAAGGTTAATAGATTCTTATACTCTACTACCATGTCATTTAGTGCATTAAATAATTCATCTTTAGTAAATTCTTCAAAAAAAGTGTCACATACCTATTTTCGTTTGCCATGAGACAGGTGAGTTCATCATTACTGTCACTGTGAGCCCATAAACTTCCTCCATCATCGGCTATCAGTGCTTTCTAAACTTCTTTTCCTTCACCGGTTTGTTGATAGTTGTTTCTATGGTTTTGATCATCCGGTTTTCGGTCATCCCGTCTTGGTTTTCTCCATTCCCACCTGAAATGTCCCAAACAATTGTAATTATAACATCTAACATTAGATTTATCACCGTAGTTATAGTTGTTGTTTGTCGGTTGGCTTTTCATCATGAATCTGCCAAACTTCTTTGCAAGCATTGTCATGGCATCTTCAGTGAACTGTTTAGCAGTTCTGATCGGTGCAGGAGCAACCGGTTCCATAGATGTGACTAAGGCCTTAGTGGAGGTTGAGGCTGAAACTTCATCTTCAATCCTAGATCTCATTTCAAACTCATATGCCTTAAGATCTTCGAATACATCGTGTAGCTTCATCTTGTTTAGGCAGTTTGATTCCCTCATCACCATCGTCTTTATGTCCCATGCACTCGGAAGAGATCTTAAAGCTTTGATGATAGTTTCCGTGTTATCATACTTCTTTCCAAGAGTTGATAACTCATTTATCACATCTGTAAACCGGTCATTGTACTCCCTTATGGTTTCTCCTAGTTTCTTCTTGATGTTTTCAAACTTCTGGGTAGCCACCATTATCTTGTTTTCCTTGGTTCTTTCATTTCCCTCATGAAGTTGAATCACCGTTTCCCATACTTCCTTTGAGGTTTCGCAATCTCTGACCTTACAAAAGGTCACAAACCCTTGAACCGAGTTCAAGTGCGGAAGTGGTTTGTTTCAGGTTGAAGCAACACACACAGGATGAATAAAGATAGGTTTTGGATAAAGTCGGTTTGGAGATTAGGAAGTCGGTTTGAGGTTTAGTAAATCGGTTAAGGTGATGTAAATCGCTTAAAGCGCAGAGCCGGCAGAAAGTAAATGACAAGACAGGTTTTTATGGATGTTCGGAGATAAAACTCCTACGTCACCCCTTTTCTCGAAACCGCGAGAAAGATATTCACTAAGGAATACACAAACACAATATCCGATCGAGACTTATTTGCTGCTCGATAAACACTCATACAATTCTCACAGAAATTGTAATCTCACTTAAAATGCACACTTAAACTTTAAATCTTGTAGAGAGATGAACTTGTAATTAATAACTCTTAGAACTTGTAGCTGGTGGAACTAGTAACTGCATTTACTCCTCTTTAGCTCCTTCTTTTATAGGTGAAATGTGTCAACGGTCACATTTCTTCCTTGAATCTGATTGGTTGAGCAGAGGTTCAGTGTTTCAGACCTGGCGGTTTAAGCTTCCAATGCGTAGGTCAAACCGGCTAGGTTTGTCTTTTACTAAATATAGCAACTATCGGTTGGAAAGTTGCCTGCACCTGGAAGGTTGCGCCTTTGACTTATCTCAGAGTGGAAAGATCTTTTCAGGCGGTCTTCTGCAGCCTGCAGAGTATCCTCAGACTTGTATGGATATGGCAATGTTACAGTCTGTTCCTTTGGTATCATCTTCCGCAGATACTCAAAGTATCTGTTTGCACCGATTTGTATATTGTACTTAGTTTGATGTTCTTGGCTTCTTTCTCTAAGTAGCTTCTTCATCGGTTTTCCAGTTGGATGCATTTCGGTTTAGGATGTCTACCGGTTGTTTAGATTAACCGGATGACTTCAGGTTTTTCATAGCTTCAGGTTAACCGGATGACTTCCGGTTTTGGTTACATCTTTTGCCTTGTGTTCTGACCGGTCTTGTTTTCTTGATCAGTTGGATTCTTGACCGGTTGGATTACTTGACCGATCCTGGTTCTTTAACCGTTCCTGCACAGGAAGTTTGTTTTGTTAAGTTCTATTTAACCGGTCTAATTTTATCTAACAGTTTTGATCAAAAGGAATGAACTGATGAATCTCAAGGATGCTTATCTTGAAAATTGTGAGCATTGCTTGAAGGGTAAGCAGAACAGAGTCTCATTCAGTAAGTCAAAAGTGGAACTGAAAAAAAATGTCCTTGAACTGGTCCATATAGATGTTTGTGGTCCTATGAAGTTTAAATCCATAGGTGGTGCTTCTTATTTTGTAACCTTCATAGACGATGCATCTAAGAAGGTTTGTGCCTATGCTATAAAGTCCAAGAATGAGGTTCTATCAAGGTTTGAGGTCTTTCACAAGCTGGTTGAAAGAGACACAAGAAGAAAACTGATGAGGGTGCGGTCAGATAACGGGGGAGAGTACATAGGCTCATTTGATGATTATTACAAAGAGAAGGGTATTCGACATGAACAGACTGTGCCCAAGACTCCACAACAAAATGGTGTGACAGAGAGGATGAATAGAACAATGTTGGAACAGATGAGGAGTATGCTCTCCCATGCCAAGTTGGCTAAGCATTTCTGGGCTAAAGCCATGAGCACTACAGTGTATGTGATAAATCGTTCTCCCTCCAAGCCATTGAATAATAAGTGTTCAGAAAGCGTCTAGTCAAGTAAAAATGTTAATTATGACTATTTACGTGTTTTAGGTTGTAGAGCTTTTGTGTATGTTCCAATATATGAGAGGTCTAAGTTAGATGCAAAAACTAGACAATGCATATTTTTGGGTTATGGTGATGAAAAGTGGAGATACAGGTGTTATGACCCAGTTGACAAGAAGGTTTTGAGAAACCGAGATGCGGTATTCCTTAAAGATCAGACTATTGAGAATTTTGAAGATGGTGAAAAACTTGATGCATACATACGTGATATTTCTGGTCTTGAGCTGTCTCATGGTGTTGATAAGATAATGCCCCATATAGCTTCAGACTCAGATAGTGATGATGATGTTCCTCAGGGTCAAGTTGTAGGCCATGGAAATTATACTAATACTGAAATTGATCTTGGTGATAATGTTGAGGTTGATTTTGAAGTTCAACAAGAAGATGAAAATCAACAGAATCAACAAACAGAGGTACTTAGGAGGTCTACTAGGGAGAAAAGATCATGTTCTAAGTACATTGCTACAGAGTATGTTCTTCTAACTGATTGTGGAGATCCTATATGTTATAAGAAGGCTCTTGAGGATGCTCAAAAGGAAGAATGGCTTGCTGCCATGGATAAAGAGATGAAGTCATTACTAAAAAATGGCACATATGAACTGGTTCAAAGACCAAAGAACAGAAAAGTATTATAAAACAAATGGGTGTACAAGATCAAACAAGAAGGTGATGATAGCAAGACAAGATACAAGGCTAGGCTAGTTGTCAAATGTTTTGGCTAGAGGCATGGAATCGATTATGATAAAATTTTCTCACCGGTAGTAAAGATGACTTATATTCGGGTGGTGTTAAGTCTAGCTGCTTGTATGGATCTTGAGGTTGAACAACTAGATGTTAAGACTGCATTTCTTCATGGTGATTTGGATGAAGATGTTTATACGGAGAAACTTGAAGGTTATAATAAGAAAGATGAGGAAAGAAAGGTATGCAAACTTGTCAAAAGTCTGCACGGTTTGAAGCAAGCACCAAGGCAGTGGTATCTTAAGTTTGATTCGTTCATGACCATCCATGGGTACATGAAGACGTCTACAGATCACTGTGTCTTTGTACAAAAGTTTGCTTCTAATGATTTTATTATACTTCTCCTATATGTTGATGACATGTTGATTATTGGGAGAGACAAACTTAAGATTGCCAAGTTGAAAAAGGATTTGGCTAAGTCTTTTGAGATGAAAGACTTAGGTCAAGCAAGACAAATTCTTGGAATGCAGGTCATTCGTGATCAGGTGAAGAAAAGGCTATGGTTGTCTTAAGAGAGATATATTGAGAAGATTCTAAATCGATTATGTATGGACAAGGCAAAGTCGTTGCTTGTTCATTGGCTACACACTTGAAAATAAACAAGACAATGTCTCCCAAAGATGAAGAGGAAAGATAAGAAATGTGCAGTGTTCCATATGCTTTAGCAATAGGCAGTCTGATGTATGCGATGGTCTGTACAAGACCAGATATAGCTCATGCGGTTGGAGTAGTTAGTTGTTTTCTTTCAAATCCCGGTAAGACACACTCGGAAGCAGTTAAGTGGCTAATGAGATATCTTCGAGGGACCTCCAAATACGTTTTGTGTTATGGTACTGGAAAGCCACATGTTGAAGGGTTTTCTGATTCAGATATGAGTGGTGATATTGACACAATGAGATCAACTTCAGGGTATTTGTTTACTTTTGGAGGAGGAGTTGTATCATGACAGTCTCGTCTATAGAAATGTGTTGCTTTGTCTACTACAGAATCTGAATATATTGTCATTACTGAATGTTGTAAGGAAATGAGATGGATGAAAGAATTGTTGAAAGAAATAGGTATTGCACAAGATATGTTTGTGGTGTTTAGTGACTCACACAGTGCTATACATGTGAGCAAAAACCCAAGTTTCCATTCACATTCAAAACACATCTAAAGAAGGTACCATTGGATCCGTGAAGTGCTCAAGAAGAAGGAGTTATACTTGGAGAAAGTGCATACATATGAGAACGGGCCAGATATGATGACAAAGGGCTTGCCAAGAGACAAGCATGAGATATGTTGTGCCAAAGCCGGAATGGTTCTGGCAGGATTGTCACGATGATGAATGTTTATAGTAACATTCTCCCATGGCTCGGAAGGGGGAGAATTGTTGAGGTGTTCCTTGCCATTGCGGGCGGGTTCTTAAATTTTGGGTAAACGGGTCATGGTTTTCTGTTATGAAAACGTGTTAGAGTATAAATATTTGTTTGGGTATTTTTCTCATAACACAGTAAGGTTAAGAGAGAGTGAATTACATATCTAGGGTTTTCTGGTTTCCTTCTTCTTATTATTATTCTTTGGCTGATCTAGAGAGAAAGATTGGGGAACTTTTGATTGTGTAGTAGTCCAATCATTCCTAGTGTAATCACTTCTTTCATTTGAGAGTAGGGATGTAAGTTTCTACTATTGACATTTCTTTGATTTAGTGAAACGTATCCCTCCCGTGGACGTAAGTCGATTTTGACCTAACCACGTATATTGCGTTGTGCTATTTCATTTTTGGTAATTTGTTTGTCGTCATAGACGATTTGAAAACCGATTTATTACAGGTTTGATTTCTAAGAAGATCCATAGTTTTGTTGTTGCAAAACCCAATTGGTGTATATACATCGATCTATTTGTTTGTTGATCGTGATGATCAATAGCAAGCTACCTGCAACTTCCATCAATATTAATGTAAGAAGAAATATAGTTTGGGACATATATATTAGAGTAATAAAAAAAAATTCATATATAAAAAAATAATAATAAATTAAAAAAAAACATGTTCAAAAATTTTTTGTCTCTAATATGACTATGCTCTAAAATTTTTTGTCCCAAACATGGGGACAATTTTTATTTTTTTAGTATGACTCTTTTTCTCTCTCCTACACAAGTGGTAGGCCACGTCATTCATTTGTGGTCTTGCATTCGTTCCCAATTTTGTTGCCCCTATCACCGCTCTTAAATTATTTAATAATGATATAAATTTGTTATATTTTTTATTTTAAATTATTTATTAATTATTATTTTACACATCTTTATCAGTGTCAAAGTGTTTTTAAGAGAAATATGTTATATATATATAATGTAAAAAAATCGAAAGTGATTTCGAACTCAATAGTCGTGCCTCATAAATTATATTTTTCTCGAGTCTCAAGTCAGATGATGAATCAAAATGGTAGGCACAACTATTGTGCATTTAAAATATGTCATTTAAGACTAGTTTTGATGTGAAAAATTTGAAACCTATTAGTCTTGTTTCATCTTTCTACAAGATTGTGTCTAAATGTTTGGCGAATAGAATACATGGAGTTCTTAATTCATTGATCTCGACAAATCAAATGACTTTTATTAAAGGTCACCAAATTTTCGATGCATTTTTATTACAAATGAATGTATTGATTTAACAAATTTCAGGAGAGATAAGTGTGGTTTCGTGAAACTTGATATTGGAAAAGCCTATGATCGTATTAATTGAGAATTTTTATTCGATGTAATGGGTAGAATGAGTATGAGAGAGAAGTGAATAGATTTGATCAAATTATGCGTGTCGACATCCAAGTTCTCTATAATTGTGAATGGAAGCCTTAAAGTTTTTTCAAAAGCTCGAGGGGAATCAGGTAGGGTGATCCTCATTCCCCATTCATGTTTGTCATTGTCATGGAAGCTTTTTCAAGAATATTGGCTTTCGTCGAGCATACTAGCCTCATTAGAGGAGTGAATTATGGGTTGAGGATTTCTCCATTTGTCATTTGTCATTTGTTTTTTTGCGGACGATACATTATACATGATTCAACGAACTCACAGAAATATCAAGCATCTTCATGATATTCTCTAGTTCTTTAGAGCCTTCTCTAGATTGTGGGTTAACCTCGGTAAGTCTGAGATCTTTTTCTCAAATTTCGTATCTAATATAAGTAAGATAACACTTTCGAGCATCTTGGGCTTCGAGGTGGAATCATTTTTGTCTACTTATCTTGGGATGCCTTTAGGTGCTAAAGCCCGTTTTAAAGCTTCTTGGGATCTGATCATCGCCAAAATAGAAAAAATGTTACCAATCTGGAAGAGAAATATGATTTCAATAGGTGGGCATTTAGTTCTCATAAAAGTGCTCTAGAATGTATGCATACTTACATGATGTCTTTATATCTTATACCTAAAAGTGTGACTGTGAAGATGAAAACATTATTTGTAAGTTTCTTTGGGGTTCTCTGAGTCATCCTTCTGTCATTTAGTAAGCTGTAATAAAGTGAAGAAATTTAAGTACCAATGTGGCTTGAGTATACGAGATTTGACTTCGTTTAAGAAAGCTCTTTTATCAAAACGGTGTAGCAGATATTCCTCGGAGCCTATCACTTTGTGGGCTACTATGATCGGATGCAAGTATGGGCATTATTGGTCTGGCTGGTTCACCAGACCTATTAACCGGGTAGTGGGATGCAATATTTGGAGTGGGATCTTATTAATGTGAAAATCTTTTCGTGGACAATGTAGATTTTTGGTTGGCGATGGCTCTTTGATTAATTTTTAGGATGACGTATAGTGTAGTGTCAGAAGTCTTTCCTCATCGTAACTAGCCCTTGCCTCGATTTCTATATATAGAGATGCTACAATAAAAGATATGTTTTATGCGAGAACTAATAGTTTTGCAATGAAAAACAGGTATATGAGTAAACTAAATATTGAAGAGTTAGATTCACGTAATAGAGTGTTGAACTTGGTGAGGCGTAAAGAGGTGAATCATTCTTTGTTTGATATTATGCGTTGACAAAATATTGATAATTTTAATGTTAGTCATTATTACTCTTTAATTGTAGAGAATGCTCCTTACGATCTCTCATGGGAGAAGTTGTGGGAATCTAAGTTCCATGGAAGATCTCGTTCTTTGGATATAGTGTCATGCATGAAGGAATTTTGATGGATGATAAATGCACGAAAAAGGGTGTACTATTGCAAGTTGTTGTAGAATGTGTCATAAAGAGGTGGAATCGGCGTCTCATTTGCTCTTACACTGTGATGGAGTGATTGAAATTTTGAGCTTATTATGGAATATGACTAGTATTAAGTGGGTTATGTCGGAATCTATCGTTAGTTGTTGGGAAGTGTAGATAGAGTCGGTGAGTTTGGTTGGTCTAAGTTGTTGGGCTCCTATCCCGTTTATCTTCTAATGGGCCATTTGGCTTGAAAGGAACCATAGAACATTTAATGATCATTATCGACCGATGCGTTCAATTCATAATTCTATTATTTTGACAACTAGGGAGGTTTTATTGGGTAAACTAGTTGAGACAGTTGAGAGACTCATTGATTTTCTTAAAAAGCTCTTTGCTCGTTAATTTTTTTTTTATTTTTGTTTGATCATTGGTGAATTATTTTGTGTTGTGTTTTTTTTTAAATGTTTTTTCTTTTAATTTTTTAAATCGTTGAGCTTAAACAACTCTCATTTATATTATTTTGCATAAACCATTTAAAAATTGTCCATTAATAATAAATTAATTTTAAATTATCCTAATAAACATTTAATTGTATTATAAATGTTTGAATTTAAACCATAACTTTTATTTCTTAAGTTTAAATTATTATTAATTATTTGAAGTAGTATATTTTGATTTTAAAAGTATTAATTATTGATGTTTAAGTTTTGCAATGATATTTTTTTTAATAAGCATTAAATTATATTTGCATAAGAGTGCCAGTTTTGGACTAGTATAATTTTTTTTAGATAAACACACATTTTGTACTCTAATTATAGACCCTTAATTTTAACTCTAATAATTTATGAAATTTTAATATAAATTTTGAATCTTTAAAATAATTTTCTAAAATTATAGACTCATTACGAAAAATAAAACAAATAATTATTTTGGGAAAATGTTATATCAATTTATCCCTAAATAATTAAAATTAAGGTAAGAAGTAAACAATTATTTTAGATAAATATTGTATTCAGTAAATCCAAAATGATTAAAGTTAAGGAAAAAAAATAAAAACAAAACAATATAAATTTGGAAAAATAATGTATCCATTTATCCTAAAATATTTAAAATTTAGGACAAAAATAAATCAAATAATTATTGAAAAATGTTGTATCATTTGATTATAAAATAATTAAAATTAGAAATAATTTTTAATTCAAAATATAAAAAATAATAATAATAAATGGTACAGGTAAAATAAATTTATATATTTTAATTAAATTTTGTGTATATATAAGTAAAAAAAAGCGGAAAAAACAAACGGGTCAGCGTTTGGACCAAATCAAATGAGGCACGTAACCATCAACTCAAATGGAAATGCTAACACCTAATAACGAATAAGCACGAATTGCCTAGCCCAGAATGAACGCTAAAGGAACGTCCAAGTAGCTAGCGCCTACGAGTGAAGTTTTCTTCTTTCTCATGATAGAGTAGTCAAAACTTTTGAAAAATGATGAAATTCAAACTTCGTCATTTCTCAACCAAAACGGAAAATTCAAGAAGGGAAATGATCACACTATTCATTTTCCCTACAAGCTTAGGTCATGTTATTATTTACATAGATATAATTCGACCAAACAATACTAGTAAAAAAAATGAATCAACAGCAAAGAAATTTAGTAACAGTTTAGTTTTACTGTCGTTATTGATCAAACAAAAATGTTAGATACACTCCCTAGCTATTAATAGCTACAATTATTAGATCACGGGGCTATATTTGCTTTTTCATTTTAAAAGATCAATTATTTATTAATATTTTAAATAAAAAAAATAAAAAAATCACTAACTCTAAATAACATTCTACTCTTTATTTTTTGAACTAATCTTAGTTTCTGTTTGAATTCTCTGTTCTCTCATTGGACTCATGTTGGAGATCTGAGCTGGGGAAATTTGACGAAATAACCCTGATAACAGGGTTATTCCTAAAAATAACAAGGGAAGTAAATTGTGCAAAATTGACCTTTTACCCTGGTAAAAGACCAATATACCCCAAAATTAAAAAACCATTCCCTCTCTTCCTTCTTTTCTTCCTCACTCTCTGACGTCTACTATCCTTCCACAACTGTAGTATCCTGAACTCTAGCTCCCGCCGATGAGTAAGTTTCATATTGATATTGTTATAGCTAAAAACAATTTATATTGATTGTTATAGCTGGCGCAAATGCATTTAGCGCAAGCGCAAGCGAAAATGCATTTTGCGCCTATGAAAATGCATTTTGCGCCTATGAAAATGCATTTTGCGCCTATGAAAATGCATTTTGCGCCTATGAAAATGCATTTTCCGCCAACGAAAAATGTATTTTCGCCTATGAAAAATGCAGTTTCGCCTACGAAAAATACAATTGATGATTGCACAAATTCAAACTGCTAGTATACAATTGATGATGGTGGCACAAATTCCACTCACTTCTGTGAATTTTTATCAATTACAGATGACAATATGTTTGTGAGTGTTTTTCTCCTCTTTGATGGAGAGTGGAAAATTGATAATGATGGTGTTAGTTATTTTGTCTTAAGTTCATGTCATGGTGTGAATCTACCCTGAAATACTACATATGATGAATTAGCTGACATTGTCTATGATTCTATTGGTGTGTACAAATTAAAATATGATTTAGTGTTCAAAGTGAAGTATAATATGGTTATAATGAATGCTCCTCTTGCTGTTATCAAGTGAGATAGCGATGTGACGTTCTATTTAAAAGAAATTCCGACTTCATTGTCCCATCATCGCACTCCACTGTGTGTTTCTTTAGTAGAGAAGTCACTACCTTCAACTCAAAAAAGTAAAATACCAGGCAATGTTATTCCAGGATGTAATCGTGATGTATTCCTAATATTTGACCAGGAAAATGACATATTTGAGCATCAAGATGTCTTTCCAACTCAAAATGACATATGTGAGCAGCAAAATGTATGTGAGCAACAAGATGTATGTGAACATTTAAATGACTTCCCAAGTCAAAATGACATATTGTTAAATCATGCAGAATAAGGAGTACAAGCCCAATGTTTGTGTCCGAGACAGTGTGCTAGTACAAGAGTAGGCCATTCACCCCGGGAACCAAGCACTTCCCATACTAGGAAAACATTTAGCCATACTGAGTGGCTTGGTTCATATGAACCACTCGAGATTGAAACACTTGCTCAATTAACCATTGAAAGAGGATTGGAAGTGGGTACATTTTTTTATAACAAAAAGAAATACAATTGAGGTTGCATAGACATGCGATGTCTAATCATTTTATCCTCAAAGTGGAGAAGTCAACAAAAGATCTTTGGTTTGTGAAATGTCTAGCTGAGAACTGCAAGTGGAGATTGTGTGCTACGAAAGGAAAATTCTCTAAGATGTTTGTGATTCGAATTTTTTTAAAAGAACACACATGCTCAATTTTGACGAGGCAAGAGGATGTGAGGCAAGCACCATCATGGGTAATTAGGGAGTACATCAAATATAAGTACATGGACCATCACCATGACCACATGCCTAAGAAAATAATGGAAGACATGCATACAAGCTATGGATTAACTCTAACATATAATAAGGCTTGGAGGTCCAGGGAAAATGCCTTAATGTTGGTGCGAGGAACTATGGAGGATTTCTATGGTAAATTTCCATCATACCTATTCATGCTGTAGAAGAATAACTCAGGTACCATAATTGACATCTAGACGGATGAGCAAGGCTACTTCAGGTATATGTTCATGTACCTAGGCCTCTAAATTAGGGGTTTCATAAGCTGATGTCGTCCTGTATTGTGCGTCGATGCCAGATTTCTTAAGCACAAGGTTGGAGGTCAACTATTTGTTGCGATATCATTGGATGCGAATGAGAAACTATATCCCGTTGCTTTTGGCGTCGTTGATTCGGAGAATAATAACTTTTGGACATATTTCATGCAATAACTAAGGTTGGTAATTCGTTAAGTCCTGTATCTCGTCTTCGTATCCGATAGACACCTAAATATTATCAACGCTTTGTCCGCAGTTTTTATAGAAGCACATCACGGTGCATGCACATACCACATCAAAATGAATATTATGGCCAAATTTAAAACTGATAACTGCCACGTTGAGTTTGATTTGGCTTCTCGTGCATACACCAAGTCAATGTTACATCTGCATTTTGGAGAGATGGAGTCGTGCATTTTTCCCCGGTTCGCGATACAATCAAATGACAAGCAATTACATAGAGAGTTTTAATAGTGATAGTAGGGAAGCTAGGAAATATCCCATAACAACATTAACTGACTATTTAAGATTCATTATATATCAATCAAAAATAGACTACATTATACAACAATTTGCATTTTAGACAAAATAGACATCAATTTCTTTAATAAAAAATAGACTACATTATAAATTATATACTCAATCAAAAATGTCCTTATAGCAGTTTCTTTAGTTCTTTATAAATAGACTACATTATAAATTCTTACATTGATGTCTCTAAAAATGGTAGAAGGGTGCCTTACTGTCCATTTTCTACAACTCTATTATATGATGGAATAACCTTATTATCCATTTTTGTCTCAAAAAAACATCTTTTATGTGATCACAACTGATACATCCAATTTGGCAGTAATGTACTCTATATACACGATTGTAAAAACACTACAATCCACACTCTTGGTGCACATTGGGACTGTTGGGTATGGTATTACGACATATGACAAACTTTCCAATTTAAACTTAGGATACTTGGCTAAGTCAACATGGGTCATTCCATGTTCAAGCAAATATGGAAGCATTTCACATAGTGGTTTCATGAACTTGTCATAATGATCCTTTTTGAAAAGTCCCTATTCGCAGTCATATATATTGATGCACCAACCTTGTAGATGCACCTAGCATAGGACCTAGTGTTTCAGCTTCAGGTTAATAGGGATATATATGATATCTACGCTATTCCAAGAAGTCAGGAATCTATCAACATCACCCATTAAATATTCCATGAAGGTAATGTCGAACTTGTAATTTTCTGGATCTACGGTGAACTGTGCATAATGAGACTCAAACTTCGGAGCGATATGACAGTAACATATTGTGAAATTCATCGGATGATAAATCTTGTGGAATTGGGCAACCCTTTTTCTAAGAAGGAAACATGTTACATTTATATCCTATGCAATGGAAAAAATGAATTAAGCACATTATACATACTGACAACAGGCATCCAACTCAGAATTGTAATTTTCGTAGATGCAAACGCATATTCGCAGGCGCAAAATGCAATTTTCGTCTGCGAAGATGCATTTTCGCAGTCACAAATTGTATTTTGTGCCTACGAAAATGCATTTTCGCAAACGAAAAATATATGTTACTAAACAAAACTTACATCATCATTTAGCCAATTATGAGGCTTCATCAATTTGCCAAACAATTTTTTATCAGCTAGGCAAGTAACCAGATCTTTCAAGTCTTCATCCTTCACCTCCTCCAACTTCATCTAATTGTTCAACTCATCCATATGTTCAATGTAATAATCTAAAAGAGGATTGACCGTTACCGAATCTTTGAGTATAAACATTTTTCCACTAGGGTCTATGTAGTTCCCCAATAGGGTGGACTTCTTACTCTTTCTCCGAAATTTCTTTCCCGAAAATTTTGTTGGAGTCATTCTAATAAATCATCATTCTTCTTCTTCGCCAACTCCTGATCACCATCCTTCTTCTTCTCCAACTCCACATTCCTCTTATTGGCCAACTCCTCCTTCCTATTCTTGGCCAACTCCTTCTTCTTCTCCAACTCCACCTTCCTCTTCATGGCCAACTCCTTCTTCGTGAGGAACTCCTTCTTCTTATTTGTGGCCAAATCTTCCTTATCGTCCATCTTCAACTCAGTCTGCTTCTTTTCCAACTATTCTTCCTCAAATACCTCCAACCACTTCAACTCAAGCAACTTTTTCCGCTTCAACTCATCGTCATCTTCTTTGTTCTCAAATCCATCAACATCTTCTTTGTTCTCCAACTCATCATCATCATTGTTCTCCAACTCATCATCATCATTGTTCTCCAACTCATTCAACTCATCAACAACATTTTTCTTCTCCAACCCATCATGATCTTCTTTGTTCTCCAACCCATTCAACCCATCAACAACATCTTTCTTCTTCAACCCATCAACATCTTCTTTGTTCTCCATGTCATTCAACCCAACATCATCTTTGTTCTCCAATCCGTCAACATCTTCTTTGTTCTTCTCTAACTCATTCAACTCATCATCATCTTCTTTCTTCTTCAACTCCAAAAGCCTATTCTTCTCCAATTCATCATCTTACTTCTTCTTCAACTCATCAAGCCTCTTCAACTCCAACTCCTTCTTCACTAAATCTGAATCAACATTCTATTGTTGTTTTATTCCCCCAATAATTTGATTATTTTGTTGAACATAACACGTTGATCCTCTTTTATGAGCTTCATTTCAGTTTTAAGCTCATTTACATAATTTGTCATCTCCTTTAGATCCTTTATCAGCTCAACAAACTTGACATTAGTCTGGGCTTGAGTCACTCGATTGTCTTGGCTAGATAGAGAATTGTCTTGGTTAGTTTGAGGAGTCATCGCAGAAGGGACATGCCGAGTAGACCGAGAGGTGTTGTCTTGGTTAGATTAATCAATAGTAGACCGAGAGGTGTCTTGGCTAGATTCATCACTAAATGACCTATCGGTCCTATTGGCTAGTGTGATTTTAAGTAGTCTTCTCCTTTTGGGCGCCGGTTTGAGAGTCATTTCATCTTTGGGAGTACTGCCATATTCAATCCTTATGTTCTTACCATCCAGTTAAATAATTCATCATAAATGTAGTCTCCCATATCTTCAAAGTCTTCCCCATGGTACTTCCTCTTCTCCTCCTTAGACTCATCAATCTTGGTAAACACATTGCACTTCAGGAGGGCAGTGGATACCTAATGGATAGTGTTGGTGTTGCTCTTGAAGGCTGTATAAAGAAATATCCTTGGACATATAGGCTCTTCCTCGGCCCTATCTTGATAACCTCATAGGTCCAAACTTAGAAGGCTAGTGCGAACTCATTAATAGTATAAGTGACATCACAACTCCCCTTGCAGGTTTCCCTCTTGGCTAGGTATACCTCCCAGAGATGTTTCATGTCTTTGTCAATACCTTTTAGGGTTGAACTGAATGACACATTTCCCCATGGAAATTGAAGCTCATCTCCATGTTCTCCACCATGTTGAAGATTTTCAAATTTCCCCCCATAATTATCAGATCTGAAAAGATATTGATAAATCAGTTTTATGAGTCCCATCTTCCATGCATCCTCCTTATTAGAGCATTAGAAGAAACTTGTTTGAACCTCATTCACTCTAACAATCGTTTTCCCCCCAAAAAATATTTATGGACTATGGGTGGACATTCTTCAATGTGCCTATTTTCGACCATAGGAAATCTTCCAAAGTTGAGGCCTGTCACCACGACATCAAAACTCCTAACCATTGACTAGGAAACTTATCCCCTGTGAATTGGAGTTGCTTTTCCTCATTAGAATTTGATGGATTATTATTCCTGAGAAAATTATAGTTGGGGCTGTCAATATATGCTGAAATTGAGTCTGGAAAGCCCTATCCATACGACCAAGGTTATTAAACTTCTCCTTTGTCTTTGACAAGCAGGTATAGGCGGATTTCCATGAAACACAGCCAGAAAATTTCTCAATAACGGATTTGGTTTTGATTTGTGCCATCTACAAAGAAACATGTTAGACTAAAATTTGCATAACCCTATGTTAGACTACTAAAAAAACACTTAAGAAAGCAAATACCACTTAAGAAAGCAAATAAGACATTTTTTGTCTGCGAAGATGCATCTTTCATCTGTGAAGATGCATTTTTCGTATGCGAAAATGAAATTTCAATTGCGTAGACGAAAAATGCATTTGCTCAATTGAAATTTCATTTTCGCATACGAAAAATGCATCATCGTAGACGAAAAATGCATCTTTATAGACGAAAAATGCATCTTCGTAGACGCAAATGCATCTTCGTAGACGCAAATGCATCTTCGTAGACGCAAATACATCTTCGTAGATTTAATATACATATTCCATCGTAAAACCCTTTAAACCATTCACCATTCAAAAAAACAATTCTTCCACCCTAAACCTAAACTCTAAAACGCTAAAACCCTAAAACCATTTCTTTCATTTAGCATGCATGTAAGAGGAAAGCGATGGAAAAACGGGAAAAACCTACCTGAAATGATGAAGACGACGTTACGGCATTGCCTCGGGGAGTTGATCAATTGGGTAATTGCTTCGTTGGTTCTTTGATCGGCTTGGTTTGTTGGGGAAGAAGAAGAGAGAAAGAAGGATACCAACGGTTGGGGGGACAAAGAAGAGAAATGAAATGAGGCGTGGGAGGGAAAACAGAGGGAAAGAATAGGTTTTTGAAAGGGGGTATATTGGTCTTTTGCCAGGTGTAAAAGGTCAATTTTGTAAAATTTACTCCCCCCTGTTATTTTTGGGAATAACCATGTTATCAGGGTTATTTCGTCAAATTTCCCCTGAGTAGAGATCTCTTCTAATTTTCAATTTTTCTCATCCGCTCGATTTGATTCTTTCGCTGTCTCAATATGGGAATGAAGGCGATCAACCTCGAGGAATCAGAAAAGAAACAGTTAATGGTATATATCTCTCTATCTATCTTTCAATCTATCTATCTCGATCGTTCTATTTTCTCCGATCAGTTTTATCTCTAGGTCATTTTACTGAAAATGCAATTAGAAACCTAGATTGTTAATCTCTTTCGTTAAATATTTAATACTTAGTATAAAAAGTTTTCTGTAATAAGTAGATTTACCAAAATGCTTTGCTTCTAATCCAATTTCAGAAGTTTTTGCACGTGCTCGAGGTAACTTCACTAAAATATTTTGCTTCTAGTCTAGAGCAGTTTAAGAATGTTAGAGAAGATATTACATAGATTCTTAGGGCTAAGTTTTCCATCCTATATTAGTGATATTTTGTTGTCTTCTTGTTTACATTTCTTCTACATAATTTTGATATGTTTGAGTTATAATTGACCTGACTAGTTATGGTAGACTGTAGCTCAAGTTACATTAAGGTAAAGTATATACATAAAAAAACCCATGTTTAAGAAGATGAGGAAAGGTAGAATAAATTGCTCTTAATATTGTTTTAAAAATAGTTTTGTTCTAGTTTTTTATGTAAATTTAGCTTTTTTGTTTGATATCTACATCATTCATTTCTATGGATTTTAAAATCTAGGCTACACAAATTTATCTTCATTTGATCATTTTCTAAGGAAGCAATTCTAGATATACCTCTTATTTAGTAGGCATAACAATAAATTGTAATCCATTTAAAATATCAAATCAGTCAAATCTTCTTGTATTGAGATATATGATTTCTCTCTAGTCAAGTCAATGTTACAGTAACTAGTTTGTTACTTTGAACCCTTTTGTATGCATTTGCATCACCTGGATTCTCAGAATAATAATTTGATTACTAAAATAAAGGAGTTCATATTCTTATTATTGATAACATTGTTATATTATTTTTTTATTAAAGATATAATCAATTCTTAGCATAATATTCTATAAGGATAAATGAATAATTCTTAACATAAATTGCTGAAAAATATATTACTATAGTATTTTTAAAAAGATTGTTGATTCACAGTTCTCTTTTAACATTATTGTCTTTATTTTTTATTTTTTTTTGATAAATAGTTGAATAGGTACAGCTAGATCGTGTCAAATAGCCAACACAGTCTTTTATTCTAATAAATTTGAGTTTGATATTCGACTACTCTAACACAAATATTCTTCATCTAGATTCTAGCAAACCTCAAATGGTTAGGTAACAATATTACTAATCCCTCTCTTTCTCTATTAAAGTTAATGTTTGTTAAGAGAAAAGTATTTATAAGTAGCACCAACTTCGCTTGGTAGAGGACATATAAAACTTTTGAGGACCTCGACATCAGATGGATATAGCTCTACTCAAAGATGAAACCCTATTGATATTACATTGCAACCAACTTGTGCAAATCTGGATACTGAAGACAGTTCATCCATAGGCAAGAATAAATGCAACTCATTGGGTAAATTGAAAACTGTAAAAAAGCTGCATGTTACTTTTTTATGGGCCGTGTAGTGTCTTTTAATCATAAAAGTTTTATTAGAAATCTCTGCTTAATCATACGAGATAGAAATATTTGCCCAATTAAAGTGATTGCATGGAAAGACATTGATACAAATTCATTGAACCACAATTGGAAGGCAATTAAGGTAATAATACTTTTCTAATTGTGTATAACATAATATTTATTTTGTTAACTAACTATCCAAATTTGTGTAGGAAATTTTTGATAATAATCAAATTGAACTATATCGTGAATCAACTCTTTATCATATGCGGTCTTTATGGAAGAATTAGAGAGGTAAGATATACCATACATGAAAAACTGCACTATGCGTCAAAAAACTTAACTGAATATTCTTAAAGATTTTGACAAGAGTGACTAGGAATGGTTGAACACAAATCACTATATGAGTTACATATTCAAGGTATTTAATCTTATTATGTCAATATTTATGTTGTTTTTTTAATTTTAATAAGTAATATTATTAACTTAATGCAGACAAGTGAAAACAACTCGCGAAATAGATCAAGCAACGACGCCTCATCGTACATGACGTAAACCTTTTAGGCAAATTATTTATGAAATGGTAAGATTGATGACAAGTGCAATTTTTTCCTTTATAATTGATTTTCATCTTATACATATCATTATTATGTATAGGGTGTAAAATACGGCAATCCACCTGATATTATATGTTAGGATCTAGGTCGGGGCTGGCGGACCAGGGTCTGGCCGGTTAGCACTTTCTGACAACACTTAACGGTTGGTGTTTAATCCGGTTAGAGATTAACATCGGGTTTCAATACTACACAAACAGTCACAAACTCTTGAACCGAGTTCAAGTGCAGAAGTGGTTTGTTTCAGGTTGAAACAACACACACGGAATGAATAGGGATAGAGTTTGGAGAATATCGGTTACGAGATTAGGAGGTCGGTTTGAGGTTTAGTGAATCGGTTAAAGTGATGTAAATCGGTTAGAACGGTATGAGTCGGTTAGAGAGTAGAACCGGCAGAAAGTAAAGAACAAGACAGGTTTTTATGGATGTTCGGAGATAAAACTCCTACGTCACCCCTTCTTCTCGAAACCTCGAGAAGGATATTCACTATGGAATACACAAACACAATACACGATCGAGTCTTATTTACTACTCGATAATCACTCTTACAATTCTCACAGAAATTGTAATCATACTTCAAATGAACACTCAATCTTAGAGAGATAAACACAACTTGTAACTTTTAGAACTTATGGAACTCTCCAAGAACTTGGGTTGTTAGCTCTGAATTATTGTAACTTGTTGTAACTTGGAACTTCCTTTACTCCTCTTCAGCTCCTTCTTTTATAGGTGAAATTTGTCAACGGTCACATTTCTTCAACGGATACCTTTAGGGTAATCCTTGAATCTGATTGGTTGAGCAGAGGTTCAACATTGCATTAATTGCGGTTTAAGCTTCCAAGGCATGGATCAGACCGACTCTAATTTGTCTTTTACTTAATATGGCAACTGCCGGTTGTCTAGTTACCTGCATCTAGAGAACTACACATTTGACTTGTACCAAAATAGTAACTATCTCTTCAGGCAATCTTCTGCAGCTTTCAGAGTATCATCAGACTTGTATGGATATGACAATGTCACAGTCTGATCCTTCAATATCATCTTCTGCAGATACTCAAAATGTTCGTTTGCACCAATTTGTAGATTGTACTTAGTTTGATAATCTTGACTTCTTTCTTTAAGTAGTCTCTTCGTCAGTTTTCGGTTGAATTCTGCATTTCGGTTTAGGATGTCTACCGGTTGTTCATAGCTTTAGGTTAACCGGATAACTTCCGGTTTTGGGTACATCCTTTGCTTCTTCTCTTAACCGGTTTGATTACTTGATCGGTTAGATTCTTGACCGGTCATAGTTCAGCCTTTCACTGGTAGACTAAATCAACCGATTTGATTTCTTCGCTCTATCTTTCATTTTAGTCTGCCACGGGATGATGGCATCTTGACAAAATTCCTCGATGAGATCCTTGACATTGTCCTCGGTCAATACAGGCACCGACGATTTATCGCCTTGTAGAGACTCGGGCTGATCGGTGAGTGGATTACCCGTTTCGGTTTCAATTCTGTTGACCGTGGATTCCGATGGAGGAGGGGCATTCTCGGTCTCTTCTAGAATCGGACCGCCATTGGATTTGGATCCGTCATCATCTTCGGGATGCGATCTCGATAAGTGCAAGGCTTCTTGATGACAACTTCCGATTCCAACCGTGTCATCTCACCGGTTAGCTCTTGTTCCTTAGCTTTTAACATTTATAGCACTATTACATCAAGTTGTTTTTTCTCCTCTTCAGGGACATTTTGTTCCTGAAGGTGAAGGATGTGACCGGTGAGTTCTTTCAACTGGGCGTGTATTTCATCCATCCTTCCTCTTATAAGAGCGGTGACTACGCTCTTTGTCTTTGTAAGGTCGAACATCGACCTTTCCATTTCCACCAGTTTTTCCCATTTCTGATGAGCGAGATGCTCAGGTAACATGTCGGCATAACCGACTTCTTGCCGTTCGAGAGCCCATTGCCGTTCGTTTTCACAACATGAGCCTGTTTGAAAAGCTGTTCTATTATCTGGGAGACAAGTCCCTCTCCCAATTGTTGAATATCGTTGTCTACGGATCTAAATACCTCCGGTTGACTAGCTGGACCGGATTCATCATCAACATTTGTGGTCGGATTTTCATCGACGACCTTCCCTTTTCCTTTGTCTGACCGATTATGCTCGGTGTCATTGGAGTAGGTGCGGCTGGAGCTGGTTGCGGAATTCTCCGGATTAAGGATGTCGGCTTGAATATTAGCCGATTCGGATGTGTGGAGAACCGCATTGTTTCCGGATTGTTCTGCCGTCGGAGCCTTCTTCTTAGGTTGCGATTTCCTGGGGCGAGAGGATGATTGTTTCGCGGTTGAGGCCTTTTCCCTGCTCGGTCGAGCCGCTGTTTTCAGAAAGTGGGTAGATCTTATTATCTTGCTGGAAGGTATAAGAACACCCGGGCCGATTTCGATATTGGAGTGGCGCATCAGCTTGCCGAGCGGAATGGCGTATCCCCAAGACCGTTTTGAAGTCGGATCCACCATCTCACAGAGGTTAGAGAAAACAACCTTGGTCGAGTTGACTTGAAGGCCTCTAACTATACCGGCTAGCATCCCGATCTTCGAACCGGTTAAGCTGTCGTAGTTGTCTCCTCTTCCTTGAACCGATTTGGAGAGGATTTCACAAAGTGGCATGTATTCCGGTTTCAGGTCAGTTTTATTACCAGACACCACTATCGGTTGGTTAGTGTCCGATACAGCACAGCGAATCGCAAGAAGTTCGTCTTCATTCGTGTCCACTGTGAAATCACTCCCTTCTGTCGGTAGGCGGAGTGCTACAACAACCGATTCCTTTATAACCATAAACGGTTTTCCACCGACCGTTGCGGATATAGTTTCTTCATTGAGTTCAGTGGTTTGGAAGAACTCCGTGACCGCGTCTTGATACATGACGAACGGTCCATTTAGAAAGTGTTCCAAACCCAAGGCAGATATAAGTCCCAACACTTGTTTAGCCTCCGTCGAACCATTGGTTAGAATTTCATCGAAGTCGACTTGGAAGATGTGCTTGAAGAGTGCAGAATCACGACCCATTTCGATTAGAGAGAGATGATTAAAATTTGGAAAGATTGAAAGTTTGAGGATTAGATGATTGTTAGAGAGAGAAAGCAGATTCGCGGAAGAGAATAAAAATGAGACAAATGAAGTTATTTATAGGCAGCGGCCTGGATGTGAACTGACGCGAACCGTCACATCAAGAAAAGGTGGCAAGTTTCCCTCCAAAACGAGTTAGCGGCAATCTTTTGGCGGGAGTCCTTTTGGCGGGAATTAATTAAGGCGGTAAGCCATTCAACCGGTAAGCCATTCAACTGGTAATGAATGAAGCGGTAAGCGATTTAACCGGTGAAGAATTTAAACCGATTTTTGAACTTTATAATTTAAATTGATATTTGATTAAAGAAGAATGACATGATAATGAGAGAATCGATATGAAGATCGGTTTGAAGTACAGATACAAGGTTAAAATTAAAAGAAAATCAACCGACTTAGAACCTAAATCATTCTAGAGAATTTGTCTTCCACCACTTCCTCGTTGAGGACATTTGAGAGATTCACTGGTGTGCCCGGTCCAAGATTTGGAACGAAGGTCCGAATGACCCGGCTCAAGTGAGGAGCATAGCCGAACCGTTTCTTCGTTTCGACCATAGTCTTCAGATTGTTAAAAATGACCGATGCCCAATTGATGGGGGTTGAGCTGACGATATAGGTCATCATGTCGAAAGCTCTTCTGGAGTAGTTTTGATTTGGAGACTAGCAGATGATCGACTGGTTAACGATCTCATGCAGGAGTTGAATGTGGGAGCAAGATTGGCTTTAAGGTCGTGGTTCTGAACCGGTGTGTCGGAGCCGGAGAACAGTTCAGCGTAATCATCAGCTGAACTGCCCACCCGTGGTGGAAAGTCCTAAAACCCCTCGGTTGGGAGATTGAACATCCCGAAGAGTCAGTTTTCCGGAAGAATGATGACACTGGTTTTGACAGTGGAGACAATGGCACCGTTAAACATATGTGCATTAGAGAAAAATTCCAGTACCTCTGGAATAAAGAGAGGTCCGGATTCCTCTAGGAAATCGCGAAGGCCGATGTCAACCAGAGATTCAAAGAGTATTTCCCTTGTTTCAACGTCTTCCATGGAGAGTATTGAATCAAAATCGATGCACAGATAGTTTTTGAGGGTGGGATGAGACATTTTTCAGGTTTTGCTTAGAGATGTAGAATGTTTGTCTTGGAATGTATTGGAGTGAGAGGGGGAATGTTTCTTAAATAGATTTGAAATGAGGGGTAACGTAAGAAGCATTTAATGTTAGGATTCCTT